>NC_080597.1:22253272-22563749 GCF_027887145.1 Ammospiza caudacuta
ATCGAATATTCATGTGATTGGAAAAGTCAGGAGAGTGGTAAGGTACTGTTTTCTATCAGTTGGCAAGCTGTGCACACAATCCTAGTGTAATACAGCATCCTTCTTCACGTTTCCGATGCTGCCGCTCTCTCCGGCTCCTGGAGCCGAAGAAGCGGCTTCTTCGCGCAAAGACGATTGTACCGGTCACAGTGCTCTCTTAGCGCGGCTTCTGCCGAAAGAAGCCCGGGAGCGGCTCTTAGCTCCGGAGAGCATCGTACCTTCGTCTTTAGCGTCTTTTGTGGTCTACATCTTAGCAGAAAGCTTTTCTACTATGTTTGGCAAGGAGAAAGTGTGCCAACACAGAAAACATCTCCCATCGTGTTCTAACGTTGCACGGAGGTCTGCCAAGTGCTTGGCATGAAGAAAAGAAAAGTTGTCCAAAACAGCTTCCAATCGAATATTCATGTGATTGGAAAAGTCAGGAGAGTGGTAAGGTACTGTTTTCTATCAGTTGGCAAGCTGCGCACACAATCCCAATGTAATACAGCATGCTTCTTCACCTTTCTGATGCTGCCGCTCTCTCCGGCTCCTGGAGCCGAAGAAGCGGCTTCTTCGCGCAAAGACGATTGTACCGGTCACAGTGCTCTCTTAGCGCGGCTTCTGCCGAAAGAAGCCCGGGAGCGGCTCTTAGCTCCGGAGAGCATCGTACCTTCGTCTTTAGCGTCTTTTGTGGTCTACATCTTAGCAGAAAGCTTTTCCAATACGTCTGGCAAGGAGAAAGTGTGCCAGCACAGAAAACATCTCCCATCGTGTTCTAACGTTGCACGGAGGTCTGCCAAGTGCTTGGCATGAAGAAAAGAAAAGTTGTCCAAAACAGCTTCCAATCGAATATTCATGTGATTGGAAAAGTCAGGAGAGTGGTAAGGTACTGTTTTCTATCAGTTGGCAAGCTGCGCACACAATCCCAGTGCAATACAGCATCCTTCTTCACCTTTCTGATGCTGCCGCTCTCTCCGGCTCCTGGAGCCGAAGAAGCGGCTTCTTCGCGCAAAGACGATTGTACCGGTCACAGTGCTCTCTTAGCGCGGCTTCTGCCGAAAGAAGCCCGGGAGCGGCTCTTAGCTCCGGAGAGCATCGTACCTTCGTCTTTAGCGTCTTTTGTGGTCTACATCTTAGCAAAAAGCTTTTCCACTATGTCTGGCAAGGAGAAACTGTGCCAGCACAGAAAACATCTCCCATCGTGTTCTAACGTTGCATGGAGGTCTGCCAAGTGCTTGGCATGAAGAAAAGAAAAGTTGTCCAAAACAGCTTCCAATCGAATATTCATGTGATTGGAAAAGTCAGGAGAGTGGTAAGGTACTGTTTTCTATCAGTTGGCAAGCTGTGCACACAATCCTAGTGTAATACAGCATCCTTCTTCACGTTTCCGATGCTGCCGCTCTCTCCGGCTCCTGGAGCCGAAGAAGCGGCTTCTTCGCGCAAAGACGATTGTACCGGTCACAGTGCTCTCTTAGCGCGGCTTCTGCCGAAAGAAGCCCGGGAGCGGCTCTTAGCTCCGGAGAGCATCGTACCTTCGTCTATAGCGTCTTTTGTGGTCTACATCTTAGCAAAAAGCTTTTCCACTATGTCTGGCAAGGAGAAACTGTGCCAGCACATAAAATATCTCCCATCGTGTTCTAACGTTGCACGGATGTCTGCCAAATGCTTGGCATGAAGAAAAGAAAAGTTGTCCAAAAGAGCTTCCAGTCGAATATTCATGTGATTGGAAAAGTCAGGAGAGTGGTAAGGTACTGTTTTCTATCAGTTGGCAAGCTGCGCACACAATCCCAATGTAATACAGCATCCTTCTTCACCTTTCCGATGCTGCCGCTCTCTCCGGCTCCTGGAGCCGAAGAAGCGGCTTCTTCGCGCAAAGACGATTGTACCGGTCACAGTGCTCTCTTAGCGCGGCTTCTGCCGAAAGAAGCCCGGGAGCGGCTCTTAGCTCCGGAGAGCATCGTACCTTCGTCTTTAGCGTCTTTTGTGGTCTACATCTTAGCAGAAAGCTTTTCCACTATGTTTGGCAAGGAGAACGTGTGCCAACACAGAAAACATCTCCCATCGTGTTCTAACGTTGCACGGAGGTCTGCCAAGTGCTTGGCATGAAGAAAAGAAAAGTTGTCCAAAACAGCTTCCAATGGAATATTCATGTGATTGGAAAAGTCAGGAGAGTGGTAAGGTACTGTTTTCTATCAGTTGGCAAGCTGCGCACACAATCCCAATGTAATACAGCATCCTTCTTCACCTTTCCGAAGCTGCCGCTCTCTCCGGCTCCTGGAGCCGAAGAAGCGGCTTCTTCGCGCAAAGACGATTGTACCGGTCACAGTGCTCTCTTAGCACGGCTTCTGCCGAAAGAAGCCCGGGAGCGGCTCTTAGCTCCGGAGAGCATCGTACCTTCGTCTTTAGCGTCTTTTGTGGTCTACATCTTAGCAGAAAGCTTTTCCAATACGTCTGGCAAGGAGAAAGTGTGCCAGCACAGAAAACATCTCCCATCGTGTTCTAACGTTGCACGGAGGTCTGCCAAGTGCTTGGCATGAAGAAAAGAAAAGTTGTCCAAAACAGCTTCCAATCGAATATTCATGTGATTGGAAAAGTCAGGAGAGTGGTAAGGTACTGTTTTCTATCAGTTGGCAAGCTGCGCACACAATCCTAGTGTAATACAGCATCCTTCTTCACGTTTCCGATGCTGCCGCTCTCTCCGGCTCCTGGAGCCGAAGAAGCGGCTTCTTCGCGCAAAGACGATTGTACCGGTCACAGGGCTCTCTTAGCGCGGCTTCTGCCGAAAGAAGCCCGGGAGCGGCTCTTAGCTCCGGAGAGCATCGTACCTTCGTCTATAGCGTCTTTTGTGGTCTACATCTTAGCAGAAAGCTTTTCCACTATGTCTGGCATGGAGAAAGTGTGCCAGCACAGAGAACATCTCCCATCGTGTTCTAACGTTGCACGGAGGTCTGCCAAGTGCTTGGCATGAAGAAAAGAAAAGTTGTCCAAAACAGCTTCCAATCGAATATTCATGTGATTGGAAAAGTCAGGAGAGTGGTAAGGTACTGTTTTCTATCAGTTGGCAAGCTGCGCACACAATCCCAATGTAATACAGCATCCTTCTTCACCTTTCCGAAGCTGCCGCTCTCTCCGGCTCCTGGAGCCGAAGAAGCGGCTTCTTCGCGCAAAGACGATTGTACCGGTCACAGTGCTCTCTTAGCGCGGCTTCTGCCGAAAGAAGCCCGGGAGCGGCTCTTAGCTCCGGAGAGCATCGTACCTTCGTCTTTAGCGTCTTTTGTGGTCTACATCTTAGCAGAAAGCTTTTCCACTATGTCTGGCATGGAGAAAGTGCGCCAACACAGAAAACATCTCCCATCGTGTTCTAACGTTGCACGGAGGTCTGCCAAGTGCTTGGCATGAAGAAAAGAAAAGTTGTCCAAAACAGCTTCCAATCGAATATTCATGTGATTGGAAAAGTCAGGAGAGTGGTAAGGTACTGTTTTCTATCAGTTGGCAAGCTGCGCACACAATCCCAATGTAATACAGCATCCTTCTTCACCTTTCTGATGCTGCCGCTCTCTCCGGCTCCTGGAGCCGAAGAAGCGGCTTCTTCGCGCAAAGACGATTGTACCGGTCACAGTGCTCTCTTAGCGCGGCTTCTGCCGAAAGAAGCCCGGGAGCGGCTCTTAGCTCCGGAGAGCATCGTACCTTCGTCTTTAGCGTCTTTTGTGGTCTACATCTTAGCAGAAAGCTTTTCCACTATGTCTGGCAAGGAAACCTGCGCCAGCACAGAAAACATCTCCCATCGTGTTCTGGACGTTGCACGGAGGTCTGCCAAGTGTTTGACAAGAAGAGAAGAAAAGTTGTCCAAAACAGCTTCCAATCGAATATTCATGTGATTGGAAAAGTCAGGAGAGTGGTAAGGTACTGTTTTCTATCAGTTGGCAAGCTGCGCACACAATCCCAATGTAATACAGCATCCTTCTTCACCTTTCCGATGCTGCCGCTCTCTCCGGCTCCTGGAGCCGAAGAAGCGGCTTCTTCGCGCAAAGACGATTGTACCGGTCACAGTGCTCTCTTAGCGCGGCTTCTGCCGAAAGAAGCCTGGGAGCGGCTCTTAGCTCCGGAGAGCATCGTACCTTCGTCTTTAGCGTCTTTTGTGGTCTACATCTTAGCAAAAAGCTTTTCCACTACGTCTGGCAAGGAGAAAGTGTGCCAACACAGAAAATATCTCCCATCGTGTTCTAACGTTGCACGGAGGTCTGCCAAGTGTTTTACAAGAAGAGAAGAAAAGTTGTCCAAAACAGCTTCCAATCGAATATTCATGTGATTGGAAAAGTCAGGAGAGTGGTAAGGTACTGTTTTCTATCAGTTGGCAAGCTGCGCACACAATCCCAATGTAATACAGCATCCTTCTTCACCTTTCCGATGCTGCCGCTCTCTCCGGCTCCTGGAGCCGAAGAAGCGGCTTCTTCGCGCAAAGACGATTGTACCGGTCACAATGCTCTCTTAGCGCGGCTTCTGCCGAAAGAAGCCCGGGAGCGGCTCTTAGCTCCGGAGAGCATCGTACCTTCGTCTTTAGCGTCTTTTGTGGTCTACATCTTAGCAAAAAGCTTTTCCACTATGTCTGGCAAGGAGAAACTGTGCCAGCACAGAAAACATCTCCCATCGTGTTCTAACGTTGCATGGAGGTCTGCCAAGTGCTTGGCATGAAGAAAAGAAAAGTTGTCCAAAACAGATTCCAATCGAATATTCATGTGATTGGAAAAGTCAGGAGAGTGGTAAGGTACTGTTTTCTATCAGTTGGCAAGCTGTGCACACAATCCCAATGTAATACAGCATCCTTCTTCACGTTTCCGATGCTGCCGCTCTCTCCGGCTCCTGGAGCCGAAGAAGCGGCTTCTTCGCGCAAAGACGATTGTACCGGTCACAGTGCTCTCTTAGCGCGGCTTCTGCCGAAAGAAGCCTGGGAGCGGCTCTTAGCTCCGGAGAGCATCGTACCTTCGTCTTTAGCGTCTTTTGTGGTCTACATCTTAGCAAAAAGCTTTTCCACTACGTCTGGCAAGGAGAAAGTTTGCCAACACAGAAAACATCTCCCATCGTGTTCTAACGTTGCACGGAGGTCTGCCAAGTGTTTGACAAGAAGAGAAGAAAAGTTGTCCAAAACAGCTTCCAATCGAATATTCATGTGATTGGAAAAGTCAGGAGAGTGGTAAGGTACTGTTTTCTATCAGTTGGCAAGCTGCGCACACAATCCCAATGTAATACAGCATCCTTCTTCACCTTTCCGATGCTGCCGCTCTCTCCGGCTCCTGGAGCCGAAGAAGCGGCTTCTTCGCGCAAAGACGATTGTACCGGTCACAGTGATCTCTTAGCGCGGCTTCTGCCGAAAGAAGCCCGGGAGCGGCTCTTAGCTCCGGAGAGCATCGTACCTTCGTCTTTAGCGTCTTTTGTGGTCTACATCTTAGCAGAAAGCTTTTCCACTATGTCTGGCAAGGAAAACCTGCGCAAGCACAGGAAACATCTCCCATCGTGTTCTGGACGTTGCACGGAGGTCTGCCAAGTGTTTGAAAAGAAGAGAAGAAAAGTTGTCCAAAACAGCTTCCAATGTAATATTCATGTGATTGGAAAAGTCAGGAGAGTGGTAAGGTACTGTTTTCTATCAGTTGGCAAGCTGCGCACACAATCCCAATGTAATACAGCATCCTTCTTCACCTTCCCGATGCTGCCGCTTTCTCCGGCTCCTGGAGCCGAAGAAGCGGCTTCTTCGCGCAAAGACGATTGTACCGGTCACAGTGCTCTCTTAGCGCGGCTTCTGCCGAAAGAAGCCCGGGAGCGGCTCTTAGCTCCGGAGAGCATCGTACCTTTGTCTTTAGCGTCTTTTGTGGTCTACATCTTAGCAGAAAGCTTTCCCACTACGTCTGGCAAGGAGAAAGTGTGCCAACACAGAAAACATCTCCCATCGTGTTCTAACGTTGCACGGAGGTCTGCCAAGTTTTTGACAAGAAGAGAAGAAAAGTTGTCCAAAACAGCTTCCAATCGAATATTCATGTGATTGGAAAAGTCAGGAGAGTGGTAAGGTACTGTTTTCTATCAGTTGGCAAGCTGCGCACACAATCCCAGTGCAATACAGCATCCTTCTTCACGTTTCCGATGCTGCCGCTCTCTCCGGCTCCTGGAGCCGAAGAAGCGGCTTCTTCGCGCAAAGACGATTGTACCGGTCACAGTGCTCTCTTAGCGCGGCTTCTGCCGAAAGAAGCCCGGGAGCGGCTCTTAGCTCCGGAGAGCATCGTACCTTCGTCTTTAGCGTCTTTTGTGGTCTACATCTTAGCAGAAAGCTTTTCCACTATGTCTGGCAAGGAAAACCTGCGCCAGCACAGAAAACATCTCCCATCATGTTCTGGACGTTGCACGGAGGTCTGCCAAGTGTTTGAAAAGAAGAGAAGAAAAGTTGTCCAAAAAAGCTTCCAATCGAATATTCATGTGATTGGAAATGTCAGGAGAGTGGTAAGGTTCTGTTTTCTATCAGTTGGCAAGCTGCGCACACAATCCCAATGTAGTACAGCATCCTTCTTCACCTTTCCGAAGCTGCCGCTCTCTCCGGCTCCTGGAGCCGAAGAAGCGGCTTCTTCGCGCAAAGACGATTGTACCGGTCACAGTGCTCTCTTAGCGCGGCTTCTGCCGAAAGAAGCCCGGGAGCGGCTCTTAGCTCCGGAGAGCATCGTACCTTCGTCTTTAGCGTCTTTTGTGGTCTACATCTTAGCAGAAAGCTTTTCCACTATGTCTGGCAAGGAAAACCTGCGCCAGCACAGAAAACATCTCCCATCGTGTTCTGGACGTTGCACGGTGGTCTGCCAAGTGTTTGAAAAGAAGAGAAGAAAAGTTGTCCAAAACAGCTTCCAATCGAATATTCATGTGATTGGAAAAGTCAGGAGAGTGGTAAGGTACTGTTTTCTATCAGTTGGCAAGCTGCGCACAGAATCCCAGTGTTGTACAGCATCCTTCTTCACCTTTCCGATGCTGCCGCTCTCTCCGGCTCCTGGAGCCGAAGAAGCGGCTTCTTCGCGCAAAGACGATTGTACCGGTCACAGTGCTCTCTTAGCGTGGCTTCTGCCGAAAGAAGCCCGGGAGCGGCTCTTAGCTCCGGAGAGCATCGTACCTTCGTCTTTAGCGTCTTTTGTGGTCTACATCTTAGCAAAAAGCTTTTCCACTACGTCTGGCAAGGAGGAAGTGTGCCAGCACAGAAAACATCTCCCATCGTGTTCTAAATTTACACGGAGGTCTGCCAAGTGCTTGGCATGAAGAAAAGAATAGTTGTCCAAAAGAGCTTCCAATCGAATATTCATGTGATTGGAAAAGTCAGGAGAGTGGTAAGGTACTGTTTTCTATCAGTTGGCAAGCTGCGCACACAATCCCAATGTAATACAGCATCCTTCTTCACGTTTCCGATGCTGCCGCTCTCTCCGGCTCCTGGA
This sequence comes from Ammospiza caudacuta, assembly GCF_027887145.1. Classification (NCBI taxonomy): domain Eukaryota; kingdom Metazoa; phylum Chordata; class Aves; order Passeriformes; family Passerellidae; genus Ammospiza; species Ammospiza caudacuta. Next base: position 22,260,745 of record NC_080597.1, read on the forward strand.
GCCGAAGAAGCGGCTTCTTCGCGCAAAGACGATTGTACCGGTCACAGTGCTCTCTTAGCGCGGCTTCTGCCGAAAGAAGCCCGGGAGCGGCTCTTAGCTCCGGAGAGCATCGTACCTTCGTCTTTAGCGTCTTTTGTGGTCTACATCTTAGCAAAAAGCTTTTCCACTATGTCTGGCAAGGAAAACATGCGCCAGCACAGAAAACATCTCCCATCCTGTTCTAACGTTGCACGGAGGTCTGCAAGTGTTTGGCATGAAGAAAAGAAAAGTTGTCCAAAACAGCTTCCAATCGAATATTCATGTGATTGGAAAAGTCAGGAGAGTGGTAAGGTACTGTTTTCTATCAGTTGGCAAGCTGCGCACACAATCCCAATGTAATACAGCATCCTTCTTCACCTTTCCGAAGCTGCCGCTCTCTCCGGCTCCTGGAGCCGAAGAAGCGGCTTCTTCGCGCAAAGACGATTGTACCGGTCACAGTGCTCTCTTAGCGCGGCTTCTGCCGAAAGAAGCCCGGGAGCGGCTCTTAGCTCCGGAGAGCATCGTACCTTCGTCTTTAGCGTCTTTTGTGGTCTACATCTTAGCAAAAAGCTTTTCCACGACATCTGGCAAGGAGAAACTGTGCCAGCACAGAAAACATCTACCATCGTGTTCTAACGTTGCACGGAGGTCTGGAAGTGTTTGGCATGAAGAAAAAAAAAGCTGTCCAAAAGAGATTCCAATCGAATATTCATGTGATTGGAAAAGTCAGGAGAGTGGTAAGGTACTGTTTTCTATCAGTTGGCAAGCTGCGCACACAATCCCAATGTAATACAGCATCCTTCTTCACCTTTCCGATGCTGCCGCTCTCTCCGGCTCCTGGAGCCGAAGAAGCGGCTTCTTCGCGCAAAGACGATTGTACCGGTCACAGTGCTCTCTTAGCGCGGCTTCTGCCGAAAGAAGCCCGGGAGCGGCTCTTAGCTCCGGAGAGCATCGTACCTTCGTCTTTAGCGTCTTTTGTGGTCTACATCTTAGCAAAAAGCTTTTCCACTATGTCTGGCAAGGAGAAACTGTGCCAGCACAGAAAACATCTCCCATCGTGTTCTGGACGTTGCACGGAGGTCTGCAAGTGTTTGGCATGAAGAAAAGAAAAGCTGTCCAAAACAGCTTCCAATCGAATATTCATGTGATTGGAAAAGTCAGGAGAGTGGTAAGGTACTGTTTTCTATCAGTTGGCAAGCTGCGCACACAATCCCAGTGCAATACAGCATCCTTCTTCACCTTTCCGATGCTGCCGCTCTCTCCGGCTCCTGGAGCCGAAGAAGCGGCTTCTTCGCGCAAAGACGATTGTACCGGTCACAGTGCTCTCTTAGCGCGGCTTCTGCCGAAAGAAGCCCGGGAGCGGCTCTTAGCTCCGGCGAGCATCGTACCTTCGTCTTTAGCGTCTTTTGTGGTCTACATCTTAGCAGAAAGCTTTTCCACTACGTCTGGAGGGTGAAAGTGTGCCAACACAGAAAATATCTCCCATCGTGTTCTAACGTTGCATGGAGGTCTGCCAAGTGCTTGGCATGAAGAAAAGAAAAGTTGTCCAAAACAGCTTCCAATCGAATATTCATGTGATTGGAAAAGTCAGGAGAGTGGTAAGGTACTGTTTTCTATCAGTTGGCAAGCTGCGCACACAATCCCAATGTAATACAGCATCCTTCTTCACCTTTCCGAAGCTGCCGCTCTCTCCGGCTCCTGGAGCCGAAGAAGCGGCTTCTTCGCGCAAAGACGATTGTACCGGTCACAGTGCTCTCTTAGCGCGGCTTCTGCCGAAAGAAGCCCGGGAGCGGCTCTTAGCTCCGGAGAGCATCGTACCTTCGTCTTTAGCGTCTTTTGTGGTCTACATCTTAGCAAAAAGCTTTTCCACTACGTCTGGAGGGTGAAAGTGTGCCAACACAGAAAATATCTCCCATCGTGTTCTAACGTTGCATGGAGGTCTGCCAAGTGCTTGGCATGAAGAAAAGAAAAGTTGTCCAAAACAGCTTCCAATCGAATATTCATGTGATTGGAAAAGTCAGGAGAGTGGTAAGGTACTGTTTTCTATCAGTTGGCAAGCTGCGCACACAATCCCAATGTAATACAGCATCCTTCTTCACGTTTCCGAAGCTGCCACTCTCTCCGGCTCCTGGAGCCGAAGAAGCGGCTTCTTCGCGCAAAGACGATTGTACCGGTCACAGTGCTCTCTTAGCGCGGCTTCTGCCGAAAGAAGCCCGGGAGCGGCTCTTAGCTCCGGAGAGCATCGTACCTTCGTCTTTAGCGTCTTTTGTGGTCTACATCTTAACAGAAAGCTTTTCCACTATGTCTGGAAAGGAAAACCTGCGCCAGCACAGAAAACTTTTCCCATCGTGATGTGGACGTTGCACAGAGGTCTGCCAAGTGTTTGACAAGAAGAGAAGTTGTCCAAAACAGCTTCCAATCAAATATTCATGTGATTGGAAAAGTCAGGAGAGTGGTAAGGTACTGTTTTCTATCAGTTGGCAAGCTGCGCACACAATCCCAGTGCAATACAGCATCCTTCCTCACCTTTCCGATGCTGCCGCTCTCTCCGGCTCCTGGAGCCGAAGAATCTGCTTCTTCGTGCAAAGACGATTGTACCGGTCACAGTGCTCTCTTAGCGCGGCTTCTGCCGAAAGAAGCCCGGGAGCGGCTCTTAGCTCCGGAGAGCATCGTACCTTCGTCTTTAGCGTCTTTTGTGGTCTACATCTTAGCAGAAAGCTTTTCCACTATGTCTGGCAAGGAAAACCTGCGCAAGCACAGGAAACATCTCCCATCGTGTTCTGGACGTTGCACGGAGGTCTGCCAAGTGTTTGAAAAGAAGAGAAGAAAAGTTGTCCAAAACAGCTTCCAATGTAATATTCATGTGATTGGAAAAGTCAGGAGAGTGGTAAGGTACTGTTTTCTATCAGTTGGCAAGCTGCGCACACAATCCCAATGTAATACAGCATCCTTCTTCACCTTCCCGATGCTGCCGCTTTCTCCGGCTCCTGGAGCCGAAGAAGCGGCTTCTTCGCGCAAAGACGATTGTACCGGTCACAGTGCTCTCTTAGCGCGGCTTCTGCCGAAAGAAGCCCGGGAGCGGCTCTTAGCTCCGGAGAGCATCGTACCTTTGTCTTTAGCGTCTTTTGTGGTCTACATCTTAGCAGAAAGCTTTCCCACTACGTCTGGCAAGGAGAAAGTGTGCCAACACAGAAAACATCTCCCATCGTGTTCTAACGTTGCACGGAGGTCTGCCAAGTTTTTGACAAGAAGAGAAGAAAAGTTGTCCAAAACAGCTTCCAATCGAATATTCATGTGATTGGAAAAGTCAGGAGAGTGGTAAGGTACTGTTTTCTATCAGTTGGCAAGCTGCGCACACAATCCCAGTGCAATACAGCATCCTTCTTCACGTTTCCGATGCTGCCGCTCTCTCCGGCTCCTGGAGCCGAAGAAGCGGCTTCTTCGCGCAAAGACGATTGTACCGGTCACAGTGCTCTCTTAGCGCGGCTTCTGCCGAAAGAAGCCCGGGAGCGGCTCTTAGCTCCGGAGAGCATCGTACCTTCGTCTTTAGCGTCTTTTGTGGTCTACATCTTAGCAGAAAGCTTTTCCACTATGTCTGGCAAGGAAAACCTGCGCCAGCACAGAAAACATCTCCCATCATGTTCTGGACGTTGCACGGAGGTCTGCCAAGTGTTTGAAAAGAAGAGAAGAAAAGTTGTCCAAAAAAGCTTCCAATCGAATATTCATGTGATTGGAAATGTCAGGAGAGTGGTAAGGTTCTGTTTTCTATCAGTTGGCAAGCTGCGCACACAATCCCAATGTAGTACAGCATCCTTCTTCACCTTTCCGAAGCTGCCGCTCTCTCCGGCTCCTGGAGCCGAAGAAGCGGCTTCTTCGCGCAAAGACGATTGTACCGGTCACAGTGCTCTCTTAGCGCGGCTTCTGCCGAAAGAAGCCCGGGAGCGGCTCTTAGCTCCGGAGAGCATCGTACCTTCGTCTTTAGCGTCTTTTGTGGTCTACATCTTAGCAGAAAGCTTTTCCACTATGTCTGGCAAGGAAAACCTGCGCCAGCACAGAAAACATCTCCCATCGTGTTCTGGACGTTGCACGGTGGTCTGCCAAGTGTTTGAAAAGAAGAGAAGAAAAGTTGTCCAAAACAGCTTCCAATCGAATATTCATGTGATTGGAAAAGTCAGGAGAGTGGTAAGGTACTGTTTTCTATCAGTTGGCAAGCTGCGCACAGAATCCCAGTGTTGTACAGCATCCTTCTTCACCTTTCCGATGCTGCCGCTCTCTCCGGCTCCTGGAGCCGAAGAAGCGGCTTCTTCGCGCAAAGACGATTGTACCGGTCACAGTGCTCTCTTAGCGTGGCTTCTGCCGAAAGAAGCCCGGGAGCGGCTCTTAGCTCCGGAGAGCATCGTACCTTCGTCTTTAGCGTCTTTTGTGGTCTACATCTTAGCAAAAAGCTTTTCCACTACGTCTGGCAAGGAGGAAGTGTGCCAGCACAGAAAACATCTCCCATCGTGTTCTAAATTTACACGGAGGTCTGCCAAGTGCTTGGCATGAAGAAAAGAATAGTTGTCCAAAAGAGCTTCCAATCGAATATTCATGTGATTGGAAAAGTCAGGAGAGTGGTAAGGTACTGTTTTCTATCAGTTGGCAAGCTGCGCACACAATCCCAATGTAATACAGCATCCTTCTTCACCTTTCCGAAGCTGCCGCTCTCTCCGGCTCCTGGAGCCGAAGAAGCGGCTTCTTTGCGCAAAGACGATTGTACCGGTCACAGTGCTCTCTTAGCGCGGCTTCTGCCGAAAGAAGCCCGGGAGCGGCTCTTAGCTCCGGAGAGCATCGTACCTTCGTCTTTAGCGTCTTTTGTGGTCTACATCTTAGCAAAAAGCTTTTCCACTATGTCTGGCAAGGAAAACATGCGCCAGCACAGAAAACATCTCCCATCCTGTTCTAACGTTGCACGGAGGTCTGCAAGTGTTTGGCATGAAGAAAAGAAAAGTTGTCCAAAACAGCTTCCAATCGAATATTCATGTGATTGGAAAAGTCAGGAGAGTGGTAAGGTACTGTTTTCTATCAGTTGGCAAGCTGCGCACACAATCCCAATGTAATACAGCATCCTTCTTCACCTTTCCGAAGCTGCCGCTCTCTCCGGCTCCTGGAGCCGAAGAAGCGGCTTCTTCGCGCAAAGACGATTGTACCGGTCACAGTGCTCTCTTAGCGCGGCTTCTGCCGAAAGAAGCCCGGGAGCGGCTCTTAGCTCCGGAGAGCATCGTACCTTCGTCTTTAGCGTCTTTTGTGGTCTACATCTTAGCAAAAAGCTTTTCCACGACATCTGGCAAGGAGAAACTGTGCCAGCACAGAAAACATCTACCATCGTGTTCTAACGTTGCACGGAGGTCTGGAAGTGTTTGGCATGAAGAAAAAAAAAGCTGTCCAAAAGAGATTCCAATCGAATATTCATGTGATTGGAAAAGTCAGGAGAGTGGTAAGGTACTGTTTTCTATCAGTTGGCAAGCTGCGCACACAATCCCAATGTAATACAGCATCCTTCTTCACCTTTCCGATGCTGCCGCTCTCTCCGGCTCCTGGAGCCGAAGAAGCGGCTTCTTCGCGCAAAGACGATTGTACCGGTCACAGTGCTCTCTTAGCGCGGCTTCTGCCGAAAGAAGCCCGGGAGCGGCTCTTAGCTCCGGAGAGCATCGTACCTTCGTCTTTAGCGTCTTTTGTGGTCTACATCTTAGCAAAAAGCTTTTCAACTACGTCTGGCAAGGAGAACGTGTGCCAACACAGAAAACATCTCCCATCATGTTCTGGACGTTGCACGGAGGTCTGCCAAGTGCTTGGCATGAAGAAAAGAAAAGTTGTCCAAAACAGCTTCCAATCGAATATTCATGTGATTGGAAAAGTCAGGAGAGTGGTAAGGTACTGTTTTCTATCAGTTGGCAAGCTGCGCACACAATCCCAATGTAATACAGCATCCTTCTTCACCTTTCCGAAGCTGCCGCTCTCTCCGGCTCCTGGAGCCGAAGAAGCGGCTTCTTCGCGCAAAGACGATTGTACCGGTCACAGTGCTCTCTTAGCGCGGCTTCTGCCGAAAGAAGCCCGGGAGCGGCTCTTAGCTCCGGAGAGCATCGTACCTTCGTCTTTAGCGTCTTTTGTGGTCTACATCTTAGCAAAAAGCTTTTCCACTATGTCTGGCAAGGAGAAACTGTGCCAGCACAGAAAACATCTCCCATCGTGTTCTGGACGTTGCACGGAGGTCTGCAAGTGTTTGGCATGAAGAAAAGAAAAGCTGTCCAAAACAGCTTCCAATCGAATATTCATGTGATTGGAAAAGTCAGGAGAGTGGTAAGGTACTGTTTTCTATCAGTTGGCAAGCTGCGCACACAATCCCAGTGCAATACAGCATCCTTCTTCACCTTTCCGATGCTGCCGCTCTCTCCGGCTCCTGGAGCCGAAGAAGCGGCTTCTTCGCGCAAAGACGATTGTACCGGTCACAGTGCTCTCTTAGCGCGGCTTCTGCCGAAAGAAGCCCGGGAGCGGCTCTTAGCTCCGGCGAGCATCGTACCTTCGTCTTTAGCGTCTTTTGTGGTCTACATCTTAGCAGAAAGCTTTTCCACTACGTCTGGAGGGTGAAAGTGTGCCAACACAGAAAATATCTCCCATCGTGTTCTAACGTTGCATGGAGGTCTGCCAAGTGCTTGGCATGAAGAAAAGAAAAGTTGTCCAAAACAGCTTCCAATCGAATATTCATGTGATTGGAAAAGTCAGGAGAGTGGTAAGGTACTGTTTTCTATCAGTTGGCAAGCTGCGCACACAATCCCAATGTAATACAGCATCCTTCTTCACCTTTCCGAAGCTGCCGCTCTCTCCGGCTCCTGGAGCCGAAGAAGCGGCTTCTTCGCGCAAAGACGATTGTACCGGTCACAGTGCTCTCTTAGCGCGGCTTCTGCCGAAAGAAGCCCGGGAGCGGCTCTTAGCTCCGGAGAGCATCGTACCTTCGTCTTTAGCGTCTTTTGTGGTCTACATCTTAGCAAAAAGCTTTTCCACTATGTCTGGCAAGGAGGAAGTGTGACAGCACAGAAAATATCTCCCATCGTGTTCTAACGTTGCACGGATGTCTGCAAAGTGCTTGGCATGAAGAAAAGAAAAGTTGTCCAAAACAGCTTCCAATCGAATATTCATGTGATTGGAAACGTAAGGAGAGTGGTAAGGTACTGATTTCTATCAGTTGGCAAGCTGCGCACACAATCCCAATGTAGTACAGCATCCTTCTTCACCTTTCCGAAGCTGCCGCTCTCTCCGGGTCCTGGAGCCGAAGAAGCGGCTTCTTCGCGCAAAGACGATTGTACCGGTCACAGTGCTCTCTTAGCGCGGCTTCTGCCGAAAGAAGCCCGGGAGCGGCTCTTAGCTCCGGAGAGCATCGTACCTTCGTCTTTAGCGTCTTTTGTGGTCTACATCTTAGCAAAAAGCTTTTCCACTATGTCTGGCAAGGAAAACCTGCGCCAACACAGAAAACATCTCCCATCGTGTTCTAACGTTGCATGGAGGTCTGCCAAGTGCTTGGCATGAAGAAAAGAAAAGTTGTCCAAAACAGCTTCCAATCGAATATTCATGTGATTGGAAAAGTCAGGAGAGTGGTAAGGTACTGATTTCTATCAGTTGGCAAGCTGCGCAAACAATCCCAGTGCAATACAGCATCCTTCTTCACCTTTCCGATGCTGCCGCTCTCTCCGGCTCCTGGAGCCGAAGAAGCGGCTTCTTCGCGCAAAGACGATTGTACCGGTCACAGTGCTCTCTTAGCGCGGCTTCTGCCGAAAGAAGCCCGGGAGCGGCTCTTAGCTCCGGAGAGCATCGTACCTTCGTCTTTAGCGTCTTTTGTGGTCTACATCTTAGCAGAAAACTTTTCCACTATGTCTGGCAAGGAGAAAGTGTGCCAACACAGAAAACATCTCCCATCGTGTTCTAACGTTGCACGGAGGTCTGCCAAGTGCTTGGCATGAAGAAAAGAAAAGTTGTCCAAAACAGCTTCCAATCGAATATTCATGTGATTGGAAAAGTCAGGAGAGTGGTAAGGTACTGTTTTCTATCAGTTGGCAAGCTGCGCACACAATCCCAGTGCAATACAGCATCCTTCTTCACGTTTCCGATGCTGCCGCTCTCTCCGGCTCCTGGAGCCGAAGAAGCGGCTTCTTCGCGCAAAGACGATTGTACCGGTCACAGTGCTCTCTTAGCGCGGCTTCTGCCGAAAGAAGCCCGGGAGCGGCTCTTAGCTCCGGAGAGCATCGTACCTTCGTCTTTAGCGTCTTTTGTGGTCTACATCTTAGCAGAAAGCTTTTCCACTATGTCTGGCAAGGAAAACCTGCGCCAGCACAGAAAACATCTCCCATCATGTTCTGAACGTTGCACGGAGGTCTGCCAAGTGTTTGAAAAGAAGAGAAGAAAAGTTGTCCAAAAAAGCTTCCAATCGAATATTCATGTGATTGGAAATGTCAGGAGAGTGGTAAGGTTCTGTTTTCTATCAGTTGGCAAGCTGCGCACACAATCCCAATGTAGTACAGCATCCTTCTTCACCTTTCCGAAGCTGCCGCTCTCTCCGGCTCCTGGAGCCGAAGAAGCGGCTTCTTCGCGCAAAGACGATTGTACCGGTCACAGTGCTCTCTTAGCGCGGCTTCTGCCGAAAGAAGCCCGGGAGCGGCTCTTAGCTCCGGAGAGCATCGTACCTTCGTCTTTAGCGTCTTTTGTGGTCTACATCTTAGCAGAAAGCTTTTCCACTATGTCTGGCAAGGAAAACCTGCGCCAGCACAGAAAACATCTCCCATCGTGTTCTGGACGTTGCACGGTGGTCTGCCAAGTGTTTGAAAAGAAGAGAAGAAAAGTTGTCCAAAACAGCTTCCAATCGAATATTCATGTGATTGGAAAAGTCAGGAGAGTGGTAAGGTACTGTTTTCTATCAGTTGGCAAGCTGCGCACAGAATCCCAGTGTTGTACAGCATCCTTCTTCACCTTTCCGATGCTGCCGCTCTCTCCGGCTCCTGGAGCCGAAGAAGCGGCTTCTTCGCGCAAAGACGATTGTACCGGTCACAGTGCTCTCTTAGCGTGGCTTCTGCCGAAAGAAGCCCGGGAGCGGCTCTTAGCTCCGGAGAGCATCGTACCTTCGTCTTTAGCGTCTTTTGTGGTCTACATCTTAGCAAAAAGCTTTTCCACTACGTCTGGCAAGGAGGAAGTGTGCCAGCACAGAAAACATCTCCCATCGTGTTCTAAATTTACACGGAGGTCTGCCAAGTGCTTGGCATGAAGAAAAGAATAGTTGTCCAAAAGAGCTTCCAATCGAATATTCATGTGATTGGAAAAGTCAGGAGAGTGGTAAGGTACTGTTTTCTATCAGTTGGCAAGCTGCGCACACAATCCCAATGTATTACAGCATCCTTCTTCACCTTTCCGAAGCTGCCGCTCTCTCCGGCTCCTGGAGCCGAAGAAGCGGCTTCTTCGCGCAAAGACGATTGTACCGGTCACAGTGCTCTCTTAGCGCGGCTTCTGCCGAAAGAAGCCCGGGAGCGGCTCTTAGCTCCGGAGAGCATCGTACCTTCGTCTTTAGCGTCTTTTGTGGTCTACATCTTAGCAAAAAGCTTTTCCACTATGTCTGGCAAGGAAAACATGCGCCAGCACAGAAAACATCTCCCATCCTGTTCTAACGTTGCACGGAGGTCTGCAAGTGTTTGGCATGAAGAGAAGAAAAGTTGTCCAAAACAGCTTCCAATCGAATATTCATGTGATTGGAAAAGTCAGGAGAGTGGTAAGGTACTGTTTTCTATCAGTTGGCAAGCTGCGCACACAATCCCAATGTAATACAGCATCCTTCTTCACCTTTCCGAAGCTGCCGCTCTCTCCGGCTCCTGGAGCCGAAGAAGCGGCTTCTTCGCGCAAAGACGATTGTACCGGTCACAGTGCTCTCTTAGCGCGGCTTCTGCCGAAAGAAGCCCGGGAGCGGCTCTTAGCTCCGGAGAGCATCGTACCTTCGTCTTTAGCGTCTTTTGTGGTCTACATCTTAGCAAAAAGCTTTTCCACGACATCTGGCAAGGAGAAACTGTGCCAGCACAGAAAACATCTACCATCGTGTTCTAACGTTGCACGGAGGTCTGGAAGTGTTTGGCATGAAGAAAAAAAAAGCTGTCCAAAAGAGATTCCAATCGAATATTCATGTGATTGGAAAAGTCAGGAGAGTGGTAAGGTACTGTTTTCTATCAGTTGGCAAGCTGCGCACACAATCCCAATGTAATACAGCATCCTTCTTCACCTTTCCGATGCTGCCGCTCTCTCCGGCTCCTGGAGCCGAAGAAGCGGCTTCTTCGCGCAAAGACGATTGTACCGGTCACAGGGCTCTCTTAGCGCGGCTTCTGCCGAAAGAAGCCTGGGAGCGGCTCTTAGCTCCGGAGAGCATCGTACCTTCGTCTTTAGCGTCTTTTGTGGTCTACATCTTAGCAGAAAGCTTTTCCACTATGTCTGGCAAGGAGTAAGTGTGCCAGCACAGAAAACATCTCCCATCATGTTCTGGACGTTGCACGGAGGTCTGCCAAGTGTTTGACAAGAAGAGAAGAAAAGTTGTCCAAAACAGCTTCCAATCGAATATTCATGTGATTGGAAAAGTCAGGAGAGTGGTAAGGTACTGTTTTCTATCAGTTGGCAAGCTGCGCACACAATCCCAATGTAATACAGCATCCTTCTTCACCTTTCCGATGCTGCCGCTCTCTCCGGCTCCTGGAGCCGAAGAAGCGGCTTCTTCGCGCAAAGACGATTGTACCGGTCACAGTGCTCTCTTAGCGCGGCTTCTGCCGAAAGAAGCCCGGGAGCGGCTCTTAGCTCCGGAGAGCATCGTACCTTCGTCTTTAGCGTCTTTTGTGGTCTACATCTTAGCAAAAAGCTTTTCAACTACGTCTGGCAAGGAGAACGTGTGCCAACACAGAAAACATCTCCCATCATGTTCTGGACGTTGCACGGAGGTCTGCCAAGTGCTTGGCATGAAGAAAAGAAAAGTTGTCCAAAACAGCTTCCAATCGAATATTCATGTGATTGGAAAAGTCAGGAGAGTGGTAAGGTACTGTTTTCTATCAGTTGGCAAGCTGCGCACACAATCCCAATGTAATACAGCATCCTTCTTCACCTTTCCGAAGCTGCCGCTCTCTCCGGCTCCTGGAGCCGAAGAAGCGGCTTCTTCGCGCAAAGACGATTGTACCGGTCACAGTGCTCTCTTAGCGCGGCTTCTGCCGAAAGAAGCCCGGGAGCGGCTCTTAGCTCCGGAGAGCATCGTACCTTCGTCTTTAGCGTCTTTTGTGGTCTACATCTTAGCAAAAAGCTTTTCCACTATGTCTGGCAAGGAGAAACTGTGCCAGCACAGAAAACATCTCCCATCGTGTTCTGGACGTTGCACGGAGGTCTGCAAGTGTTTGGCATGAAGAAAAGAAAAGCTGTCCAAAACAGCTTCCAATCGAATATTCATGTGATTGGAAAAGTCAGGAGAGTGGTAAGGTACTGTTTTCTATCAGTTGGCAAGCTGCGCACACAATCCCAGTGCAATACAGCATCCTTCTTCACCTTTCCGATGCTGCCGCTCTCTCCGGCTCCTGGAGCCGAAGAAGCGGCTTCTTCGCGCAAAGACGATTGTACCGGTCACAGTGCTCTCTTAGCGCGGCTTCTGCCGAAAGAAGCCCGGGAGCGGCTCTTAGCTCCGGCGAGCATCGTACCTTCGTCTTTAGCGTCTTTTGTGGTCTACATCTTAGCAGAAAGCTTTTCCACTACGTCTGGAGGGTGAAAGTGTGCCAACACAGAAAATATCTCCCATCGTGTTCTAACGTTGCATGGAGGTCTGCCAAGTGCTTGGCATGAAGAAAAGAAAAGTTGTCCAAAACAGCTTCCAATCGAATATTCATGTGATTGGAAAAGTCAGGAGAGTGGTAAGGTACTGTTTTCTATCAGTTGGCAAGCTGCGCACACAATCCCAATGTAATACAGCATCCTTCTTCACCTTTCCGAAGCTGCCGCTCTCTCCGGCTCCTGGAGCCGAAGAAGCGGCTTCTTCGCGCAAAGACGATTGTACCGGTCACAGTGCTCTCTTAGCGCGGCTTCTGCCGAAAGAAGCCCGGGAGCGGCTCTTAGCTCCGGAGAGCATCGTACCTTCGTCTTTAGCGTCTTTTGTGGTCTACATCTTAGCAAAAAGCTTTTCCACTATGTCTGGCAAGGAGGAAGTGTGACAGCACAGAAAATATCTCCCATCGTGTTCTAACGTTGCACGGATGTCTGCAAAGTGCTTGGCATGAAGAAAAGAAAAGTTGTCCAAAACAGCTTCCAATCGAATATTCATGTGATTGGAAACGTAAGGAGAGTGGTAAGGTACTGATTTCTATCAGTTGGCAAGCTGCGCACACAATCCCAATGTAGTACAGCATCCTTCTTCACCTTTCCGAAGCTGCCGCTCTCTCCGGGTCCTGGAGCCGAAGAAGCGGCTTCTTCGCGCAAAGACGATTGTACCGGTCACAGTGCTCTCTTAGCGCGGCTTCTGCCGAAAGAAGCCCGGGAGCGGCTCTTAGCTCCGGAGAGCATCGTACCTTCGTCTTTAGCGTCTTTTGTGGTCTACATCTTAGCAAAAAGCTTTTCCACTATGTCTGGCAAGGAAAACCTGCGCCAACACAGAAAACATCTCCCATCGTGTTCTAACGTTGCATGGAGGTCTGCCAAGTGCTTGGCATGAAGAAAAGAAAAGTTGTCCAAAACAGCTTCCAATCGAATATTCATGTGATTGGAAAAGTCAGGAGAGTGGTAAGGTACTGTTTTCTATCAGTTGGCAAGCTGCGCACAGAATCCCAGTGCAATACAGCATCCTTCTTCACCTTTCCGATGCTGCCGCTCTCTCCGGCTCCTGGAGCCGAAGAAGCGGCTTCTTCGCGCAAAGACGATTGTACCGGTCACAGTGCTCTCTTAGCGCGGCTTCTGCCGAAAGAAGCCCGGGAGCGGCTCTTAGCTCCGGAGAGCATCGTACCTTCGTCTTTAGCGTCTTTTGTGGTCTACATCTTAGCAGAAAACTTTTCCACTATGTCTGGCAAGGAGAAAGTGTGCCAACACAGAAAACATCTCCCATCGTGTTCTAACGTTGCACGGAGGTCTGCCAAGTTTTTGACAAGAAGAGAAGAAAAGTTGTCCAAAACAGCTTCCAATCGAATATTCATGTGATTGGAAAAGTCAGGAGAGTGGTAAGGTACTGTTTTCTATCAGTTGGCAAGCTGCGCACACAATCCCAGTGCAATACAGCATCCTTCTTCACGTTTCCGATGCTGCCGCTCTCTCCGGCTCCTGGAGCCGAAGAAGCGGCTTCTTCGCGCAAAGACGATTGTACCGGTCACAGTGCTCTCTTAGCGCGGCTTCTGCCGAAAGAAGCCCGGGAGCGGCTCTTAGCTCCGGAGAGCATCGTACCTTCGTCTTTAGCGTCTTTTGTGGTCTACATCTTAGCAGAAAGCTTTTCCACTATGTCTGGCAAGGAAAACCTGCGCCAGCACAGAAAACATCTCCCATCATGTTCTGAACGTTGCACGGAGGTCTGCCAAGTGTTTGAAAAGAAGAGAAGAAAAGTTGTCCAAAAAAGCTTCCAATCGAATATTCATGTGATTGGAAATGTCAGGAGAGTGGTAAGGTTCTGTTTTCTATCAGTTGGCAAGCTGCGCACACAATCCCAATGTAGTACAGCATCCTTCTTCACCTTTCCGAAGCTGCCGCTCTCTCCGGCTCCTGGAGCCGAAGAAGCGGCTTCTTCGCGCAAAGACGATTGTACCGGTCACAGTGCTCTCTTAGCGCGGCTTCTGCCGAAAGAAGCCCGGGAGCGGCTCTTAGCTCCGGAGAGCATCGTACCTTCGTCTTTAGCGTCTTTTGTGGTCTACATCTTAGCAGAAAGCTTTTCCACTATGTCTGGCAAGGAAAACCTGCGCCAGCACAGAAAACATCTCCCATCGTGTTCTGGACGTTGCACGGTGGTCTGCCAAGTGTTTGAAAAGAAGAGAAGAAAAGTTGTCCAAAACAGCTTCCAATCGAATATTCATGTGATTGGAAAAGTCAGGAGAGTGGTAAGGTACTGTTTTCTATCAGTTGGCAAGCTGCGCACAGAATCCCAGTGTTGTACAGCATCCTTCTTCACCTTTCCGATGCTGCCGCTCTCTCCGGCTCCTGGAGCCGAAGAAGCGGCTTCTTCGCGCAAAGACGATTGTACCGGTCACAGTGCTCTCTTAGCGCGGCTTCTGCCGAAAGAAGCCCGGGAGCGGCTCTTAGCTCCGGAGAGCATCGTACCTTCGTCTTTAGCGTCTTTTGTGGTCTACATCTTAGCAAAAAGCTTTTCCACTACGTCTGGCAAGGAGGAAGTGTGCCAGCACAGAAAACATCTCCCATCGTGTTCTAAATTTACACGGAGGTCTGCCAAGTGTTTGAAAAGAAGAGAAGAAAAGTTGTCCAAAAAAGCTTCCAATCGAATATTCATGTGATTGGAAAAGTCAGGAGAGTGGTAAGGTACTGTTTTCTATCAGTTGGCAAGCTGCGCACACAATCCCAATGTAATACAGCATCCTTCTTCACCTTTCCGAAGCTGCCGCTCTCTCCGGCTCCTGGAGCCGAAGAAGCGGCTTCTTCGCGCAAAGACGATTGTACCGGTCACAGTGCTCTCTTAGCGCGGCTTCTGCCGAAAGAAGCCCGGGAGCGGCTCTTAGCTCCGGAGAGCATCGTACCTTCGTCTTTAGCGTCTTTTGTGGTCTACATCTTAGCAAAAAGCTTTTCCACGACATCTGGCAAGGAGAAACTGTGCCAGCACAGAAAACATCTACCATCGTGTTCTAACGTTGCACGGAGGTCTGGAAGTGTTTGGCATGAAGAAAAAAAAAGCTGTCCAAAAGAGATTCCAATCGAATATTCATGTGATTGGAAAAGTCAGGAGAGTGGTAAGGTACTGTTTTCTATCAGTTGGCAAGCTGCGCACACAATCCCAATGTAATACAGCATCCTTCTTCACCTTTCCGATGCTGCCGCTCTCTCCGGCTCCTGGAGCCGAAGAAGCGGCTTCTTCGCGCAAAGACGATTGTACCGGTCACAGGGCTCTCTTAGCGCGGCTTCTGCCGAAAGAAGCCTGGGAGCGGCTCTTAGCTCCGGAGAGCATCGTACCTTCGTCTTTAGCGTCTTTTGTGGTCTACATCTTAGCAGAAAGCTTTTCCACTATGTCTGGCAAGGAGTAAGTGTGCCAGCACAGAAAACATCTCCCATCATGTTCTGGACGTTGCACGGAGGTCTGCCAAGTGTTTGACAAGAAGAGAAGAAAAGTTGTCCAAAACAGCTTCCAATCGAATATTCATGTGATTGGAAAAGTCAGGAGAGTGGTAAGGTACTGTTTTCTATCAGTTGGCAAGCTGCGCACACAATCCCAATGTAATACAGCATCCTTCTTCACCTTTCCGATGCTGCCGCTCTCTCCGGCTCCTGGAGCCGAAGAAGCGGCTTCTTCGCGCAAAGACGATTGTACCGGTCACAGTGCTCTCTTAGCGCGGCTTCTGCCGAAAGAAGCCCGGGAGCGGCTCTTAGCTCCGGAGAGCATCGTACCTTCGTCTTTAGCGTCTTTTGTGGTCTACATCTTAGCAAAAAGCTTTTCAACTACGTCTGGCAAGGAGAACGTGTGCCAACACAGAAAACATCTCCCATCATGTTCTGGACGTTGCACGGAGGTCTGCCAAGTGCTTGGCATGAAGAAAAGAAAAGTTGTCCAAAACAGCTTCCAATCGAATATTCATGTGATTGGAAAAGTCAGGAGAGTGGTAAGGTACTGTTTTCTATCAGTTGGCAAGCTGCGCACACAATCCCAATGTAATACAGCATCCTTCTTCACCTTTCCGAAGCTGCCGCTCTCTCCGGCTCCTGGAGCCGAAGAAGCGGCTTCTTCGCGCAAAGACGATTGTACCGGTCACAGTGCTCTCTTAGCGCGGCTTCTGCCGAAAGAAGCCCGGGAGCGGCTCTTAGCTCCGGAGAGCATCGTACCTTCGTCTTTAGCGTCTTTTGTGGTCTACATCTTAGCAAAAAGCTTTTCCACTATGTCTGGCAAGGAGAAACTGTGCCAGCACAGAAAACATCTCCCATCGTGTTCTGGACGTTGCACGGAGGTCTGCAAGTGTTTGGCATGAAGAAAAGAAAAGCTGTCCAAAACAGCTTCCAATCGAATATTCATGTGATTGGAAAAGTCAGGAGAGTGGTAAGGTACTGTTTTCTATCAGTTGGCAAGCTGCGCACACAATCCCAGTGCAATACAGCATCCTTCTTCACCTTTCCGATGCTGCCGCTCTCTCCGGCTCCTGGAGCCGAAGAAGCGGCTTCTTCGCGCAAAGACGATTGTACCGGTCACAGTGCTCTCTTAGCGCGGCTTCTGCCGAAAGAAGCCCGGGAGCGGCTCTTAGCTCCGGAGAGCATCGTACCTTCGTCTTTAGCGTCTTTTGTGGTCTACATCTTAGCAGAAAGCTTTTCCACTACGTCTGGAGGGTGAAAGTGTGCCAACACAGAAAATATCTCCCATCGTGTTCTAACGTTGCATGGAGGTCTGCCAAGTGCTTGGCATGATGAAAAGAAAAGTTGTCCAAAACAGCTTCCAATCGAATATTCATGTGATTGGAAAAGTCAGGAGAGTGGTAAGGTACTGTTTTCTATCAGTTGGCAAGCTGCGCACACAATCCCGATGTAATACAGCATCCTTCTTCACCTTTCCGAAGCTGCCGCTCTCTCCGGCTCCTGGAGCCGAAGAAGCGGCTTCTTCGCGCAAAGACGATTGTACCGGTCACAGTGCTCTCTTAGCGCGGCTTCTGCCGAAAGAAGCCCGGGAGCGGCTCTTAGCTCCGGAGAGCATCGTACCTTCGTCTTTAGCGTCTTTTGTGGTCTACATCTTAGCAAAAAGCTTTTCCACTATGTCTGGCAAGGAGGAAGTGTGACAGCACAGAAAATATCTCCCATCGTGTTCTAACGTTGCACGGATGTCTGCAAAGTGCTTGGCATGAAGAAAAGAAAAGTTGTCCAAAACAGCTTCCAATCGAATATTCATGTGATTGGAAACGTAAGGAGAGTGGTAAGGTACTGATTTCTATCAGTTGGCAAGCTGCGCACACAATCCCAATGTAGTACAGCATCCTTCTTCACCTTTCCGAAGCTGCCGCTCTCTCCGGCTCCTGGAGCCGAAGAAGCGGCTTCTTCGCGCAAAGACGATTGTACCGGTCACAGTGCTCTCTTAGCGCGGCTTCTGCCGAAAGAAGCCCGGGAGCGGCTCTTAGCTCCGGAGAGCATCGTACCTTCGTCTTTAGCGTCTTTTGTGGTCTACATCTTAGCAAAAAGCTTTTCCACTATGTCTGGCAAGGAAAACCTGCGCCAACACAGAAAACATCTCCCATCGTGTTCTAACGTTGCATGGAGGTCTGCCAAGTGCTTGGCATGAAGAAAAGAAAAGTTGTCCAAAACAGCTTCCAATCGAATATTCATGTGATTGGAAAAGTCAGGAGAGTGGTAAGGTACTGATTTCTATCAGTTGGCAAGCTGCGCAAACAATCCCAGTGCAATACAGCATCCTTCTTCACCTTTCCGATGCTGCCGCTCTCTCCGGCTCCTGGAGCCGAAGAAGCGGCTTCTTCGCGCAAAGACGATTGTACCGGTCACAGTGCTCTCTTAGCGCGGCTTCTGCCGAAAGAAGCCCGGGAGCGGCTCTTAGCTCCGGAGAGCATCGTACCTTCGTCTTTAGCGTCTTTTGTGGTCTACATCTTAGCAGAAAACTTTTCCACCATGTCTGGCAAGGAGAAAGTGTGCCAACACAGAAAACATCTCCCATCGTGTTCTAACGTTGCACGGAGGTCTGCCAAGTGCTTGGCATGAAGAAAAGAAAAGTTGTCCAAAACAGCTAAACAGCTTCCAATGGAATATTCATGTGATTGGAAAAGTCAGGAGAGTGGTAAGGTACTGTTTTCTATCAGTTGGCAAGCTGCGCACACAATCCCAGTGTAATACAGCATCCTTCTTCACCTTTCCGATGCTGCCGCTCTCTCCGGCTCCTGGAGCCGAAGAAGCGGCTTCTTCGCGCAAAGACGATTGTACCGGTCACAGTGCTCTCTTAGCGCGGCTTCTGCCGAAAGAAGCCCGGGAGCGGCTCTTAGCTCCGGAGAGCATCGTACCTTCGTCTTTAGCGTCTTTTGTGGTCTACATCTTAGCAGAAAGCTTTTCCACTATGTCTGGCAAGGAAAACCTGCGCCAGCACAGAAAACATCTCCCATCATGTTCTGGACGTTGCACGGAGGTCTGCCAAGTGTTTGAAAAGAAGAGAAGAAAAGTTGTCCAAAAAAGCTTCCAATCGAATATTCATGTGATTGGAAATGTCAGGAGAGTGGTAAGGTTCTGTTTTCTATCAGTTGGCAAGCTGCGCACACAATCCCAATGTAGTACAGCATCCTTCTTCACCTTTCCGAAGCTGCCGCTCTCTCCGGCTCCTGGAGCCGAAGAAGCGGCTTCTTCGCGCAAAGACGATTGTACCGGTCACAGTGCTCTCTTAGCGCGGCTTCTGCCGAAAGAAGCCCGGGAGCGGCTCTTAGCTCCGGAGAGCATCGTACCTTCGTCTTTAGCGTCTTTTGTGGTCTACATCTTAGCAGAAAGCTTTTCCACTATGTCTGGCAAGGAAAACCTGCGCCAGCACAGAAAACATCTCCCATCGTGTTCTGGACGTTGCACGGTGGTCTGCCAAGTGTTTGAAAAGAAGAGAAGAAAAGTTGTCCAAAACAGCTTCCAATCGAATATTCATGTGATTGGAAAAGTCAGGAGAGTGGTAAGGTTCTGTTTTCTATCAGTTGGCAAGCTGCGCACACAATCCCAATGTAATACAGCATCCTTCTTCACCTTTCCGATGCTGCCGCTCTCTCCGGCTCCTGGAGCCAAAGAAGCGGCTTCTTCGCGCAAAGACGATTGTACTGGTCACAGCGCTCTCTTAGCGCGGCTTCTGCCGAAAGAAGCCCGGGAGCGGCGCTTAGCTCCGGAGAGCATCGTACCTTCGTCTTTAGCGTCTTTTGTGGTCTACATTATAGCAGAAAGCTTTTCCACTATGTCTGGCAAGGAGTAAGTGTGCCAGCACAGAAAACATCTCCCATCGTGTTCTAACGTTGCACGGTGGTCTGCCAAGTGTTTGAAAAGAAGAGAAGAAAAGTTGTCAAAAACAGCTTCCAATCGAATATTCATGTGATTGGAAAAGTCAGGAGAGTGGTAAGGTACTGTTTTCTATCAGTTGGCAAGCTGCGCACACAATCCCAATGTAATACAGCATCCTTCTTCACCTTTCCGATGCTGCCGCTCTCTCCGGCTCCTGGAGCCGAAGAAGCGGCTTCTTCACGCAAAGACGATTGTACCGGTCACAGTGCTCTCTTAGCGCGGCTTCTGCCGAAAGAAGCCCGGGAGCGGCTCTTAGCTCCGGAGAGCATCGTACCTTCGTCTTTAGCGTCTTTTGTGGTCTACATCTTAGCAGAAAGCTTTTCCACTATGTCGGCAAGGAAAACCTGCGCCAGCACAGAAAACATCTCCCATCGTGTTCTAACGTTGCACGGAGGTCTGCCAAGTGCTTGGCATGAAGAAAAGAAAAGTTGTCCAAAACAGCTTCCAATCGAATATTCATGTGATTGGAAAAGTCAGGAGAGTGGTAAGGTACTGTTTTCTATCAGTTGGCAAGCTGTGCACACAATCCTATTGTAATTCAGCATACGTGTTCACGTTTCCGATGCTGCCGCTCTCTCCGGCTCCTGGAGCCGAAGAAGCGGCTTCTTCGCGCAAAGACTATTGTCCCGGTCACAGGGCTCTCTTAGCGCGGCTTCTGCCGAAAGAAGCCCGGGAGCGGCTCTTAGCTCCGGAGAGCATCGTACCTTCGTCTTTAGCGTCTTTTGTGGTCTACATCTTAGCAGAAAGCTTTTCCACTATGTCTGGCAAGCAAAACCTGCGCCAGCACAGAAAACATCTCCCATCGTGTTCTGGTTGTTGCACGGAGGTCTGCCAAGTGTTTGACAAGAAGAGAAGAAAAGTTGTCCAAAAGAGCTTCCAATCGAATATTCATGTGATTGGAAAAGTCAGGAGAGTGGTAAGGTACTGTTTTCTATCAGTTGGCAAGCTGCGCACACAATCCCAATGTAATACAGCATCCTTCTTCACCTTTCCGAAGCTGCCGCTCACTCCGGCTCCCGGAGCCGAAGAAGCGGCTTCTTCGCGCAAAGACGATTGTACCGGTCACAGTGCTCTCTTAGCGCGGCTTCTGCCGAAAGAAGCCCGGGAGCGGCTCTTAGCTCCGGAGAGCATCGTACCTTCGTCTTTAGCGTCTTTTGTGGTCTACAATTTAGCAAAAAGCTTTTCCACTATGTCTGGCAAGGAGGAAGTGTGCCAGCACAGAAAATATCTCCCATCTTGTTCTAACGTTGCACGGAGGTCTGCCAAGTGCTTGGCATGAAGAAAAGAAAAGTTGTCCAAAAGAGCTTCCAATCGAATATTCATGTGATTGGAAAATTCAGGAGAGTGGTAAGGTACTGTTTTCTATCAGTTGGCAAGCTGCTCCCCGGCTCCTGCAGCCGAAGAAGCGTCTTGTTTGCTCAAAGACGATTGTATCGGTCACCGTGCTCTCTTAGCGCGGCTTCTGCCGAAAGAAGCCCGGGAGCGGCTCTTAGCTCCGGAGAGCATCGTACCTTCGTCTTTAGCGTCTTTTGTGGTCTACATCTTAGCAAAAAGCTTTTCCAATACGTCTGGCAAGGAAAACCTGCGCCAACACAGAAAACATCTCCCATCGTGTTCTAACGTTGCATGGAGGTCTGCCAAGTGCTTGGCATGAAGAAAAGAAAAGTTGTCCAAAACAGCTTCCAATGGAATATTCATGTGATTGGAAAAGTCAGGAGAGTGGTAAGGTACTGTTTTCTATCTGTTGGCAAGCTGCGCACACAATCCCATTGCAATACAGCATCCTTCTTCACCTTTCCGATGCTGCCGCTCTCTCCGGCTCCTGGAGCCGAAGAAGCGGCTTCTTCGCGCAAAGACGATTGTACCGGTCACAGTGCTCTCTTACCGCGGCTTCTGCCGAAAGAAGCCCGGGAGAGGCTCTTAGCTCCGGAGAGCATCGTACCTTCGTCTTTAGCGTCTTTTGTGGTCTACATCTTAGCAGAAAGCTTTTCCACTATGTCTGGCAAGCAAAACCTGCGCCAGCACAGAAAACATCTCCCATCGTGTTCTGGACGTTGCACGGAGGTCTGCCAAGTGTTTGACAAGAAGATAAGAAAAGTTGTCCAAAACAGCTTCCAATCGAATATTCATGTGATTGGAAAAGTCAGGAGAGTGGTAAGGTACTGTTTTCTATCAGTTGGCAAGCTGCGCACACAATCCCAATGTAATACAGCATCCTTCTTCACCTTTCCGAAGCTGCCGCTCTCTCCGGCTCCCGGAGCCAAGAAGCGGCTTCTTCGCGCAAAGACGATTGTACCGGTCACAGTGCTCTCTTAGCGCGGCTTCTGCCGAAAGAAGCCCGGGAGCGGCTCTTAGCTCCGGAGAGCATCGTACCTTCATCTTTAGCGTCTTTTGTGGTCTACATCTTAGCAAAAAGCTTTTCCACTACGTCTGGTAAGGAAAACTTGCGCCAGCACAGAAAACATCTCCCATCGTGTTCTAACGTTGCACGGAGGTCTGCCAAGTGCTTGGCATGAAGAAAAGAAAAGTTGTCCAAAACAGCTTCCAATCGAATATTCATGTGATTGGAAAAGTCAGGAGAGTGGTAAGGTACTGTTTTCTATCAGTTGGCAAGCTGCGCACACAATCCCAGTGCAATACAGCATCCTTCTTCACCTTTCCGATGCTGCCGCTCTCTCCGGCTCCTGGAGCCGAAGAAGCGGCTTCTTCGCGCAAAGACGATTGTACCGGTCACAGTGCTCTCTTAGCGCGGCTTCTGCCGAAAGAAGCCCGGGAGCGGCTCTTAGCTCCGGAGAGCATCGTACCTTCGTCTTTAGCGTCTTTTGTGGTCTACATCTTAGCAGAAAGATTTTCCACTATGTCTGGCAAGGAGAAACTGTGCCAGCACAGAAAACATCTCCCATCGTGTTCTAACGTTGCATGGAGGTTTGCCAAGTGCTTGGCATGAAGAAAAGAAAAGATGTCCAAAAGAGTTTCCAATCGAATATTCATGTGATTGGAAAAGTCAGGAGAGTGGTAAGGTACTGTTTTCTATCAGTTGGCAAGCTGCGCACACAATCCCAGTGTAATACAGCATCCTTCTTCACCTTTCCGAAGCTGCCGCTCTCTCCGGCTCCCGGAGCCGAAGAAGCGGCTTCTTCGCGCAAAGACGATTGTACCAGTCACAGTGCTCTCTTAGGGCGGCTTCTGCCGAAAGAAGCCCGGGAGCGGCTCTTAGCTCCGGAGAGCATCGTACCTTCGTCTTTAGCGTCTTTTGTGGTCTACATCTTAGCAGAAAGCTTTTCCACTATGTCTGGCAAGAAAACCTGCGCCAGCACAGAATACATCTCCCATCGTGTTCTGGACGTTGCACGGAGGTCTGCAAGTGTTTGGCATGAAGAAAAGAAAAGCTGTCCAAAAGAGCTTCCAATCGAATATTCATGTGATTGGAAAAGTCAGGAGAGTGGTAAGGTACTGTTTTCGATCAGTTGGCAAGCTGCGCACACAATCCCAATGTAATACAGAGCATTGTACTTTTGTCTTTAGCGTCTTTTGTGGTCTACATCTTAGCAAAAAGCTTTTCCACTACATCTGGCAAGGAGAAACTCTGCCAGCACAGAAAACATCTCCCATTGTGTTCTAACTTTACACGGAGGTCTGCCAAGTGCTTGGCATGAAGAAAAGAATAGTTGTCCAAAACAGCTTCCAATGGAATATTCATGTGATTGGAAAAGTCAGGAGAGTGGTAAGGTACTGTTTTCTATCAGTTGGCAAGCTGCGCACACAATCCCAATGTAATACGGCATCCTTCTTCACCTTACCAATGCTGCCACTCTCTCCGGCTCCTGGAGCCGAAGAAGCGGCTTCTTCGCGCAAAGACGATTGTACCGGTCACAGTGCTCTCTTAGCGCGGCTTCTGCCGAAAGAAGCCCGGGAGAGGCTCTTAGCTCCGGAGAGCATCGTACCTTCGTCTTTAGCGTCTTTTGTGGTCTACATCTTAGCAGAAAGCTTTTCCACTATGTCTGGCAAGGAGAAACTGTGCCAGCACAGAAAACATCTCCCATCGTGTTCTGGACGTTGCACAGAGGTCTGCAAGTGTTTGGCATGAAGAAAAGAAAAGATGTCCAAAAGAGCTTCCAATCGAATATTCATGTGATTGGAAAAGTCAGGAGAGTGGTAAGGTACTGTTTTCTATCAGTTGGCAAGCTGCGCACACAATCCCAATGTTGTACAGCATCCTCCTTCACCTTTCCGAAGCTGCCGCTCTCTCCGGCTCCTGGAGCCGAAGAAGCGGCTTCTTCGCGCAAAGACAATTGTACCGGTCACAGTGCTCTCTTAGCGCGGCTTCTGCCGAAAGAAGCCCGGGAGCGGCTCTTAGCTCCGGAGAGCATCGTACCTTCGTCTTTAGCGTCTTTTGTGGTCTACATCTTAGCAGAAAGCTTTTCCACTATGTCTGGCATGGAAAACCTGCGCCAGCACAGAAAACATCTCCCATCGTGTTCTGGACGTTGCACGGAGGTCTGCCAAGTGTTTGACAAGAAGAGAAGAAAAGCTGTCCAAAAGAGCTTCCAATCGAATATTCATGTGATTGGAAAAGTCAGGAGAGTGGTAAGGTACTGTTTTCTATCAGTTGGCAAGCTGCGCACACAATCCCAATGTAATACAGCATCCTTCTTCACCTTTCTGAAGCTGCCGCTCTCTCCGGCTCCTGGAGCCGAAGAAGCGGCTTCTTCGCGCAAAGACGATTGTACCGGTCACAGTGCTCTCTTAGCGCGGCTTCTGCCGAAAGAAGCCCGGGAGCGGCTCTTAGCTCCGGAGAGCATCGTACCTTCGTCTTTAGCGTCTTTTGTGGTCTACATCTTAGCAAAAAGCTTTTCCAATACGTCTGGCAAGGAGAAACTGTGCCAGCACAGAAAACATCTCCCATCGTGTTCTAAAGTTGCACGGAGGTCTGCCAAGTGCTTAGCATGAAGAAGAGAAAAGTTGTCCAAAACAGCTTCCAATGGAATATTCATGTGATTGGAAAAGTCAGGAGAGTGGTAAGGTACTGTTTTTCTATCAGTTGGCAAGCTGCGCACACAATCCCAATGTAATACAGCATCCTTCTTCACCTTTCCGAAGCTGCCGCTCACTCCGGCTCCCGGAGCCGAAGAAGCGGCTTCTTCGCGCAAAGACGATTGTACCGCTCACAGTGCTCTCTTAGCGCGGCTTCTGCCGAAAGAAGCCCGGGAGCGGCTCTTAGCTCCGGAGAGCATCGTACCTTCGTCTTTAGCGTCTTTTGTGG
The DNA here is from genome assembly GCF_027887145.1 of Ammospiza caudacuta. Lineage (NCBI taxonomy): Eukaryota > Metazoa > Chordata > Aves > Passeriformes > Passerellidae > Ammospiza > Ammospiza caudacuta. The sequence goes on from NC_080597.1 coordinate 22,285,250, forward strand.
TCTACAATTTAGCAAAAAGCTTTTCCACTATGTCTGGCAAGGAGGAAGTGTGCCAGCACAGAAAATATCTCCCATCTTGTTCTAACGTTGCACGGAGGTCTGCCAAGTGCTTGGCATGAAGAAAAGAAAAGTTGTCCAAAAGAGCTTCCAATCGAATATTCATGTGATTGGAAAATTCAGGAGAGTGGTAAGGTACTGTTTTCTATCAGTTGGCAAGCTGCTCCCCGGCTCCTGCAGCCGAAGAAGCGTCTTGTTTGCTCAAAGACGATTGTATCGGTCACCGTGCTCTCTTAGCGCGGCTTCTGCCGAAAGAAGCCCGGGAGCGGCTCTTAGCTCCGGAGAGCATCGTACCTTCGTCTTTAGCGTCTTTTGTGGTCTACATCTTAGCAAAAAGCTTTTCCACTATGTCTGGCAAGGAAAACCTGCGCCAACACAGAAAACATCTCCCATCGTGTTCTAACGTTGCATGGAGGTCTGCCAAGTGCTTGGCATGAAGAAAAGAAAAGTTGTCCAAAACAGCTTCCAATGGAATATTCATGTGATTGGAAAAGTCAGGAGAGTGGTAAGGTACTGTTTTCTATCTGTTGGCAAGCTGCGCACACAATCCCATTGCAATACAGCATCCTTCTTCACCTTTCCGATGCTGCCGCTCTCTCCGGCTCCTGGAGCCGAAGAAGCGGCTTCTTCGCGCAAAGACGATTGTACCGGTCACAGTGCTCTCTTACCGCGGCTTCTGCCGAAAGAAGCCCGGGAGCGGCTCTTAGCTCCGGAGAGCATCGTACCTTCGTCTTTAGCGTCTTTTGTGGTCTACATCTTAGCAGAAAGCTTTTCCACTATGTCTGGCAAGCAAAACCTGCGCCAGCACAGAAAACATCTCCCATCGTGTTCTGGTTGTTGCACGGAGGTCTGCCAAGTGTTTGACAAGAAGATAAGAAAAGTTGTCCAAAACAGCTTCCAATCGAATATTCATGTGATTGGAAAAGTCAGGAGAGTGGTAAGGTACTGTTTTCTATCAGTTGGCAAGCTGCGCACACAATCCCAATGTAATACAGCATCCTTCTTCACCTTTCCGAAGCTGCCGCTCTCTCCGGCTCCCGGAGCCAAGAAGCGGCTTCTTCGCGCAAAGACGATTGTACCGGTCACAGTGCTCTCTTAGCGCGGCTTCTGCCGAAAGAAGCCCGGGAGCGGCTCTTAGCTCCGGAGAGCATCGTACCTTCATCTTTAGCGTCTTTTGTGGTCTACATCTTAGCAAAAAGCTTTTCCACTACGTCTGGTAAGGAAAACTTGCGCCAGCACAGAAAACATCTCCCATCGTGTTCTAACGTTGCACGGAGGTCTGCCAAGTGCTTGGCATGAAGAAAAGAAAAGTTGTCCAAAACAGCTTCCAATCGAATATTCATGTGATTGGAAAAGTCAGGAGAGTGGTAAGGTACTCTTTTCTATCAGTTGGCAAGCTGCGCACACAATCCCAGTGCAATACAGCATCCTTCTTCACCTTTCCGATGCTGCCGCTCTCTCCGGCTCCTGGAGCCGAAGAAGCGGCTTCTTCGCGCAAAGACGATTGTACCGGTCACAGTGCTCTCTTAGCGCGGCTTCTGCCGAAAGAAGCCCGGGAGCGGCTCTTAGCTCCGGAGAGCATCGTACCTTCGTCTTTAGCGTCTTTTGTGGTCTACATCTTAGCAGAAAGATTTTCCACTATGTCTGGCAAGGAGAAACTGTGCCAGCACAGAAAACATCTCCCATCGTGTTCTAACGTTGCATGGAGGTTTGCCAAGTGCTTGGCATGAAGAAAAGAAAAGTTGTCCAAAAGAGTTTCCAATCGAATATTCATGTGATTGGAAAAGTCAGGAGAGTGGTAAGGTACTGTTTTCTATCAGTTGGCAAGCTGCGCACACAATCCCAGTGTAATACAGCATCCTTCTTCACCTTTCCGAAGCTGCCGCTCTCTCCGGCTCCCGGAGCCGAAGAAGCGGCTTCTTCGCGCAAAGACGATTGTACCAGTCACAGTGCTCTCTTAGGGCGGCTTCTGCCGAAAGAAGCCCGGGAGCGGCTCTTAGCTCCGGAGAGCATCGTACCTTCGTCTTTAGCGTCTTTTGTGGTCTACATCTTAGCAGAAAGCTTTTCCACTATGTCTGGCAAGAAAACCTGCGCCAGCACAGAATACATCTCCCATCGTGTTCTGGACGTTGCACGGAGGTCTGCAAGTGTTTGGCATGAAGAAAAGAAAAGCTGTCCAAAAGAGCTTCCAATCGAATATTCATGTGATTGGAAAAGTCAGGAGAGTGGTAAGGTACTGTTTTCGATCAGTTGGCAAGCTGCGCACACAATCCCAATGTAATACAGAGCATTGTACTTTTGTCTTTAGCGTCTTTTGTGGTCTACATCTTAGCAAAAAGCTTTTCCACTACATCTGGCAAGGAGAAACTCTGCCAGCACAGAAAACATCTCCCATTGTGTTCTAACTTTACACGGAGGTCTGCCAAGTGCTTGGCATGAAGAAAAGAATAGTTGTCCAAAACAGCTTCCAATGGAATATTCATGTGATTGGAAAAGTCAGGAGAGTGGTAAGGTACTGTTTTCTATCAGTTGGCAAGCTGCGCACACAATCCCAATGTAATACGGCATCCTTCTTCACCTTACCAATGCTGCCACTCTCTCCGGCTCCTGGAGCCGAAGAAGCGGCTTCTTCGCGCAAAGACGATTGTACCGGTCACAGTGCTCTCTTAGCGCGGCTTCTGCCGAAAGAAGCCCGGGAGTGGCTCTTAGCTCCGGAGAGCATCGTACCTTCGTCTTTAGCGTCTTTTGTGGTCTACATCTTAGCAGAAAGCTTTTCCACTATGTCTGGCAAGGAGAAACTGTGCCAGCACAGAAAACATCTCCCATCGTGTTCTGGACGTTGCACAGAGGTCTGCAAGTGTTTGGCATGAAGAAAAGAAAAGATGTCCAAAAGAGCTTCCAATCGAATATTCATGTGATTGGAAAAGTCAGGAGAGTGGTAAGGTACTGTTTTCTATCAGTTGGCAAGCTGCGCACACAATCCCAATGTTGTACAGCATCCTCCTTCACCTTTCCGAAGCTGCCGCTCTCTCCGGCTCCTGGAGCCGAAGAAGCGGCTTCTTCGCGCAAAGACGATTGTACCGGTCACAGTGCTCTCTTAGCGCGGCTTCTGCCGAAAGAAGCCCGGGAGCGGCTCTTAGCTCCGGAGAGCATCGTACCTTCGTCTTTAGCGTCTTTTGTGGTCTACATCTTAGCAGAAAGCTTTTCCACTATGTCTGGCATGGAAAACCTGCGCCAGCACAGAAAACATCTCCCATCATGTTCTGGACGTTGCACGGAGGTCTGCCAAGTGTTTGATAAGAAGAGAAGAAAAGCTGTCCAAAAGAGCTTCCAATCGAATATTCATGTGATTGGAAAAGTCAGGAGAGTGGTAAGGTACTGTTTTCTATCAGTTGGCAAGCTGCGCACACAATCCCAATGTAATACAGCATCCTTCTTCACCTTTCTGAAGCTGCCGCTCTCTCCGGCTCCTGGAGCCGAAGAAGCGGCTTCTTCGCGCAAAGACGATTGTACCGGTCACAGTGCTCTCTTAGCGCGGCTTCTGCCGAAAGAAGCCCGGGAGCGGCTCTTAGCTCCGGAGAGCATCGTACCTTCGTCTTTAGCGTCTTTTGTGGTCTACATCTTAGCAAAAAGCTTTTCCAATACGTCTGGCAAGGAGAAACTGTGCCAGCACAGAAAACATCTCCCATCGTGTTCTAAAGTTGCACGGAGGTCTGCCAAGTGCTTAGCATGAAGAAGAGAAAAGTTGTCCAAAACAGCTTCCAATGGAATATTCATGTGATTGGAAAAGTCAGGAGAGTGGTAAGGTACTGTTTTTCTATCAGTTGGCAAGCTGCGCACACAATCCCAATGTAATACAGCATCCTTCTTCACCTTTCCGATGCTGCCGCTCTCTCCGGCTCCTGGAGCCGAAGAAGCGGCTTCTTCGCGCAAAGACTATTGTCCCGGTCACAGGGCTCTCTTAGCGCGGCTTCTGCCGAAAGAAGCCCGGGAGCGGCTCTTAGCTCCGGAGAGCATCGTACCTTCGTCTTTAGCGTCTTTTGTGGTCTACATCTTAGCAGAAAGCTTTTCCATTATGTCTGGCAAGCAAAACCTGCGCCAGCACAGAAAACATCTCCCATCGTGTTCTGGTTGTTGCACGGAGGTCTGCCAAGTGTTTGAGAAGAAGAGAAGAAAAGTTGTCCAAAAGAGCTTCCAATCGAATATTCATGTGATTGGAAAAGTCAGGAGAGTGGTAAGGTACTGTTTTCTATCAGTTGGCAAGCTGCGCACACAATCCCAATGTAATACAGCATCCTTCTTCACCTTTCCGAAGCTGCCGCTCACTCCGGCTCCCGGAGCCGAAGAAGCGGCTTCTTCGCGCAAAGACGATTGTACCGCTCACAGTGCTCTCTTAGCGCGGCTTCTGCCGAAAGAAGCCCGGGAGCGGCTCTTAGCTCCGGAGAGCATCGTACCTTCGTCTTTAGCGTCTTTTGTGGTCTACAATTTAGCAAAAAGCTTTTCCACTATGTCTGGCAAGGAGGAAGTGTGCCAGCACAGAAAATATCTCCCATCTTGTTCTAACGTTGCACGGAGGTCTGCCAAGTGCTTGGCATGAAGAAAAGAAAAGTTGTCCAAAAGAGCTTCCAATCGAATATTCATGTGATTGGAAAATTCAGGAGAGTGGTAAGGTACTGTTTTCTATCAGTTGGCAAGCTGCTCCCCGGCTCCTGCAGCCGAAGAAGCGTCTTGTTTGCTCAAAGACGTTTGTACCGGTCACCGTGCTCTCTTAGCGCGGCTTCTGCCGAAAGAAGCCCGGGAGCGGCTCTTAGCTCCGGAGAGCATCGTACCTTCGTCTTTAGCGTCTTTTGTGGTCTACATCTTAGCAAAAAGCTTTTCCACTATGTCTGGCAAGGAAAACCTGCGCCAACACAGAAAACATCTCCCATCGTGTTCTAACGTTGCATGGAGGTCTGCCAAGTGCTTGGCATGAAGAAAAGAAAAGTTGTCCAAAACAGCTTCCAATGGAATATTCATGTGATTGGAAAAGTCAGGAGAGTGGTAAGGTACTGTTTTCTATCTGTTGGCAAGCTGCGCACACAATCCCAGTGCAATACAGCATCCTTCTTCACCTTTCCGATGCTGCCGCTCTCTCCGGCTCCTGGAGCCGAAGAAGCGGCTTCTTCGCGCAAAGACGATTGTACCAGTCACAGTGCTCTCTTACCGCGGCTTCTGCCGAAAGAAGCCCGGGAGCGGCTCTTAGCTCCGGAGAGCATCGTCCCTTCGTCTTTAGCGTCTTTTGTGGTCTACATCTTAGCAGAAAGCTTTTCCACTATGTCTGGCAAGGAGAAAGTGTGCCAACACAGAAAACATCTCCCATCGTGTTCTAACTTTGCACGGAGGTCTGCCAAGTGCTTGGCATGAAGAAAAGGAAAGTTGTCCAAAACAGATTCCAATGGAATATTCATGTGATTGGAAAAGTCAGGAGAGTGGTAAGGTACTGTTTTCTATCAGTTGGCAAGCTGCGCACACAATCCCAATGTAATACAGCATCCTTCTTCACCTTTCCGAAGCTGCCGCTCTCTCCGGCTCCTGGAGCCGAAGAAGCGGCTTCTTCGCGCAAAGACGATTGTACCGGTCACAGTGCTCTCTTAGCGCGGCTTCTGCCGAAAGAAGCCCGGGAGCGGCTCTTAGCTCCGGAGAGCATCGTACCTTCGTCTTTAGCGTCTTTTGTGGTCTACATCTTAGCAGAAAGCTTTTCCACTATGTCTGGCAAGGAAAACCTGCGCCAGCACAGAAAACATCTCCCATCGTGATCTAACGTTGCACGGAGGTCTGCAAGTGTTTGGCATGAAGAAAAGAAAAGCTGTCCAAAACAGCTTCCAATCGAATATTCATGTGATTGGAAAAGTCAGGAGAGTGGTAAGGTACTGTTTTCTATCAGTTGGCAAGCTGCGCACACAATCCCAGTGCAATACAGCATCCTTCTCCACCTTTCCGATGCTGCCGCTCTCTCCGCCTCCTGGAGCCGACGAACCGGCTTCTTCGCGCAAAGACGATTGTACCGGTCACAGTGCTCTCTTAGCGCGGCTTCTGCCGAAAGAAGCCCGGGAGCGGTTCTTAACTCCGGAGAGCATCGTACCTTCGTCTTTAGCGTCTTTTGTGGTCTACATCTTAGCAAAAGGCTTTTCCACTACGTTTGGCAAGGAGAAAGTGTGCCAGCACAGAAAACATCTCCCATCGTGTTCTAACGTTGCACGGAGGTCTACCAAGTGCTTGGCATGAAGAAAAGAAAAGTTGCCCAAAACAGCTTCCAATCGAATATTCATGTGATTGGAAAAGTCAGGAGAGTGGTAAGGTACTGTTTTCTATCAGTTGGCAAGCTGTGCACACAATCCTAGTGTAATACAGCATCCTTCTTCACCTTTCCGATGCTGCCGCTCTCTCCGGCTCCTGGAGCCGAAAAAGCGGCTTCTTCGCGCAAAGACGATTGTACCGGTCACAGTGCTCTCTTAGCGCGGCTTCTGCCGAAAGAAGCCCGGGAGCGGCTCTTAGCTCCGGAGAGCATCGTACCTTCGTCTTTAGCGTCTTTTGTGGTCTACATCTTAGCAAAAAGCTTTTCCACTACATCTGGCAAGGAGAAAGTGTGCCAGCACAGAAAACATCTCCCATCGTGTTCTGGACGTTGCACGGAGGTCTGCCAAGTGTTTGACAAGAAGATAAGAAAAGTTGTCCAAAACAGGTTCCAATCGAATATTCATGTGATTGGAAAAGTCAGGAGAGTGGTAAGGTACTGTTTTCTATCAGTTGGCAAGCTGCGCACACAATCCCAATGTAATACAGCATCCTTCTTCACCTTTCCGAAGCTGCCGCTCTCTCCGGCTCCCGGAGCCAAGAAGCGGCTTCTTCGCGCAAAGACGATTGTACCGGTCACAGTGCTCTCTTAGCGCGGCTTCTGCCGAAAGAAGCCCGGGAGCGGCTCTTAGCTCCGGAGAGCATCGTACCTTCATCTTTAGCGTCTTTTGTGGTCTACATCTTAGCAAAAAGCTTTTCCACTACGTCTGGTAAGGAAAACTTGCGCCAGCACAGAAAACATCTCCCATCGTGTTCTAACGTTGCACGGAGGTCTGCCAAGTGCTTGGCATGAAGAAAAGAAAAGTTGTCCAAAACAGCTTCCAATCGAATATTCATGTGATTGGAAAAGTCAGGAGAGTGGTAAGGTACTCTTTTCTATCAGTTGGCAAGCTGCGCACACAATCCCAGTGCAATACAGCATCCTTCTTCACCTTTCCGATGCTGCCGCTCTCTCCGGCTCCTGGAGCCGAAGAAGCGGCTTCTTCGCGCAAAGACGATTGTACCGGTCACAGTGCTCTCTTAGCGCGGCTTCTGCCGAAAGAAGCCCGGGAGCGGCTCTTAGCTCCGGAGAGCATCGTACCTTCGTCTTTAGCGTCTTTTGTGGTCTACATCTTAGCAGAAAGATTTTCCACTATGTCTGGCAAGGAGAAACTGTGCCAACACAGAAAACATCTCCCATCGTGTTCTAACGTTGCACGGAGGTCTGCCAAGTGCTTGGCATGAAGAAAAGAAAAGTTGTCCAAAACAGCTTCCAATGGAATATTCATGTGATTGGAAAAGTCAGGAGAGTGGTAAGGTACTGTTTTCTATCAGTTGGCAAGCTGCGCACACAATCCCAGTGTAATACAGCATCCTTCTTCACCTTTCCGAAGCTGCCGCTCTCTCCGGCTCCCGGAGCCGAAGAAGCGGCTTCTTCGCGCAAAGACGATTGTACCAGTCACAGTGCTCTCTTAGGGCGGCTTCTGCCGAAAGAAGCCCGGGAGCGGCTCTTAGCTCCGGAGAGCATCGTACCTTCGTCTTTAGCGTCTTTTGTGGTCTACATCTTAGCAGAAAGCTTTTCCACTATGTCTGGCAAGAAAACCTGCGCCAGCACAGAAAACATCTCCCATCGTGTTCTGGACGTTGCACGGAGGTCTGCAAGTGTTTGGCATGAAGAAAAGAAAAGCTGTCCAAAAGAGCTTCCAATCGAATATTCATGTGATTGGAAAAGTCAGGAGAGTGGTAAGGTACTGTTTTCGATCAGTTGGCAAGCTGCGCACACAATCCCAATGTAATACAGAGCATTGTACTTTTGTCTTTAGCGTCTTTTGTGGTCTACATCTTAGCAAAAAGCTTTTCCACTACATCTGGCAAGGAGAAACTCTGCCAGCACAGAAAACATCTCCCATTGTGTTCTAACTTTACACGGAGGTCTGCCAAGTGCTTGGCATGAAGAAAAGAATAGTTGTCCAAAACAGCTTCCAATGGAATATTCATGTGATTGGAAAAGTCAGGAGAGTGGTAAGGTACTGTTTTCTATCAGTTGGCAAGCTGCGCACACAATCCCAATGTAATACGGCATCCTTCTTCACCTTACCAATGCTGCCACTCTCTCCGGCTCCTGGAGCCGAAGAAGCGGCTTCTTCGCGCAAAGACGATTGTACCGGTCACAGTGCTCTCTTAGCGCGGCTTCTGCCGAAAGAAGCCCAGGAGTGGCTCTTAGCTCCGGAGAGCATCGTACCTTCGTCTTTAGCGTCTTTTGTGGTCTACATCTTAGCAGAAAGCTTTTCCACTATGTCTGGCAAGGAGAAACTGTGCCAGCACAGAAAACATCTCCCATCGTGTTCTGGACGTTGCACAGAGGTCTGCAAGTGTTTGGCATGAAGAAAAGAAAAGATGTCCAAAAGAGCTTCCAATCGAATATTCATGTGATTGGAAAAGTCAGGAGAGTGGTAAGGTACTGTTTTCTATCAGTTGGCAAGCTGCGCACACAATCCCAATGTTGTACAGCATCCTCCTTCACCTTTCCGAAGCTGCCGCTCTCTCCGGCTCCTGGAGCCGAAGAAGCGGCTTCTTCGCGCAAAGACGATTGTACCGGTCACAGTGCTCTCTTAGCGCGGCTTCTGCCGAAAGAAGCCCGGGAGCGGCTCTTAGCTCCGGAGAGCATCGTACCTTCGTCTTTAGCCTCTTTTGTGGTCTACATCTTAGCAGAAAGCTTTTCCACTATGTCTGGCATGGAAAACCTGCGCCAGCACAGAAAACATCTCCCATCATGTTCTGGACGTTGCACGGAGGTCTGCCAAGTGTTTGATAAGAAGAGAAGAAAAGCTGTCCAAAAGAGCTTCCAATCGAATATTCATGTGATTGGAAAAGTCAGGAGAGTGGTAAGGTACTGTTTTCTATCAGTTGGCAAGCTGCGCACACAATCCCAATGTAATACAGCATCCTTCTTCACCTTTCTGAAGCTGCCGCTCTCTCCGGCTCCTGGAGCCGAAGAAGCGGCTTCTTCGCGCAAAGACGATTGTACCGGTCACAGTGCTCTCTTAGCGCGGCTTCTGCCGAAAGAAGCCCGGGAGCGGCTCTTAGCTCCGGAGAGCATCGTACCTTCGTCTTTAGCGTCTTTTGTGGTCTACATCTTAGCAAAAAGCTTTTCCAATACGTCTGGCAAGGAGAAACTGTGCCAGCACAGAAAACATCTCCCATCGTGTTCTAAAGTTGCACGGAGGTCTGCCAAGTGCTTAGCATGAAGAAGAGAAAAGTTGTCCAAAACAGCTTCCAATGGAATATTCATGTGATTGGAAAAGTCAGGAGAGTGGTAAGGTACTGTTTTTCTATCAGTTGGCAAGCTGCGCACACAATCCCAATGTAATACAGCATCCTTCTTCACCTTTCCGATGCTGCCGCTCTCTCCGGCTCCTGGAGCCGAAGAAGCGGCTTCTTCGCGCAAAGACTATTGTCCCGGTCACAGGGCTCTCTTAGCGTGGCTTCTGCCGAAAGAAGCCCGGGAGCGGCTCTTAGCTCCGGAGAGCATCGTACCTTCGTCTTTAGCGTCTTTTGTGGTCTACATCTTAGCAGAAAGCTTTTCCACTATGTCTGGCAAGCAAAACCTGCGCCAGCACAGAAAACATCTCCCATCGTGTTCTGGTTGTTGCACGGAGGTCTGCCAAGTGTTTGAGAAGAAGAGAAGAAAAGTTGTCCAAAAGAGCTTCCAATCGAATATTCATGTGATTGGAAAAGTCAGGAGAGTGGTAAGGTACTGTTTTCTATCAGTTGGCAAGCTGCGCACACAATCCCAATGTAATACAGCATCCTTCTTCACCTTTCCGAAGCTGCCGCTCACTCCGGCTCCCGGAGCGGAAGAAGCGGCTTCTTCGCGCAAAGACGATTGTACCGCTCACAGTGCTCTCTTAGCGCGGCTTCTGCCGAAAGAAGCCCGGGAGCGGCTCTTAGCTCCGGAGAGCATCGTACCTTCGTCTTTAGCGTCTTTTGTGGTCTACATCTTAGCAAAAAGCTTTTCCACTATGTCTGGCAAGGAGGAAGTGTGCCAGCACAGAAAATATCTCCCATCTTGTTCTAACGTTGCACGGAGGTCTGCAAGTGTTTGGCATGAAGAGAAGAAAAGTTGTCCAAAACAGCTTCCAATCGAATATTCATGTGATTGGAAAAGTCAGGAGAGTGGTAAGGTACTGTTTTCTATCAGTTGGCAAGCTGCGCACACAATCCCAATGTAATACAGCATCCTTCTTCACCTTTCCGAAGCTGCCGCTCTCTCCGGCTCCTGGAGCCGAAGAAGCGGCTTCTTCGCGCAAAGACGATTGTACCGGTCACAGTGCTCTCTTAGCGCGGCTTCTGCCGAAAGAAGCCCGGGAGCGGCTCTTAGCTCCGGAGAGCATCGTACCTTCGTCTTTAGCGTCTTTTGTGGTCTACATCTTAGCAAAAAGCTTTTCCACGACATCTGGCAAGGAGAAACTGTGCCAGCACAGAAAACATCTACCATCGTGTTCTAACGTTGCACGGAGGTCTGGAAGTGTTTGGCATGAAGAAAAAAAAAGCTGTCCAAAAGAGATTCCAATCGAATATTCATGTGATTGGAAAAGTCAGGAGAGTGGTAAGGTACTGTTTTCTATCAGTTGGCAAGCTGCGCACACAATCCCAATGTAATACAGCATCCTTCTTCACCTTTCTGAAGCTGCCGCTCTCTCCGGCTCCTGGAGCCGAAGAAGCGGCTTCTTCGCGCAAAGACGATTGTACCGGTCACAGGGCTCTCTTAGCGCGGCTTCTGCCGAAAGAAGCCCGGGAGCGGCTCTTAGCTCCGGAGAGCATCGTACCTTCGTCTTTAGCGTCTTTTGTGGTCTACATCTTAGCAGAAAGCTTTTCCACTATGTCTGGCAAGGAGTAAGTGTGCCAGCACAGAAAACATCTCCCATCATGTTCTGGACGTTGCACGGAGGTCTGCCAAGTGTTTGACAAGAAGAGAAGAATAGTTGTCCAAAACAGCTTCCAAAGGAATATTCATGTGATTGGAAAAGTCAGGAGAGTGGTAAGGTACTGTTTTCTATCAGTTGGCAAGCTGCGCACACAATCCCAATGTAATACAGCATCCTTCTTCACCTTTCCGAAGCTGCCGCTCTCTCCGGCTCCTGGAGCCGAAGAAGCGGCTTCTTCGCGCAAAGACGATTGTACCGGTCACAGTGCTCTCTTAGCGCGGCTTCTGCCGAAAGAAGCCCGGGAGCGGCTCTTAGCTCCGGAGAGCATCGTACCTTCGTCTTTAGCGTCTTTTGTGGTCTACATCTTAGCAAAAAGCTTTTCCACTATGTCTGGCAAGGAGGAAGTGTGACAGCACAGAAAATATCTCCCATCGTGTTCTAACGTTGCACGGATGTCTGCAAAGTGCTTGGCATGAAGAAAAGAAAAGTTGTCCAAAACAGCTTCCAATCGAATATTCATGTGATTGGAAACGTAAGGAGAGTGGTAAGGTACTGATTTCTATCAGTTGGCAAGCTGCGCACACAATCCCAATGTAGTACAGCATCCTTCTTCACCTTTCCGAAGCTGCCGCTCTCTCCGGGTCCTGGAGCCGAAGAAGCGGCTTCTTCGCGCAAAGACGATTGTACCGGTCACAGTGCTCTCTTAGCGCGGCTTCTGCCGAAAGAAGCCCGGGAGCGGCTCTTAGCTCCGGAGAGCATCGTACCTTCGTCTTTAGCGTCTTTTGTGGTCTACATCTTAGCAAAAAGCTTTTCCACTATGTCTGGCAAGGAAAACCTGCGCCAACACAGAAAACATCTCCCATCGTGTTCTAACGTTGCATGGAGGTCTGCCAAGTGCTTGGCATGAAGAAAAGAAAAGTTGTCCAAAACAGCTTCCAATCGAATATTCATGTGATTGGAAAAGTCAGGAGAGTGGTAAGGTACTGATTTCTATCAGTTGGCAAGCTGCGCAAACAATCCCAGTGCAATACAGCATCCTTCTTCACCTTTCCGATGCTGCCGCTCTCTCCGGCTCCTGGAGCCGAAGAAGCGGCTTCTTCGCGCAAAGACGATTGTACCGGTCACAGTGCTCTCTTAGCGCGGCTTCTGCCGAAAGAAGCCCGGGAGCGGCTCTTAGCTCCGGAGAGCATCGTACCTTCGTCTTTAGCGTCTTTTGTGGTCTACATCTTAGCAGAAAACTTTTCCACCATGTCTGGCAAGGAGAAAGTGTGCCAACACAGAAAACATCTCCCATCGTGTTCTAACGTTGCACGGAGGTCTGCCAAGTGCTTGGCATGAAGAAAAGAAAAGTTGTCCAAAACAGCTAAACAGCTTCCAATGGAATATTCATGTGATTGGAAAAGTCAGGAGAGTGGTAAGGTACTGTTTTCTATCAGTTGGCAAGCTGCGCACACAATCCTAGTGTAATACAGCATCCTTCTTCACCTTTCCGATGCTGCCGCTCTCTCCGGCTCCTGGAGCCGAAGAAGCGGCTTCTTCGCGCAAAGACGATTGTACCGGTCACAGTGCTCTCTTAGCGCGGCTTCTGCCGAAAGAAGCCCGGGAGCGGCTCTTAGCTCCGGAGAGCATCGTACCTTCGTCTTTAGCGTCTTTTGTGGTCTACATCTTAGCAGAAAGCTTTTCCACTATGTCTGGCAAGGAAAACCTGCGCCAGCACAGAAAACATCTCCCATCATGTTCTGGACGTTGCACGGAGGTCTGCCAAGTGTTTGAAAAGAAGAGAAGAAAAGTTGTCCAAAAAAGCTTCCAATCGAATATTCATGTGATTGGAAATGTCAGGAGAGTGGTAAGGTACTGTTTTCTATCAGTTGGCAAGCTGCGCACACAATCCCAATGTAGTACAGCATCCTTCTTCACCTTTCCGAAGCTGCCGCTCTCTCCGGCTCCTGGAGCCGAAGAAGCGGCTTCTTCGCGCAAAGACGATTGTACCGGTCACAGTGCTCTCTTAGCGCGGCTTCTGCCGAAAGAAGCCCGGGAGCGGCTCTTAGCTCCGGAGAGCATCGTACCTTCGTCTTTAGCGTCTTTTGTGGTCTACATCTTAGCAGAAAGCTTTTCCACTATGTCTGGCAAGGAAAACCTGCGCCAGCACAGAAAACATCTCCCATCGTGTTCTGGACGTTGCACGGTGGTCTGCCAAGTGTTTGAAAAGAAGAGAAGAAAAGTTGTCCAAAACAGCTTCCAATCGAATATTCATGTGATTGGAAAAGTCAGGAGAGTGGTAAGGTACTGTTTTCTATCAGTTGGCAAGCTGCGCACACAATCCCAGTGCAATACAGCATCCTTCTTCACCTTTCCGATGCTGCCGCTCTCTCCGCCTCCTGGAGCCTAAGAAGCGGCTTCTTCGCGCAAAGACGATTGTACCGGTCACAGTGCTCTCTTAGCGCGGCTTCTGCCGAAAGAAGCCCGGGAGCGGCTCTTAGCTCCGGAGAGCATCGTACCTTCGTCTTTAGCGTCTTTTGTGGTCTACATCTTAGCAGAAAGCTTTTCCACTATGTCTGGAAAGGAGAAAGTGTGCCAACACAGAAAACATCTCCCATCGTGTTCTAACGTTGCACGGAGGTCTGCCAAGTGTTTGACATGAAGAGAAGAAAAGTTGTCCAAAACAGCTTCCAATCGAATATTCATGTGATTGGAAAAGTCAGGAGAGTGGTAAGGTTCTGTTTTCTATCAGTTGGCAAGCTGCGCACACAATCCCAATGTAATACAGCATCCTTCTTCACCTTTCCGATGCTGCCGCTCTCTCCGGCTCCTGGAGCCAAAGAAGCGGCTTCTTCGCGCAAAGACGATTGTACTGGTCACAGCGCTCTCTTAGCGCGGCTTCTGCCGAAAGAAGCCCGGGAGCGGCGCTTAGCTCCGGAGAGCATCGTACCTTCGTCTTTAGCGTCTTTTGTGGTCTACATTATAGCAGAAAGCTTTTCCACTATGTCTGGCAAGGAGTAAGTGTGCCAGCACAGAAAACATCTCCCATCGTGTTCTAACGTTGCACGGTGGTCTGCCAAGTGTTTGAAAAGAAGAGAAGAAAAGTTGTCAAAAACAGCTTCCAATCGAATATTCATGTGATTGGAAAAGTCAGGAGAGTGGTAAGGTACTGTTTTCTATCAGTTGGCAAGCTGCGCACACAATCCCAATGTAATACAGCATCCTTCTTCACCTTTCCGATGCTGCCGCTGTCTCCGGCTCCTGGAGCCGAAGAAGCGGCTTCTTCACGCAAAGACGATTGTACCGGTCACAGTGCTCTCTTAGCGCGGCTTCTGCCGAAAGAAGCCCGGGAGCGGCTCTTAGCTCCGGAGAGCATCGTACCTTCGTCTTTAGCGTCTTTTGTGGTCTACATCTTAGCAGAAAGCTTTTCCACTATGTCGGCAAGGAAAACCTGCGCCAGCACAGAAAACATCTCCCATCGTGTTCTAACGTTGCACGGAGGTCTGCCAAGTGCTTGGCATGAAGAAAAGAAAAGTTGTCCAAAACAGCTTCCAATCGAATATTCATGTGATTGGAAAAGTCAGGAGAGTGGTAAGGTACTGTTTTCTATCAGTTGGCAAGCTGTGCACACAATCCTATTGTAATTCAGCATACGTGTTCACGTTTCCGATGCTGCCGCTCTCTCCGGCTCCTGGAGCCGAAGAAGCGGCTTCTTCGCGCAAAGACTATTGTCCCGGTCACAGGGCTCTCTTAGCGCGGCTTCTGCCGAAAGAAGCCCGGGAGCGGCTCTTAGCTCCGGAGAGCATCGTACCTTCGTCTTTAGCGTCTTTTGTGGTCTACATCTTAGCAGAAAGCTTTTCCACTATGTCTGGCAAGCAAAACCTGCGCCAGCACAGAAAACATCTCCCATCGTGTTCTGGTTGTTGCACGGAGGTCTGCCAAGTGTTTGAATAGAAGAGAAGAAAAGTTGTCCAAAAGAGCTTCCAATCGAATATTCATGTGATTGGAAAAGTCAGGAGAGTGGTAAGGTACTGTTTTCTATCAGTTGGCAAGCTGCGCACACAATCCCAATGTAATACAGCATCCTTCTTCACCTTTCCGAAGCTGCCGCTCACTCCGGCTCCCGGAGCCGAAGAAGCGGCTTCTTCGCGCAAAGACGATTGTACCGGTCACAGTGCTCTCTTAGCGCGGCTTCTGCCGAAAGAAGCCCGGGAGCGGCTCTTAGCTCCGGAGAGCATCGTACCTTCGTCTTTAGCGTCTTTTGTGGTCTACAATTTAGCAAAAAGCTTTTCCACTATGTCTGGCAAGGAGGAAGTGTGCCAGCACAGAAAATATCTCCCATCTTGTTCTAACGTTGCACGGAGGTCTGCCAAGTGCTTGGCATGAAGAAAAGAAAAGTTGTCCAAAAGAGCTTCCAATCGAATATTCATGTGATTGGAAAATTCAGGAGAGTGGTAAGGTACTGTTTTCTATCAGTTGGCAAGCTGCTCCCCGGCTCCTGCAGCCGAAGAAGCGTCTTGTTTGCTCAAAGACGATTGTATCGGTCACCGTGCTCTCTTAGCGCGGCTTCTGCCGAAAGAAGCCCGGGAGCGGCTCTTAGCTCCGGAGAGCATCGTACCTTCGTCTTTAGCGTCTTTTGTGGTCTACATCTTAGCAAAAAGCTTTTCCAATACGTCTGGCAAGGAAAACCTGCGCCAACACAGAAAACATCTCCCATCGTGTTCTAACGTTGCATGGAGGTCTGCCAAGTGCTTGGCATGAAGAAAAGAAAAGTTGTCCAAAACAGCTTCCAATGGAATATTCATGTGATTGGAAAAGTCAGGAGAGTGGTAAGGTACTGTTTTCTATCTGTTGGCAAGCTGCGCACACAATCCCATTGCAATACAGCATCCTTCTTCACCTTTCCGATGCTGCCGCTCTCTCCGGCTCCTGGAGCCGAAGAAGCGGCTTCTTCGCGCAAAGACGATTGTACCGGTCACAGTGCTCTCTTACCGCGGCTTCTGCCGAAAGAAGCCCGGGAGAGGCTCTTAGCTCCGGAGAGCATTGTACCTTCGTCTTTAGCGTCTTTTGTGGTCTACATCTTAGCAGAAAGCTTTTCCACTATGTCTGGCAAGCAAAACCTGCGCCAGCACAGAAAACATCTCCCATCGTGTTCTGGACGTTGCACGGAGGTCTGCCAAGTGTTTGACAAGAAGATAAGAAAAGTTGTCCAAAACAGCTTCCAATCGAATATTCATGTGATTGGAAAAGTCAGGAGAGTGGTAAGGTACTGTTTTCTATCAGTTGGCAAGCTGCGCACACAATCCCAATGTAATACAGCATCCTTCTTCACCTTTCCGAAGCTGCCGCTCTCTCCGGCTCCCGGAGCCAAGAAGCGGCTTCTTCGCGCAAAGACGATTGTACCGGTCACAGTGCTCTCTTAGCGCGGCTTCTGCCGAAAGAAGCCCGGGAGCGGCTCTTAGCTCCGGAGAGCATCGTACCTTCATCTTTAGCGTCTTTTGTGGTCTACATCTTAGCAAAAAGCTTTTCCACTACGTCTGGTAAGGAAAACTTGCGCCAGCACAGAAAACATCTCCCATCGTGTTCTAACGTTGCACGGAGGTCTGCCAAGTGCTTGGCATGAAGAAAAGAAAAGTTGTCCAAAACAGCTTCCAATCGAATATTCATGTGATTGGAAAAGTCAGGAGAGTGGTAAGGTACTCTTTTCTATCAGTTGGCAAGCTGCGCACACAATCCCAGTGCAATACAGCATCCTTCTTCACCTTTCCGATGCTGCCGCTCTCTCCGGCTCCTGGAGCCGAAGAAGCGGCTTCTTCGCGCAAAGACGATTGTACCGGTCACAGTGCTCTCTTAGCGCGGCTTCTGCCGAAAGAAGCCCGGGAGCGGCTCTTAGCTCCGGAGAGCATCGTACCTTCGTCTTTAGCGTCTTTTGTGGTCTACATCTTAGCAGAAAGATTTTCCACTATGTCTGGCAAGGAGAAACTGTGCCAGCACAGAAAACATCTCCCATCGTGTTCTAACGTTGCATGGAGGTTTGCCAAGTGCTTGGCATGAAGAAAAGAAAAGATGTCCAAAAGAGTTTCCAATCGAATATTCATGTGATTGGAAAAGTCAGGAGAGTGGTAAGGTACTGTTTTCTATCAGTTGGCAAGCTGCGCACACAATCCCAGTGTAATACAGCATCCTTCTTCACCTTTCCGAAGCTGCCGCTCTCTCCGGCTCCCGGAGCCGAAGAAGCGGCTTCTTCGCGCAAAGACGATTGTACCAGTCACAGTGCTCTCTTAGGGCGGCTTCTGCCGAAAGAAGCCCGGGAGCGGCTCTTAGCTCCGGAGAGCATCGTACCTTCGTCTTTAGCGTCTTTTGTGGTCTACATCTTAGCAGAAAGCTTTTCCACTATGTCGGCAAGGAAAACCTGCGCCAGCACAGAAAACATCTCCCATCGTGTTCTAACGTTGCACGGAGGTCTGCCAAGTGCTTGGCATGAAGAAAAGAAAAGTTGTCCAAAACAGCTTCCAATCGAATATTCATGTGATTGGAAAAGTCAGGAGAGTGGTAAGGTACTGTTTTCTATCAGTTGGCAAGCTGTGCACACAATCCTATTGTAATTCAGCATACGTGTTCACGTTTCCGATGCTGCCGCTCTCTCCGGCTCCTGGAGCCGAAGAAGCGGCTTCTTCGCGCAAAGACTATTGTCCCGGTCACAGGGCTCTCTTAGCGCGGCTTCTGCCGAAAGAAGCCCGGGAGCGGCTCTTAGCTCCGGAGAGCATCGTACCTTCGTCTTTAGTGTCTTTTGTGGTCTACATCTTAGCAGAAAGCTTTTCCACTATGTCTGGCAAGCAAAACCTGCGCCAGCACAGAAAACATCTCCCATCGTGTTCTGGTTGTTGCACGGAGGTCTGCCAAGTGTTTGAATAGAAGAGAAGAAAAGTTGTCCAAAAGAGCTTCCAATCGAATATTCATGTGATTGGAAAAGTCAGGAGAGTGGTAAGGTACTGTTTTCTATCAGTTGGCAAGCTGCGCACACAATCCCAATGTAATACAGCATCCTTCTTCACCTTTCCGAAGCTGCCGCTCACTCCGGCTCCCGGAGCCGAAGAAGCGGCTTCTTCGCGCAAAGACGATTGTACCGGTCACAGTGCTCTCTTAGCGCGGCTTCTGCCGAAAGAAGCCCGGGAGCGGCTCTTAGCTCCGGAGAGCATCGTACCTTCGTCTTTAGCGTCTTTTGTGGTCTACAATTTAGCAAAAAGCTTTTCCACTATGTCTGGCAAGGAGGAAGTGTGCCAGCACAGAAAATATCTCCCATCTTGTTCTAACGTTGCACGGAGGTCTGCCAAGTGCTTGGCATGAAGAAAAGAAAAGTTGTCCAAAAGAGCTTCCAATCGAATATTCATGTGATTGGAAAATTCAGGAGAGTGGTAAGGTACTGTTTTCTATCAGTTGGCAAGCTGCTCCCCGGCTCCTGCAGCCGAAGAAGCGTCTTGTTTGCTCAAAGACGATTGTATCGGTCACCGTGCTCTCTTAGCGCGGCTTCTGCCGAAAGAAGCCCGGGAGCGGCTCTTAGCTCCGGAGAGCATCGTACCTTCGTCTTTAGCGTCTTTTGTGGTCTACATCTTAGCAAAAAGCTTTTCCAATACGTCTGGCAAGGAAAACCTGCGCCAACACAGAAAACATCTCCCATCGTGTTCTAACGTTGCATGGAGGTCTGCCAAGTGCTTGGCATGAAGAAAAGAAAAGTTGTCCAAAACAGCTTCCAATGGAATATTCATGTGATTGGAAAAGTCAGGAGAGTGGTAAGGTACTGTTTTCTATCTGTTGGCAAGCTGCGCACACAATCCCATTGCAATACAGCATCCTTCTTCACCTTTCCGATGCTGCCGCTCTCTCCGGCTCCTGGAGCCGAAGAAGCGGCTTCTTCGCGCAAAGACGATTGTACCGGTCACAGTGCTCTCTTACCGCGGCTTCTGCCGAAAGAAGCCCGGGAGAGGCTCTTAGCTCCGGAGAGCATCGTACCTTCGTCTTTAGCGTCTTTTGTGGTCTACATCTTAGCAGAAAGCTTTTCCACTATGTCTGGCAAGCAAAACCTGCGCCAGCACAGAAAACATCTCCCATCGTGTTCTGGACGTTGCACGGAGGTCTGCCAAGTGTTTGACAAGAAGATAAGAAAAGTTGTCCAAAACAGCTTCCAATCGAATATTCATGTGATTGGAAAAGTCAGGAGAGTGGTAAGGTACTGTTTTCTATCAGTTGGCAAGCTGCGCACACAATCCCAATGTAATACAGCATCCTTCTTCACCTTTCCGAAGCTGCCGCTCTCTCCGGCTCCCGGAGCCAAGAAGCGGCTTCTTCGCGCAAAGACGATTGTACCGGTCACAGTGCTCTCTTAGCGCGGCTTCTGCCGAAAGAAGCCCGGGAGCGGCTCTTAGCTCCGGAGAGCATCGTACCTTCATCTTTAGCGTCTTTTGTGGTCTACATCTTAGCAAAAAGCTTTTCCACTACGTCTGGTAAGGAAAACTTGCGCCAGCACAGAAAACATCTCCCATCGTGTTCTAACGTTGCACGGAGGTCTGCCAAGTGCTTGGCATGAAGAAAAGAAAAGTTGTCCAAAACAGCTTCCAATCGAATATTCATGTGATTGGAAAAGTCAGGAGAGTGGTAAGGTACTCTTTTCTATCAGTTGGCAAGCTGCGCACACAATCCCAGTGCAATACAGCATCCTTCTTCACCTTTCCGATGCTGCCGCTCTCTCCGGCTCCTGGAGCCGAAGAAGCGGCTTCTTCGCGCAAAGACGATTGTACCGGTCACAGTGCTCTCTTAGCGCGGCTTCTGCCGAAAGAAGCCCGGGAGCGGCTCTTAGCTCCGGAGAGCATCGTACCTTCGTCTTTAGCGTCTTTTGTGGTCTACATCTTAGCAGAAAGATTTTCCACTATGTCTGGCAAGGAGAAACTGTGCCAGCACAGAAAACATCTCCCATCGTGTTCTAACGTTGCATGGAGGTTTGCCAAGTGCTTGGCATGAAGAAAAGAAAAGATGTCCAAAAGAGTTTCCAATCGAATATTCATGTGATTGGAAAAGTCAGGAGAGTGGTAAGGTACTGTTTTCTATCAGTTGGCAAGCTGCGCACACAATCCCAGTGTAATACAGCATCCTTCTTCACCTTTCCGAAGCTGCCGCTCTCTCCGGCTCCCGGAGCCGAAGAAGCGGCTTCTTCGCGCAAAGACGATTGTACCAGTCACAGTGCTCTCTTAGGGCGGCTTCTGCCGAAAGAAGCCCGGGAGCGGCTCTTAGCTCCGGAGAGCATCGTACCTTCGTCTTTAGCGTCTTTTGTGGTCTACATCTTAGCAGAAAGCTTTTCCACTATGTCTGGCAAGAAAACCTGCGCCAGCACAGAATACATCTCCCATCGTGTTCTGGACGTTGCACGGAGGTCTGCAAGTGTTTGGCATGAAGAAAAGAAAAGCTGTCCAAAAGAGCTTCCAATCGAATATTCATGTGATTGGAAAAGTCAGGAGAGTGGTAAGGTACTGTTTTCGATCAGTTGGCAAGCTGCGCACACAATCCCAATGTAATACAGAGCATTGTACTTTTGTCTTTAGCGTCTTTTGTGGTCTACATCTTAGCAAAAAGCTTTTCCACTACATCTGGCAAGGAGAAACTCTGCCAGCACAGAAAACATCTCCCATTGTGTTCTAACTTTACACGGAGGTCTGCCAAGTGCTTGGCATGAAGAAAAGAAAAGTTGTCCAAAACAGCTTCCAATGGAATATTCATGTGATTGGAAAAGTCAGGAGAGTGGTAAGGTACTGTTTTCTATCAGTTGGCAAGCTGCGCACACAATCCCAATGTAATACGGCATCCTTCTTCACCTTACCAATGCTGCCACTCTCTCCGGCTCCTGGAGCCGAAGAAGCGGCTTCTTCGCGCAAAGACGATTGTACCGGTCACAGTGCTCTCTTAGCGCGGCTTCTGCCGAAAGAAGCCCGGGAGAGGCTCTTAGCTCCGGAGAGCATCGTACCTTCGTCTTTAGCGTCTTTTGTGGTCTACATCTTAGCAGAAAGCTTTTCCACTATGTCTGGCAAGGAGAAACTGTGCCAGCACAGAAAACATCTCCCATCGTGTTCTGGACGTTGCACAGAGGTCTGCAAGTGTTTGGCATGAAGAAAAGAAAAGATGTCCAAAAGAGCTTCCAATCGAATATTCATGTGATTGGAAAAGTCAGGAGAGTGGTAAGGTACTGTTTTCTATCAGTTGGCAAGCTGCGCACACAATCCCAATGTTGTACAGCATCCTCCTTCACCTTTCCGAAGCTGCCGCTCTCTCCGGCTCCTGGAGCCGAAGAAGCGGCTTCTTCGCGCAAAGACGATTGTACCGGTCACAGTGCTCTCTTAGCGCGGCTTCTGCCGAAAGAAGCCCGGGAGCGGCTCTTAGCTCCGGAGAGCATCGTACCTTCGTCTTTAGCGTCTTTTGTGGTCTACATCTTAGCAGAAAGCTTTTCCACTATGTCTGGCATGGAAAACCTGCGCCAGCACAGAAAACATCTCCCATCGTGTTCTGGACGTTGCACGGAGGTCTGCCAAGTGTTTGACAAGAAGAGAAGAAAAGCTGTCCAAAAGAGCTTCCAATCGAATATTCATGTGATTGGAAAAGTCAGGAGAGTGGTAAGGTACTGTTTTCTATCAGTTGGCAAGCTGCGCACACAATCCCAATGTAATACAGCATCCTTCTTCACCTTTCTGAAGCTGCCGCTCTCTCCGGCTCCTGGAGCCGAAGAAGCGGCTTCTTCGCGCAAAGACGATTGTACCGGTCACAGTGCTCTCTTAGCGCGGCTTCTGCCGAAAGAAGCCCGGGAGCGGCTCTTAGCTCCGGAGAGCATCGTACCTTCGTCTTTAGCGTCTTTTGTGGTCTACATCTTAGCAAAAAGCTTTTCCAATACGTCTGGCAAGGAGAAACTGTGCCAGCACAGAAAACATCTCCCATCGTGTTCTAAAGTTGCACGGAGGTCTGCCAAGTGCTTAGCATGAAGAAGAGAAAAGTTGTCCAAAACAGCTTCCAATGGAATATTCATGTGATTGGAAAAGTCAGGAGAGTGGTAAGGTACTGTTTTTCTATCAGTTGGCAAGCTGCGCACACAATCCCAATGTAATACAGCATCCTTCTTCACCTTTCCGAAGCTGCCGCTCACTCCGGCTCCCGGAGCCGAAGAAGCGGCTTCTTCGCGCAAAGACGATTGTACCGGTCACAGTGCTCTCTTAGCGCGGCTTCTGCCGAAAGAAGCCCGGGAGCGGCTCTTAGCTCCGGAGAGCATCGTACCTTCGTCTTTAGCGTCTTTTGTGGTCTACAATTTAGCAAAAAGCTTTTCCACTATGTCTGGCAAGGAGGAAGTGTGCCAGCACAGAAAATATCTCCCATCTTGTTCTAACGTTGCACGGAGGTCTGCCAAGTGCTTGGCATGAAGAAAAGAAAAGTTGTCCAAAAGAGCTTCCAATCGAATATTCATGTGATTGGAAAATTCAGGAGAGTGGTAAGGTACTGTTTTCTATCAGTTGGCAAGCTGCTCCCCGGCTCCTGCAGCCGAAGAAGCGTCTTGTTTGCTCAAAGACGATTGTATCGGTCACCGTGCTCTCTTAGCGCGGCTTCTGCCGAAAGAAGCCCGGGAGCGGCTCTTAGCTCCGGAGAGCATCGTACCTTCGTCTTTAGCGTCTTTTGTGGTCTACATCTTAGCAAAAAGCTTTTCCACTATGTCTGGCAAGGAAAACCTGCGCCAACACAGAAAACATCTCCCATCGTGTTCTAACGTTGCATGGAGGTCTGCCAAGTGCTTGGCATGAAGAAAAGAAAAGTTGTCCAAAACAGCTTCCAATGGAATATTCATGTGATTGGAAAAGTCAGGAGAGTGGTAAGGTACTGTTTTCTATCTGTTGGCAAGCTGCGCACACAATCCCATTGCAATACAGCATCCTTCTTCACCTTTCCGATGCTGCCGCTCTCTCCGGCTCCTGGAGCCGAAGAAGCGGCTTCTTCGCGCAAAGACGATTGTACCGGTCACAGTGCTCTCTTACCGCGGCTTCTGCCGAAAGAAGCCCGGGAGCGGCTCTTAGCTCCGGAGAGCATCGTACCTTCGTCTTTAGCGTCTTTTGTGGTCTACATCTTAGCAGAAAGCTTTTCCACTATGTCTGGCAAGCAAAACCTGCGCCAGCACAGAAAACATCTCCCATCGTGTTCTGGTTGTTGCACGGAGGTCTGCCAAGTGTTTGACAAGAAGATAAGAAAAGTTGTCCAAAACAGCTTCCAATCGAATATTCATGTGATTGGAAAAGTCAGGAGAGTGGTAAGGTACTGTTTTCTATCAGTTGGCAAGCTGCGCACACAATCCCAATGTAATACAGCATCCTTCTTCACCTTTCCGAAGCTGCCGCTCTCTCCGGCTCCCGGAGCCAAGATGCGGCTTCTTCGCGCAAAGACGATTGTACCGGTCACAGTGCTCTCTTAGCGCGGCTTCTGCCGAAAGAAGCCCGGGAGCGGCTCTTAGCTCCGGAGAGCATCGTACCTTCATCTTTAGCGTCTTTTGTGGTCTACATCTTAGCAAAAAGCTTTTCCACTACGTCTGGTAAGGAAAACTTGCGCCAGCACAGAAAACATCTCCCATCGTGTTCTAACGTTGCACGGAGGTCTGCCAAGTGCTTGGCATGAAGAAAAGAAAAGTTGTCCAAAAGAGCTTCCAATCGAATATTCATGTGATTGGAAAAGTCAGGAGAGTGGTAAGGTACTGTTTTCTATCAGTTGGCAAGCTGCGCACACAATCCCAATGTTGTACAGCATCCTCCTTCACCTTTCCGAAGCTGCCGCTCTCTCCGGCTCCTGGAGCCGAAGAAGCGGCTTCTTCGCGCAAAGACGATTGTACCGGTCACAGTGCTCTCTTAGCGCGGCTTCTGCCGAAAGAAGCCCGGGAGCGGCTCTTAGCTCCGGAGAGCATCGTACCTTCGTCTTTAGCGTCTTTTGTGGTCTACATCTTAGCAGAAAGCTTTTCCACTATGTCTGGCATGGAAAACCTGCGCCAGCACAGAAAACATCTCCCATCGTGTTCTGGACGTTGCACGGAGGTCTGCCAAGTGTTTGACAAGAAGAGAAGAAAAGCTGTCCAAAAGAGCTTCCAATCGAATATTCATGTGATTGGAAAAGTCAGGAGAGTGGTAAGGTACTGTTTTCTATCAGTTGGCAAGCTGCGCACACAATCCCAATGTAATACAGCATCCTTCTTCACCTTTCTGAAGCTGCCGCTCTCTCCGGCTCCTGGAGCCGAAGAAGCGGCTTCTTCGCGCAAAGACGATTGTACCGGTCACAGTGCTCTCTTAGCGCGGCTTCTGCCGAAAGAAGCCCGGGAGCGGCTCTTAGCTCCGGAGAGCATCGTACCTTCGTCTTTAGCGTCTTTTGTGGTCTACATCTTAGCAAAAAGCTTTTCCAATACGTCTGGCAAGGAGAAACTGTGCCAGCACAGAAAACATCTCCCATCGTGTTCTAAAGTTGCACGGAGGTCTGCCAAGTGCTTAGCATGAAGAAGAGAAAAGTTGTCCAAAACAGCTTCCAATGGAATATTCATGTGATTGGAAAAGTCAGGAGAGTGGTAAGGTACTGTTTTTCTATCAGTTGGCAAGCTGCGCACACAATCCCAATGTAATACAGCATCCTTCTTCACCTTTCCGAAGCTGCCGCTCACTCCGGCTCCCGGAGCCGAAGAAGCGGCTTCTTCGCGCAAAGACGATTGTACCGGTCACAGTGCTCTCTTAGCGCGGCTTCTGCCGAAAGAAGCCCGGGAGCGGCTCTTAGCTCCGGAGAGCATCGTACCTTCGTCTTTAGCGTCTTTTGTGGTCTACAATTTAGCAAAAAGCTTTTCCACTATGTCTGGCAAGGAGGAAGTGTGCCAGCACAGAAAATATCTCCCATCTTGTTCTAACGTTGCACGGAGGTCTGCCAAGTGCTTGGCATGAAGAAAAGAAAAGTTGTCCAAAAGAGCTTCCAATCGAATATTCATGTGATTGGAAAATTCAGGAGAGTGGTAAGGTACTGTTTTCTATCAGTTGGCAAGCTGCTCCCCGGCTCCTGCAGCCGAAGAAGCGTCTTGTTTGCTCAAAGACGATTGTATCGGTCACCGTGCTCTCTTAGCGCGGCTTCTGCCGAAAGAAGCCCGGGAGCGGCTCTTAGCTCCGGAGAGCATCGTACCTTCGTCTTTAGCGTCTTTTGTGGTCTACATCTTAGCAAAAAGCTTTTCCACTATGTCTGGCAAGGAAAACCTGCGCCAACACAGAAAACATCTCCCATCGTGTTCTAACGTTGCATGGAGGTCTGCCAAGTGCTTGGCATGAAGAAAAGAAAAGTTGTCCAAAACAGCTTCCAATGGAATATTCATGTGATTGGAAAAGTCAGGAGAGTGGTAAGGTACTGTTTTCTATCTGTTGGCAAGCTGCGCACACAATCCCATTGCAATACAGCATCCTTCTTCACCTTTCCGATGCTGCCGCTCTCTCCGGCTCCTGGAGCCGAAGAAGCGGCTTCTTCGCGCAAAGACGATTGTACCGGTCACAGTGCTCTCTTAGCGCGGCTTCTGCCGAAAGAAGCCCGGGAGCGGCTCTTAGCTCCGGAGAGCATCGTACCTTCGTCTTTAGCGTCTTTTGTGGTCTACATCTTAGCAGAAAGCTTTTCCACTATGTCTGGCAAGCAAAACCTGCGCCAGCACAGAAAACATCTCCCATCGTGTTCTGGTTGTTGCACGGAGGTCTGCCAAGTGTTTGACAAGAAGATAAGAAAAGTTGTCCAAAACAGCTTCCAATCGAATATTCATGTGATTGGAAAAGTCAGGAGAGTGGTAAGGTACTGTTTTCTATCAGTTGGCAAGCTGCGCACACAATCCCAATGTAATACAGCATCCTTCTTCACCTTTCCGAAGCTGCCGCTCTCTCCGGCTCCCGGAGCCAAGATGCGGCTTCTTCGCGCAAAGACGATTGTACCGGTCACAGTGCTCTCTTAGCGCGGCTTCTGCCGAAAGAAGCCCGGGAGCGGCTCTTAGCTCCGGAGAGCATCGTACCTTCATCTTTAGCGTCTTTTGTGGTCTACATCTTAGCAAAAAGCTTTTCCACTACGTCTGGTAAGGAAAACTTGCGCCAGCACAGAAAACATCTCCCATCGTGTTCTAACGTTGCACGGAGGTCTGCCAAGTGCTTGGCATGAAGAAAAGAAAAGTTGTCCAAAACAGCTTCCAATCGAATATTCATGTGATTGGAAAAGTCAGGAGAGTGGTAAGGTACTCTTTTCTATCAGTTGGCAAGCTGCGCACACAATCCCAGTGCAATACAGCATCCTTCTTCACCTTTCCGATGCTGCCGCTCTCTCCGGCTCCTGGAGCCGAAGAAGCGGCTTCTTCGCGCAAAGACGATTGTACCGGTCACAGTGCTCTCTTAGCGCGGCTTCTGCCGAAAGAAGCCCGGGAGCGGCTCTTAGCTCCGGAGAGCATCGTACCTTCGTCTTTAGCGTCTTTTGTGGTCTACATCTTAGCAGAAAGCTTTTCCACTATGTCTGGCAAGGAGAAAGTGTGCCAGCACAGAAAACATCTCCCATCGTGTTCTAACGTTGCATGGAGGTTTGCCAAGTGCTTGGCATGAAGAAAAGAAAAGCTGTCCAAAAGAGCTTCCAATCGAATATTCATGTGATTGGAAAAGTCAGGAGAGTGGTAAGGTACTGTTTTCGATCAGTTGGCAAGCTGCGCACACAATCCCAATGTAATACAGAGCATTGTACTTTTGTCTTTAGCGTCTTTTGTGGTCTACATCTTAGCAAAAAGCTTTTCCACTACATCTGGCATGGAGAAACTCTGCCAGCACAGAAAACATCTCCCATTGTGTTCTAACTTTACACGGAGGTCTGCCAAGTGCTTGGCATGAAGAAAAGAAAAGTTGTCCAAAACAGCTTCCAATGGAATATTCATGTGATTGGAAAAGTCAGGAGAGTGGTAAGGTACTGTTTTCTATCAGTTGGCAAGCTGCGCACACAATCCCAATGTAATACGGCATCCTTCTTCACCTTACCAATGCTGCCACTCTCTCCGGCTCCTGGAGCCGAAGAAGCGGCTTCTTCGCGCAAAGACGATTGTACCGGTCACAGTGCTCTCTTAGCGCGGCTTCTGCCGAAAGAAGCCCGGGAGTGGCTCTTAGCTCCGGAGAGCATCGTACCTTCGTCTTTAGCGTCTTTTGTGGTCTACATCTTAGCAGAAAGCTTTTCCACTATGTCTGGCAAGGAGAAACTGTGCCAGCACAGAAAACATCTCCCATCGTGTTCTGGACGTTGCACAGAGGTCTGCAAGTGTTTGGCATGAAGAAAAGAAAAGATGTCCAAAAGAGCTTCCAATCGAATATTCATGTGATTGGAAAAGTCAGGAGAGTGGTAAGGTACTGTTTTCTATCAGTTGGCAAGCTGCGCACACAATCCCAATGTTGTACAGCATCCTCCTTCACCTTTCCGAAGCTGCCGCTCTCTCCGGCTCCTGGAGCCGAAGAAGCGGCTTCTTCGCGCAAAGACGATTGTACCGGTCACAGTGCTCTCTTAGCGCGGCTTCTGCCGAAAGAAGCCCGGGAGCGGCTCTTAGCTCCGGAGAGCATCGTACCTTCGTCTTTAGCGTCTTTTGTGGTCTACATCTTAGCAGAAAGCTTTTCCACTATGTCTGGCATGGAAAACCTGCGCCAGCACAGAAAACATCTCCCATCATGTTCTGGACGTTGCACGGAGGTCTGCCAAGTGTTTGATAAGAAGAGAAGAAAAGCTGTCCAAAAGAGCTTCCAATCGAATATTCATGTGATTGGAAAAGTCAGGAGAGTGGTAAGGTACTGTTTTCTATCAGTTGGCAAGCTGCGCACACAATCCCAATGTAATACAGCATCCTTCTTCACCTTTCTGAAGCTGCCGCTCTCTCCGGCTCCTGGAGCCGAAGAAGCGGCTTCTTCGCGCAAAGACGATTGTACCGGTCACAGTGCTCTCTTAGCGCGGCTTCTGCCGAAAGAAGCCCGGGAGCGGCTCTTAGCTCCGGAGAGCATCGTACCTTCGTCTTTAGCGTCTTTTGTGGTCTACATCTTAGCAAAAAGCTTTTCCAATACGTCTGGCAAGGAGAAACTGTGCCAGCACAGAAAACATCTCCCATCGTGTTCTAAAGTTGCACGGAGGTCTGCCAAGTGCTTAGCATGAAGAAGAGAAAAGTTGTCCAAAACAGCTTCCAATGGAATATTCATGTGATTGGAAAAGTCAGGAGAGTGGTAAGGTACTGTTTTTCTATCAGTTGGCAAGCTGCGCACACAATCCCAATGTAATACAGCATCCTTCTTCACCTTTCCGATGCTGCCGCTCTCTCCGGCTCCTGGAGCCGAAGAAGCGGCTTCTTCGCGCAAAGACGATTGTACCGGTCACAGGGCTCTCTTAGCGCGGCTTCTGCCGAAAGAAGCCCGGGAGCGGCTCTTAGCTCCGGAGAGCATCGTACCTTCGTCTTTAGCGTCTTTTGTGGTCTACATCTTAGCAGAAAGCTTTTCCACTATGTCTGGCAAGCAAAACCTGCGCCAGCACAGAAAACATCTCCCATCGTGTTCTGGTTGTTGCACGGAGGTCTGCCAAGTGTTTGAGAAGAAGAGAAGAAAAGTTGTCCAAAAGAGCTTCCAATCGAATATTCATGTGATTGGAAAAGTCAGGAGAGTGGTAAGGTACTGTTTTCTATCAGTTGGCAAGCTGCGCACACAATCCCAATGTAATACAGCATCCTTCTTCACCTTTCCGAAGCTGCCGCTCACTCCGGCTCCCGGAGCCGAAGAAGCGGCTTCTTCGCGCAAAGACGATTGTACCGCTCACAGTGCTCTCTTAGCGCGGCTTCTGCCGAAAGAAGCCCGGGAGCGGCTCTTAGCTCCGGAGAGCATCGTACCTTCGTCTTTAGCGTCTTTTGTGGTCTACATCTTAGCAAAAAGCTTTTCCACTATGTCTGGCAAGGAGGAAGTGTGCCAGCACAGAAAATATCTCCCATCTTGTTCTAACGTTGCACGGAGGTCTGCCAAGTGCTTGGCATGAAGAAAAGAAAAGTTGTCCAAAAGAGCTTCCAATCGAATATTCATGTGATTGGAAAATTCAGGAGAGTGGTAAGGTACTGTTTTCTATCAGTTGGCAAGCTGCTCCCCGGCTCCTGCAGCCGAAGAAGCGTCTTGTTTGCTCAAAGACGTTTGTACCGGTCACCGTGCTCTCTTAGCGCGGCTTCTGCCGAAAGAAGCCCGGGAGCGGCTCTTAGCTCCGGAGAGCATCGTACCTTCGTCTTTAGCGTCTTTTGTGGTCTACATCTTAGCAAAAAGCTTTTCCACTATGTCTGGCAAGGAAAACCTGCGCCAACACAGAAAACATCTCCCATCGTGTTCTAACGTTGCATGGAGGTCTGCCAAGTGCTTGGCATGAAGAAAAGAAAAGTTGTCCAAAACAGCTTCCAATGGAATATTCATGTGATTGGAAAAGTCAGGAGAGTGGTAAGGTACTGTTTTCTATCTGTTGGCAAGCTGCGCACACAATCCCAGTGCAATACAGCATCCTTCTTCACCTTTCCGATGCTGCCGCTCTCTCCGGCTCCTGGAGCCGAAGAAGCGGCTTCTTCGCGCAAAGACGATTGTACCAGTCACAGTGCTCTCTTACCGCGGCTTCTGCCGAAAGAAGCCCGGGAGCGGCTCTTAGCTCCGGAGAGCATCGTCCCTTCGTCTTTAGCGTCTTTTGTGGTCTACATCTTAGCAGAAAGCTTTTCCACTATGTCTGGCAAGGAGAAAGTGTGCCAACACAGAAAACATCTCCCATCGTGTTCTAACTTTGCACGGAGGTCTGCCAAGTGCTTGGCATGAAGAAAAGGAAAGTTGTCCAAAACAGCTTCCAATGGAATATTCATGTGATTGGAAAAGTCAGGAGAGTGGTAAGGTACTGTTTTCTATCAGTTGGCAAGCTGCGCACACAATCCCAATGTAATACAGCATCCTTCTTCACCTTTCCGATGCTGCCGCTCTCTCCGGCTCCTGGAGCCGAAGAAGCGGCTTCTTCGCGCAAAGACGATTGTACCGGTCACAGTGCTCTCTTAGCGCGGCTTCTGCCGAAAGAAGCCCGGGAGCGGCTCTTAGCTCCGGAGAGCATCGTACCTTCGTCTTTAGCGTCTTTTGTGGTCTACATCTTAGCAGAAAGCTTTTCCACTATGTCTGGCAAGGAAAACCTGCGCCAGCACAGAAAACATCTCCCATCGTGATCTAACGTTGCACGGAGGTCTGCAAGTGTTTGGCATGAAGAAAAGAAAAGCTGTCCAAAACAGCTTCCAATCGAATATTCATGTGATTGGAAAAGTCAGGAGAGTGGTAAGGTACTGTTTTCTATCAGTTGGCAAGCTGCGCACACAATCCCAGTGCAATACAGCATCCTTCTCCACCTTTCCGATGCTGCCGCTCTCTCCGCCTCCTGGAGCCGACGAACCGGCTTCTTCGCGCAAAGACGATTGTACCGGTCACAGTGCTCTCTTAGCGCGGCTTCTGCCGAAAGAAGCCCGGGAGCGGTTCTTAACTCCGGAGAGCATCGTACCTTCGTCTTTAGCGTCTTTTGTGGTCTACATCTTAGCAAAAGGCTTTTCCACTACGTTTGGCAAGGAGAAAGTGTGCCAGCACAGAAAACATCTCCCATCGTGTTCTAACGTTGCACGGAGGTCTACCAAGTGCTTGGCATGAAGAAAAGAAAAGTTGCCCAAAACAGCTTCCAATCGAATATTCATGTGATTGGAAAAGTCAGGAGAGTGGTAAGGTACTGTTTTCTATCAGTTGGCAAGCTGTGCACACAATCCTAGTGTAATACAGCATCCTTCTTCACCTTTCCGATGCTGCCGCTCTCTCCGGCTCCTGGAGCCGAAAAAGCGGCTTCTTCGCGCAAAGACGATTGTACCGGTCACAGTGCTCTCTTAGCGCGGCTTCTGCCGAAAGAAGCCCGGGAGCGGCTCTTAGCTCCGGAGAGCATCGTACCTTCGTCTTTAGCGTCTTTTGTGGTCTACATCTTAGCAAAAAGCTTTTCCACTACATCTGGCAAGGAGAAAGTGTGCCAGCACAGAAAACATCTCCCATCGTGTTCTGGACGTTGCACGGAGGTCTGCCAAGTGTTTGACAAGAAGATAAGAAAAGTTGTCCAAAACAGCTTCCAATCGAATATTCATGTGATTGGAAAAGTCAGGAGAGTGGTAAGGTACTGTTTTCTATCAGTTGGCAAGCTGCGCACACAATCCCAATGTAATACAGCATCCTTCTTCACCTTTCCGAAGCTGCCGCTCTCTCCGGCTCCCGGAGCCAAGAAGCGGCTTCTTCGCGCAAAGACGATTGTACCGGTCACAGTGCTCTCTTAGCGCGGCTTCTGCCGAAAGAAGCCCGGGAGCGGCTCTTAGCTCCGGAGAGCATCGTACCTTCATCTTTAGCGTCTTTTGTGGTCTACATCTTAGCAAAAAGCTTTTCCACTACGTCTGGTAAGGAAAACTTGCGCCAGCACAGAAAACATCTCCCATCGTGTTCTAACGTTGCACGGAGGTCTGCCAAGTGCTTGGCATGAAGAAAAGAAAAGTTGTCCAAAACAGCTTCCAATCGAATATTCATGTGATTGGAAAAGTCAGGAGAGTGGTAAGGTACTGTTTTCTATCTGTTGGCAAGCTGCGCACACAATCCCAGTGCAATACAGCATCCTTCTTCACCTTTCGGATGCTGCCGCTCTCTCCGGCTCCTGGAGCCGAAGAAGCGGCTTCTTCGCGCAAAGACGATTGTACCGGTCACAGTGCTCTCTTAGCGCGGCTTCTGCCGAAAGAAGCCCGGGAGCGGCTCTTAGCTCCGGAGAGCATCGTACCTTCGTCTTTAGCGTCTTTTGTGGTCTACATCTTAGCAGAAAGATTTTCCACTATGTCTGGCAAGGAGAAACTGTGCCAACACAGAAAACATCTCCCATCGTGTTCTAACGTTGCACGGAGGTCTGCCAAGTGCTTGGCATGAAGAAAAGAAAAGTTGTCCAAAACAGCTTCCAATCGAATATTCATGTGATTGGAAAAGTCAGGAGAGTAGTAAGGTACTGTTTTCTATCAGTTGGCAAGCTGCGCACACAATCCCAGTGTAATACAGCATCCTTCTTCACCTTTCCGAAGCTGCCGCTCTCTCCGGCTCCCGGAGCCGAAGAAGCGGCTTCTTCGCGCAAAGACGATTGTACCAGTCACAGTGCTCTCTTAGGGCGGCTTCTGCCGAAAGAAGCCCGGGAGCGGCTCTTAGCTCCGGAGAGCATCGTACCTTCGTCTTTAGCGTCTTTTGTGGTCTACATCTTAGCAGAAAGCTTTTCCACTATGTCTGGCAAGAAAACCTGCGCCAGCACAGAATACATCTCCCATCGTGTTCTGGACGTTGCACGGAGGTCTGCAAGTGTTTGGCATGAAGAAAAGAAAAGCTGTCCAAAAGAGCTTCCAATCGAATATTCATGTGATTGGAAAAGTCAGGAGAGTGGTAAGGTACTGTTTTCGATCAGTTGGCAAGCTGCGCACACAATCCCAATGTAATACAGAGCATTGTACTTTTGTCTTTAGCGTCTTTTGTGGTCTACATCTTAGCAAAAAGCTTTTCCACTACATCTGGCAAGGAGAAACTCTGCCAGCACAGAAAACATCTCCCATTGTGTTCTAACTTTACACGGAGGTCTGCCAAGTGCTTGGCATGAAGAAAAGAATAGTTGTCCAAAACAGCTTCCAATGGAATATTCATGTGATTGGAAAAGTCAGGAGAGTGGTAAGGTACTGTTTTCTATCAGTTGGCAAGCTGCGCACACAATCCCAATGTAATACGGCATCCTTCTTCACCTTACCAATGCTGCCACTCTCTCCGGCTCCTGGAGCCGAAGAAGCGGCTTCTTCGCGCAAAGACGATTGTACCGGTCACAGTGCTCTCTTAGCGCGGCTTCTGCCGAAAGAAGCCCGGGAGTGGCTCTTAGCTCCGGAGAGCATCGTACCTTCGTCTTTAGCGTCTTTTGTGGTCTACATCTTAGCAGAAAGCTTTTCCACTATGTCTGGCAAGGAGAAACTGTGCCAGCACAGAAAACATCTCCCATCGTGTTCTGGACGTTGCACAGAGGTCTGCAAGTGTTTGGCATGAAGAAAAGAAAAGATGTCCAAAAGAGCTTCCAATCGAATATTCATGTGATTGGAAAAGTCAGGAGAGTGGTAAGGTACTGTTTTCTATCAGTTGGCAAGCTGCGCACACAATCCCAATGTTGTACAGCATCCTCCTTCACCTTTCCGAAGCTGCCGCTCTCTCCGGCTCCTGGAGCCGAAGAAGCGGCTTCTTCGCGCAAAGACGATTGTACCGGTCACAGTGCTCTCTTAGCGCGGCTTCTGCCGAAAGAAGCCCGGGAGCGGCTCTTAGCTCCGGAGAGCATCGTACCTTCGTCTTTAGCGTCTTTTGTGGTCTACATCTTAGCAAAAAGCTTTTCCAATACGTCTGGCAAGGAGAAACTGTGCCAGCACAGAAAACATCTCCCATCGTGTTCTAAAGTTGCACGGAGGTCTGCCAAGTGCTTAGCATGAAGAAGAGAAAAGTTGTCCAAAACAGCTTCCAATGGAATATTCATGTGATTGGAAAAGTCAGGAGAGTGGTAAGGTACTGTTTTTCTATCAGTTGGCAAGCTGCGCACACAATCCCAATGTAATACAGCATCCTTCTTCACCTTTCCGATGCTGCCGCTCTCTCCGGCTCCTGGAGCCGAAGAAGCGGCTTCTTCGCGCAAAGACTATTGTCCCGGTCACAGGGCTCTCTTAGCGCGGCTTCTGCCGAAAGAAGCCCGGGAGCGGCTCTTAGCTCCGGAGAGCATCGTACCTTCGTCTTTAGCGTCTTTTGTGGTCTACATCTTAGCAGAAAGCTTTTCCACTATGTCTGGCAAGCAAAACCTGCGCCAGCACAGAAAACATCTCCCATCGTGTTCTGGTTGTTGCACGGAGGTCTGCCAAGTGTTTGAGAAGAAGAGAAGAAAAGTTGTCCAAAAGAGCTTCCAATCGAATATTCATGTGATTGGAAAAGTCAGGAGAGTGGTAAGGTACTGTTTTCTATCAGTTGGCAAGCTGCGCACACAATCCCAATGTAATACAGCATCCTTCTTCACCTTTCCGAAGCTGCCGCTCACTCCGGCTCCCGGAGCCGAAGAAGCGGCTTCTTCGCGCAAAGACGATTGTACCGCTCACAGTGCTCTCTTAGCGCGGCTTCTGCCGAAAGAAGCCCGGGAGCGGCTCTTAGCTCCGGAGAGCATCGTACCTTCGTCTTTAGCGTCTTTTGTGGTCTACATCTTAGCAAAAAGCTTTTCCACTATGTCTGGCAAGGAGGAAGTGTGCCAGCACAGAAAATATCTCCCATCTTGTTCTAACGTTGCACGGAGGTCTGCCAAGTGCTTGGCATGAAGAAAAGAAAAGTTGTCCAAAAGAGCTTCCAATCGAATATCATGTGATTGGAAAATTCAGGAGAGTGGTAAGGTACTGTTTTCTATCAGTTGGCAAGCTGCTCCCCGGCTCCTGCAGCCGAAGAAGCGTCTTGTTTGCTCAAAGACGTTTGTACCGGTCACCGTGCTCTCTTAGCGCGGCTTCTGCCGAAAGAAGCCCGGGAGCGGCTCTTAGCTCCGGAGAGCATCGTACCTTCGTCTTTAGCGTCTTTTGTGGTCTACATCTTAGCAAAAAGCTTTTCCACTATGTCTGGCAAGGAAAACCTGCGCCAACACAGAAAACATCTCCCATCGTGTTCTAACGTTGCATGGAGGTCTGCCAAGTGCTTGGCATGAAGAAAAGAAAAGTTGTCCAAAACAGCTTCCAATGGAATATTCATGTGATT
The DNA here is from genome assembly GCF_027887145.1 of Ammospiza caudacuta. NCBI lineage: Eukaryota > Metazoa > Chordata > Aves > Passeriformes > Passerellidae > Ammospiza > Ammospiza caudacuta. Next base: position 22,320,432 of record NC_080597.1, read on the forward strand.
GGAAAAGTCAGGAGAGTGGTAAGGTACTGTTTTCTATCAGTTGGCAAGCTGCGCACACAATCCCAGTGCAATACAGCATCCTTCTTCACCTTTCCGATGCTGCCGCTCTCTCCGGCTCCTGGAGCCGAAGAAGCGGCTTCTTCGCGCAAAGACGATTGTACCAGTCACAGTGCTCTCTTACCGCGGCTTCTGCCGAAAGAAGCCCGGGAGCGGCTCTTAGCTCCGGAGAGCATCGTACCTTCGTCTTTAGCGTCTTTTGTGGTCTACATCTTAGCAGAAAGCTTTTCCACTATGTCTGGCAAGGAGAAAGTGTGCCAACACAGAAAACATCTCCCATCGTGTTCTAACTTTGCACGGAGGTCTGCCAAGTGCTTGGCATGAAGAAAAGGAAAGTTGTCCAAAACAGCTTCCAATGGAATATTCATGTGATTGGAAAAGTCAGGAGAGTGGTAAGGTACTGTTTTCTATCAGTTGGCAAGCTGCGCACACAATCCCAATGTAATACAGCATCCATCTTCACCTTTCCGATGCTGCCGCTCTCTCCGGCTCCTGGAGCCGAAGAAGCGGCTTCTTCGCGCAAAGACGATTGTACCGGTCACAGTGCTCTCTTAGCGCGGCTTCTGCCGAAAGAAGCCCGGGAGCGGCTCTTAGCTCCGGAGAGCATCGTACCTTCGTCTTTAGCGTCTTTTGTGGTCTACATCTTAGCAGAAAGCTTTTCCACTATGTCTGGCAAGGAAAACCTGCGCCAGCACAGAAAACATCTCCCATCGTGATCTAACGTTGCACGGAGGTCTGCAAGTGTTTGGCATGAAGAAAAGAAAAGCTGTCCAAAACAGCTTCCAATCGAATATTCATGTGATTGGAAAAGTCAGGAGAGTGGTAAGGTACTGTTTTCTATCTGTTGGCAAGCTGCGCACACAATCCCAGTGCAATACAGCATCCTTCTCCACCTTTCCGATGCTGCCGCTCTCTCCGCCTCCTGGAGCCGACGAACCGGCTTCTTCGCGCAAAGACGATTGTACCGGTCACAGTGCTCTCTTAGCGCGGCTTCTGCCGAAAGAAGCCCGGGAGCGGTTCTTAACTCCGGAGAGCATCGTACCTTCGTCTTTAGCGTCTTTTGTGGTCTACATCTTAGCAAAAGGCTTTTCCACTACGTTTGGCAAGGAGAAAGTGTGCCAGCACAGAAAACATCTCCCATCGTGTTCTAACGTTGCACGGAGGTCTACCAAGTGCTTGGCATGAAGAAAAGCAAAGTTGCCCAAAACAGCTTCCAATCGAATATTCATGTGATTGGAAAAGTCAGGAGAGTGGTAAGGTACTGTTTTCTATCAGTTGGCAAGCTGTGCACACAATCCTAGTGTAATACAGCATCCTTCTTCACCTTTCCGATGCTGCCGCTCTCTCCGGCTCCTGGAGCCGAAAAAGCGGCTTCTTCGCGCAAAGACGATTGTACCGGTCACAGTGCTCTCTTAGCGCGGCTTCTGCCGAAAGAAGCCCGGGAGCGGCTCTTAGCTCCGGAGAGCATCGTACCTTCGTCTTTAGCGTCTTTTGTGGTCTACATCTTAGCAAAAAGCTTTTCCACTACATCTGGCAAGGAGAAACTGTGCCAGCACAGAAAACATCTCCCATCGTGATCTAACGTTGCACGGAGGTCTGCAAGTGTTTGGAATGAAGAAAAGAAAAGCTGTCCAAAAGAGCTTCCAATCGAATATTCATGTGATTGGAAAAGTCAGGAGAGTGGTAAGGTACTGTTTTCTATCAGTTGGCAAGCTGCGCACACAATCCCAGTGTAATACAGCATCCTTCTTCACCTTTCTGAAGCTGCCGCTCTCTCCGGCTCCTGGAGCCGAAGAAGCGGCTTCTTCGCGCAAAGACGATTGTACCGGTCACAGGGCTCTCTTAGCGCGGCTTCTGCCGAAAGAAGCCCGGGAGCGGCTCTTAGCTCCGGAGAGCATCGTACCTTCGTCTTTAGCGTCTTTTGTGGTCTACATCTTAGCAGAAAGCTTTTCCACTATGTCTGGCAAGGAAAACCTGCGCCAGCACAGAAAACATCTCCCATCGTGTTCTGGACGTTGCACGGAGGTCTGCCAAGTGTTTGACAAGAAGAGAAGAAAAGTTGTCCAAAACAGCTTCCAATCGAATATTCATGTGATTGGAAAAGTCAGGAGAGTGGTAAGGTACTGTTTTCTATCAGTTGGCAAGCTGCGCACACAATCCCAGTGCAATACAGCATCCTTCTTCACCTTTCCGATGCTGCCGCTGTCTCCGCCTCCTGGAGCCGACGAACCGGCTTCTTCGCGCAAAGACGATTGTACCGGTCACAGTGCTCTCTTAGCGCGGCTTCTGCCGAAAGAAGCCCGGGAGCGGCTCTTAGCTCCGGAGAGCATCGTACCTTCGTCTTTAGCGTCTTTTGTGGTCTACATCTTAGCAAAAAGCTTTCCCACTATGTCTGGCAAGGAAAACATGCGCCAGCACAGAAAACATCTCCCATCGTGTTCTAACGTTGCACGGAGGTCTGCAAGTGTTTGGCATGAAGAAAAGAAAAGTTGTCCAAAACAGCTTCCAATCGAATATTCATGTGATTGGAAAAGTCAGGAGAGTGGTAAGGTACTGTTTTCTATCAGTTGGCAAGCTGCGCACACAATCCCAGTGCAATACAGCATACTTCTCCACCTTTCCGATGCTGCCGCTCTCTCCGGCTCCTGGAGCCGAAGAAGCGGCTTCTTCGCGCAAAGACGATTGTACCGGTCACAGGGCTCTCTTAGCGCGGCTTCTGCCGAAAGAAGCCCGGGAGCGGTTCTTAGCTCCGGAGAGCATCGTACCTTCGTCTTTAGCGTCTTTTGTGGTCTACATCTTAGCAGAAAGCTTTTCCACTACGTCTGGCAAGGAGAAAGTGTGCCAGCACAGAAAACATCTCCCATCGTGTTCTAACGTTGCACGGAGGTCTGCCAAGTGCTTGGCATGAAGAAAAGAAATGTTGTCCAAAACAGCTTCCAATGGAATATTCATGTGATTGGAAAAGTCAGGAGAGTGGTAAGGTACTGTTTTCTATCAGTTGGCAAGCTGCGCACACAATCCTAGTGAAATATATCATCCTTCTTCACGTTTCCGATGCTGCCGCTCTCTCCGGCTCCTGGAGCCGAAGAAGCGGCTTCTTCGCGCAAAGACGATTGTACCGGTCACAGTGCTCTCTTAGCGCGGCTTCTGCCGAAAGAAGCCCGGGAGCGGCTCTTAGCTCCGGAGAGCATCGTACCTTCGTCTTTAGCGTCTTTTGTGGTCTACATCTTAGCAAAAAGCTTTTCCACTACGTCTGGAGGGTGAAAGTGTGCCAACACAGAAAATATCTCCCATCGTGTTCTAACGTTGCATGGAGGTCTGCCAAGTGCTTGGCATGAAGAAAAGAAAAGTTGTCCAAAACAGCTTCCAATCGAATATTCATGTGATTGGAAAAGTCAGGAGAGTGGTAAGGTACTGTTTTCTATCAGTTGGCAAGCTGCGCACACAATCCCAATGTAATACAGCATCCTTCTTCACGTTTCCGAAGCTGCCACTCTCTCCGGCTCCTGGAGCCGAAGAAGCGGCTTCTTCGCGCAAAGACGATTGTACCGGTCACAGTGCTCTCTTAGCGCGGCTTCTGCCGAAAGAAGCCCGGGAGCGGCTCTTAGCTCCGGAGAGCATCGTACCTTCGTCTTTAGCGTCTTTTGTGGTCTACATCTTAACAGAAAGCTTTTCCACTATGTCTGGAAAGGAAAACCTGCGCCAGCACAGAAAACTTTTCCCATCGTGATGTGGACGTTGCACAGAGGTCTGCCAAGTGTTTGACAAGAAGAGAAGTTGTCCAAAACAGCTTCCAATCAAATATTCATGTGATTGGAAAAGTCAGGAGAGTGGTAAGGTACTGTTTTCTATCAGTTGGCAAGCTGCGCACACAATCCCAGTGTTGTACAGCATCCTTCTTCACCTTTCCGATGCTGCCGCTCTCTCCGGCTCCTGGAGCCGAAGAATCTGCTTCTTCGTGCAAAGACGATTGTACCGGTCACAGTGCTCTCTTAGCGCGGCTTCTGCCGAAAGAAGCCCGGGAGCGGCTCTTAGCTCCGGAGAGCATCGTACCTTCGTCTTTAGCGTCTTTTGTGGTCTACATCTTAGCAGAAAGCTTTTCCACTATGTCTGGCAAGGAAAACCTGCGCAAGCACAGGAAACATCTCCCATCGTGTTCTGGACGTTGCACGGAGGTCTGCCAAGTGTTTGAAAAGAAGAGAAGAAAAGTTGTCCAAAACAGCTTCCAATGTAATATTCATGTGATTGGAAAAGTCAGGAGAGTGGTAAGGTACTGTTTTCTATCAGTTGGCAAGCTGCGCACACAATCCCAATGTAATACAGCATCCTTCTTCACCTTCCCGATGCTGCCGCTTTCTCCGGCTCCTGGAGCCGAAGAAGCGGCTTCTTCGCGCAAAGACGATTGTACCGGTCACAGTGCTCTCTTAGCGCGGCTTCTGCCGAAAGAAGCCCGGGAGCGGCTCTTAGCTCCGGAGAGCATCGTACCTTTGTCTTTAGCGTCTTTTGTGGTCTACATCTTAGCAGAAAGCTTTCCCACTACGTCTGGCAAGGAGAAAGTGTGCCAACACAGAAAACATCTCCCATCGTGTTCTAACGTTGCACGGAGGTCTGCCAAGTTTTTGACAAGAAGAGAAGAAAAGTTGTCCAAAACAGCTTCCAATCGAATATTCATGTGATTGGAAAAGTCAGGAGAGTGGTAAGGTACTGTTTTCTATCAGTTGGCAAGCTGTGCACACAATCCTATTGTAATTCAGCATACGTGTTCACGTTTCCGATGCTGCCGCTCTCTCCGGCTCCTGGAGCCGAAGAAGCGGCTTCTTCGCGCAAAGACTATTGTCCCGGTCACAGGGCTCTCTTAGCGCGGCTTCTGCCGAAAGAAGCCCGGGAGCGGCTCTTAGCTCCGGAGAGCATCGTACCTTCGTCTTTAGCGTCTTTTGTGGTCTACATCTTAGCAGAAAGCTTTTCCACTATGTCTGGCAAGCAAAACCTGCGCCAGCACAGAAAACATCTCCCATCGTGTTCTGGTTGTTGCACGGAGGTCTGCCAAGTGTTTGAATAGAAGAGAAGAAAAGTTGTCCAAAAGAGCTTCCAATCGAATATTCATGTGATTGGAAAAGTCAGGAGAGTGGTAAGGTACTGTTTTCTATCAGTTGGCAAGCTGCGCACACAATCCCAATGTAATACAGCATCCTTCTTCACCTTTCCGAAGCTGCCGCTCACTCCGGCTCCCGGAGCCGAAGAAGCGGCTTCTTCGCGCAAAGACGATTGTACCGGTCACAGTGCTCTCTTAGCGCGGCTTCTGCCGAAAGAAGCCCGGGAGCGGCTCTTAGCTCCGGAGAGCATCGTACCTTCGTCTTTAGCGTCTTTTGTGGTCTACAATTTAGCAAAAAGCTTTCCACTATGTCTGGCAAGGAGGAAGTGTGCCAGCACAGAAAATATCTCCCATCTTGTTCTAACGTTGCACGGAGGTCTGCCAAGTGCTTGGCATGAAGAAAAGAAAAGTTGTCCAAAAGAGCTTCCAATCGAATATTCATGTGATTGGAAAATTCAGGAGAGTGGTAAGGTACTGTTTTCTATCAGTTGGCAAGCTGCTCCCCGGCTCCTGCAGCCGAAGAAGCGTCTTGTTTGCTCAAAGACGATTGTATCGGTCACCGTGCTCTCTTAGCGCGGCTTCTGCCGAAAGAAGCCCGGGAGCGGCTCTTAGCTCCGGAGAGCATCGTACCTTCGTCTTTAGCGTCTTTTGTGGTCTACATCTTAGCAAAAAGCTTTTCCACTATGTCTGGCAAGGAAAACCTGCGCCAACACAGAAAACATCTCCCATCGTGTTCTAACGTTGCATGGAGGTCTGCCAAGTGCTTGGCATGAAGAAAAGAAAAGTTGTCCAAAACAGCTTCCAATGGAATATTCATGTGATTGGAAAAGTCAGGAGAGTGGTAAGGTACTGTTTTCTATCTGTTGGCAAGCTGCGCACACAATCCCATTGTAATACAGCATCCTTCTTCACCTTTCCGATGCTGCCGCTCTCTCCGGCTCCTGGAGCCGAAGAAGCGGCTTCTTCGCGCAAAGACGATTGTACCGGTCACAGTGCTCTCTTAGCGCGGCTTCTGCCGAAAGAAGCCCGGGAGCGGCTCTTAGCTCCGGAGAGCATCGTACCTTCATCTTTAGCGTCTTTTGTGGTCTACATCTTAGCAAAAAGCTTTTCCACTACGTCTGGTAAGGAAAACTTGCGCCAGCACAGAAAACATCTCCCATCGTGTTCTAACGTTGCACGGAGGTCTGCCAAGTGCTTGGCATGAAGAAAAGAAAAGTTGTCCAAAACAGCTTCCAATCGAATATTCATGTGATTGGAAAAGTCAGGAGAGTGGTAAGGTACTCTTTTCTATCAGTTGGCAAGCTGCGCACACAATCCCAGTGCAATACAGCATCCTTCTTCACCTTTCCGATGCTGCCGCTCTCTCCGGCTCCTGGAGCCGAAGAAGCGGCTTCTTCGCGCAAAGACGATTGTACCGGTCACAGTGCTCTCTTAGCGCGGCTTCTGCCGAAAGAAGCCCGGGAGCGGCTCTTAGCTCCGGAGAGCATCGTACCTTCGTCTTTAGCGTCTTTTGTGGTCTACATCTTAGCAGAAAGATTTTCCACTATGTCTGGCAAGGAGAAACTGTGCCAGCACAGAAAACATCTCCCATCGTGTTCTAACGTTGCATGGAGGTTTGCCAAGTGCTTGGCATGAAGAAAAGAAAAGTTGTCGAAAAGAGTTTCCAATCGAATATTCATGTGATTGGAAAAGTCAGGAGAGTGGTAAGGTACTGTTTTCTATCAGTTGGCAAGCTGCGCACACAATCCCAGTGTAATACAGCATCCTTCTTCACCTTTCCGAAGCTGCCGCTCTCTCCGGCTCCCGGAGCCGAAGAAGCGGCTTCTTCGCGCAAAGACGATTGTACCGGTCACAGTGCTCTCTTAGCGCGGCTTCTGCCGAAAGAAGCCCGGGAGCGGCTCTTAGCTCCGGAGAGCATCGTACCTTCGTCTTTAGCGTCTTTTGTGGTCTACATCTTAGCAGAAAGCTTTTCCACTATGTCTGGCAAGAAAACCTGCGCCAGCACAGAATACATCTCCCATCGTGTTCTGGACGTTGCACGGAGGTCTGCAAGTGTTTGGCATGAAGAAAAGAAAAGCTGTCCAAAAGAGCTTCCAATCGAATATTCATGTGATTGGAAAAGTCAGGAGAGTGGTAAGGTACTGTTTTCGATCAGTTGGCAAGCTGCGCACACAATCCCAATGTAATACAGAGCATTGTACTTTTGTCTTTAGCGTCTTTTGTGGTCTACATCTTAGCAAAAAGCTTTTCCACTACATCTGGCAAGGAGAAACTCTGCCAGCACAGAAAACATCTCCCATTGTGTTCTAACTTTACACGGAGGTCTGCCAAGTGCTTGGCATGAAGAAAAGAATAGTTGTCCAAAACAGCTTCCAATGGAATATTCATGTGATTGGAAAAGTCAGGAGAGCGGTAAGGTACTGTTTTCTATCAGTTGGCAAGCTGCGCACACAATCCCAATGTAATACGGCATCCTTCTTCACCTTACCAATGCTGCCACTCTCTCCGGCTCCTGGAGCCGAAGAAGCGGCTTCTTCGCGCAAAGACGATTGTACCGGTCACAGTGCTCTCTTAGCGCGGCTTCTGCCGAAAGAAGCCCGGGAGAGGCTCTTAGCTCCGGAGAGCATCGTACCTTCGTCTTTAGCGTCTTTTGTGGTCTACATCTTAGCAGAAAGCTTTTCCACTATGTCTGGCAAGGAGAAACTGTGCCAGCACAGAAAACATCTCCCATCGTGTTCAGGACGTTGCACAGAGGTCTGCAAGTGTTTGGCATGAAGAAAAGAAAAGATGTCCAAAAGAGCTTCCAATCGAATATTCATGTGATTGGAAAAGTCAGGAGAGTGGTAAGGTACTGTTTTCTATCAGTTGGCAAGCTGCGCACACAATCCCAATGTTGTACAGCATCCTCCTTCACCTTTCCGAAGCTGCCGCTCTCTCCGGCTCCTGGAGCCGAAGAAGCGGCTTCTTCGCGCAAAGACGATTGTACCGGTCACAGTGCTCTCTTAGCGCGGCTTCTGCCGAAAGAAGCCCGGGAGCGGCTCTTAGCTCCGGAGAGCATCGTACCTTCGTCTTTAGCGTCTTTTGTGGTCTACATCTTAGCAGAAAGCTTTTCCACTATGTCTGGCATGGAAAACCTGCGCCAGCACAGAAAACATCTCCCATCGTGTTCTGGACGTTGCACGGAGGTCTGCCAAGTGTTTGACAAGAAGAGAAGAAAAGCTGTCCAAAAGAGCTTCCAATCGAATATTCATGTGATTGGAAAAGTCAGGAGAGTGGTAAGGTACTGTTTTCTATCAGTTGGCAAGCTGCGCACACAATCCCAATGTAATACAGCATCCTTCTTCACCTTTCTGAAGCTGCCGCTCTCTCCGGCTCCTGGAGCCGAAGAAGCGGCTTCTTCGCGCAAAGACGATTGTACCGGTCACAGTGCTCTCTTAGCGCGGCTTCTGCCGAAAGAAGCCCGGGAGCGGCTCTTAGCTCCGGAGAGCATCGTACCTTCGTCTTTAGCGTCTTTTGTGGTCTACATCTTAGCAAAAAGCTTTTCCAATACGTCTGGCAAGGAGAAACTGTGCCAGCACAGAAAACATCTCCCATCGTGTTCTAAAGTTGCACGGAGGTCTGCCAAGTGCTTAGCATGAAGAAGAGAAAAGTTGTCCAAAACAGCTTCCAATGGAATATTCATGTGATTGGAAAAGTCAGGAGAGTGGTAAGGTACTGTTTTTCTATCAGTTGGCAAGCTGCGCACACAATCCCAATGTAATACAGCATCCTTCTTCACCTTTCCGAAGCTGCCGCTCACTCCGGCTCCCGGAGCCGAAGAAGCGGCTTCTTCGCGCAAAGACGATTGTACCGCTCACAGTGCTCTCTTAGCGCGGCTTCTGCCGAAAGAAGCCCGGGAGCGGCTCTTAGCTCCGGAGAGCATCGTACCTTCGTCTTTAGCGTCTTTTGTGGTCTACAATTTAGCAAAAAGCTTTTCCACTATGTCTGGCAAGGAGGAAGTGTGCCAGCACAGAAAATATCTCCCATGTTGTTCTAACGTTGCACGGAGGTCTGCCAAGTGCTTGGCATGAAGAAAAGAAAAGTTGTCCAAAAGAGCTTCCAATCGAATATTCATGTGATTGGAAAATTCAGGAGAGTGGTAAGGTACTGTTTTCTATCAGTTGGCAAGCTGCTCCCCGGCTCCTGCAGCCGAAGAAGCGTCTTGTTTGCTCAAAGACGATTGTATCGGTCACCGTGCTCTCTTAGCGCGGCTTCTGCCGAAAGAAGCCCGGGAGCGGCTCTTAGCTCCGGAGAGCATCGTACCTTCGTCTTTAGCGTCTTTTGTGGTCTACATCTTAGCAAAAAGCTTTTCCACTATGTCTGGCAAGGAAAACCTGCGCCAACACAGAAAACATCTCCCATCGTGTTCTAACGTTGCATGGAGGTCTGCCAAGTGCTTGGCATGAAGAAAAGAAAAGTTGTCCAAAACAGCTTCCAATGGAATATTCATGTGATTGGAAAAGTCAGGAGAGTGGTAAGGTACTGTTTTCTATCAGTTGGCAAGCTGCGCACACAATCCCAATGTAATACAGCATCCTTCTTCACCTTTCCGAAGCTGCCGCTCTCTCCGGCTCCCGGAGCCAAGAAGCGGCTTCTTCGCGCAAAGACGATTGTACCGGTCACAGTGCTCTCTTAGCGCGGCTTCTGCCGAAAGAAGCCCGGGAGCGGCTCTTAGCTCCGGAGAGCATCGTACCTTCATCTTTAGCGTCTTTTGTGGTCTACATCTTAGCAAAAAGCTTTTCCACTACGTCTGGTAAGGAAAACTTGCGCCAGCACAGAAAACATCTCCCATCGTGTTCTAACGTTGCACGGAGGTCTGACAAGTGCTTGGCATGAAGAAAAGAAAAGTTGTCCAAAACAGCTTCCAATCGAATATTCATGTGATTGGAAAAGTCAGGAGAGTGGTAAGGTACTCTTTTCTATCAGTTGGCAAGCTGCGCACACAATCCCAGTGCAATACAGCATCCTTCTTCACCTTTCCGATGCTGCCGCTCTCTCCGGCTCCTGGAGCCGAAGAAGCGGCTTCTTCGCGCAAAGACGATTGTACCGGTCACAGTGCTCTCTTAGCGCGGCTTCTGCCGAAAGAAGCCCGGGAGCGGCTCTTAGCTCCGGAGAGCATCGTACCTTCGTCTTTAGCGTCTTTTGTGGTCTACATCTTAGCAGAAAGATTTTCCACTATGTCTGGCAAGGAGAAACTGTGCCAGCACAGAAAACATCTCCCATCGTGTTCTAACGTTGCATGGAGGTTTGCCAAGTGCTTGGCATGAAGAAAAGAAAAGTTGTCCAAAAGAGTTTCCAATCGAATATTCATGTGATTGGAAAAGTCAGGAGAGTGGTAAGGTACTGTTTTCTATCAGTTGGCAAGCTGCGCACACAATCCCAGTGTAATACAGCATCCTTCTTCACCTTTCCGAAGCTGCCGCTCTCTCCGGCTCCCGGAGCCGAAGAAGCGGCTTCTTCGCGCAAAGACGATTGTACCAGTCACAGTGCTCTCTTAGGGCGGCTTCTGCCGAAAGAAGCCCGGGAGCGGCTCTTAGCTCCGGAGAGCATCGTACCTTCGTCTTTAGCGTCTTTTGTGGTCTACATCTTAGCAGAAAGCTTTTCCACTATGTCTGGCAAGAAAACCTGCGCCAGCACAGAATACATCTCCCATCGTGTTCTGGATGTTGCACGGAGGTCTGCAAGTGTTTGGCATGAAGAAAAGAAAAGCTGTCCAAAAGAGCTTCCAATCGAATATTCATGTGATTGGAAAAGTCAGGAGAGTGGTAAGGTACTGTTTTCGATCAGTTGGCAAGCTGCGCACACAATCCCAATGTAATACAGAGCATTGTACTTTTGTCTTTAGCGTCTTTTGTGGTCTACATCTTAGCAAAAAGCTTTTCCACTACATCTGGCATGGAGAAACTCTGCCAGCACAGAAAACATCTCCCATTGTGTTCTAACTTTACACGGAGGTCTGCCAAGTGCTTGGCATGAAGAAAAGAATAGTTGTCCAAAACAGCTTCCAATGGAATATTCATGTGATTGGAAAAGTCAGGAGAGTGGTAAGGTACTGTTTTCTATCAGTTGGCAAGCTGCGCACACAATCCCAATGTAATACGGCATCCTTCTTCACCTTACCAATGCTGCCACTCTCTCCGGCTCCTGGAGCCGAAGAAGCGGCTTCTTCGCGCAAAGACGATTGTACCGGTCACAGTGCTCTCTTAGCGCGGCTTCTGCCGAAAGAAGCCCGGGAGTGGCTCTTAGCTCCGGAGAGCATCGTACCTTCGTCTTTAGCGTCTTTTGTGGTCTACATCTTAGCAGAAAGCTTTTCCACTATGTCTGGCAAGGAGAAACTGTGCCAGCACAGAAAACATCTCCCATCGTGTTCTGGACGTTGCACAGAGGTCTGCAAGTGTTTGGCATGAAGAAAAGAAAAGATGTCCAAAAGAGCTTCCAATCGAATATTCATGTGATTGGAAAAGTCAGGAGAGTGGTAAGGTACTGTTTTCTATCAGTTGGCAAGCTGCGCACACAATCCCAATGTTGTACAGCATCCTCCTTCACCTTTCCGAAGCTGCCGCTCTCTCCGGCTCCTGGAGCCGAAGAAGCGGCTTCTTCGCGCAAAGACGATTGTACCGGTCACAGTGCTCTCTTAGCGCGGCTTCTGCCGAAAGAAGCCCGGGAGCGGCTCTTAGCTCCGGAGAGCATCGTACCTTCGTCTTTAGCGTCTTTTGTGGTCTACATCTTAGCAGAAAGCTTTTCCACTATGTCTGGCATGGAAAACCTGCGCCAGCACAGAAAACATCTCCCATCGTGTTCTGGACGTTGCACGGAGGTCTGCCAAGTGTTTGATAAGAAGAGGAGAAAAGCTGTCCAAAAGAGCTTCCAATCGAATATTCATGTGATTGGAAAAGTCAGGAGAGTGGTAAGGTACTGTTTTCTATCAGTTGGCAAGCTGCGCACACAATCCCAATGTAATACAGCATCCTTCTTCACCTTTCTGAAGCTGCCGCTCTCTCCGGCTCCTGGAGCCGAAGAAGCGGCTTCTTCGCGCAAAGACGATTGTACCGGTCACAGTGCTCTCTTAGCGCGGCTTCTGCCGAAAGAAGCCCGGGAGCGGCTCTTAGCTCCGGAGAGCATCGTACCTTCGTCTTTAGCGTCTTTTGTGGTCTACATCTTAGCAAAAAGCTTTTCCACTATGTCTGGCAAGGAGAAACTGTGCCAGCACAGAAAACATCTCCCATCGTGTTCTAAAGTTGCACGGAGGTCTGCCAAGTGCTTAGCATGAAGAAGAGAAAAGTTGTCCAAAACAGCTTCCAATGGAATATTCATGTGATTGGAAAAGTCAGGAGAGTGGTAAGGTACTGTTTTTCTATCAGTTGGCAAGCTGCGCACACAATCCCAATGTAATACAGCATCCTTCTTCACCTTTCCGATGCTGCCGCTCTCTCCGGCTCCTGGAGCCGAAGAAGCGGCTTCTTCGCGCAAAGACTATTGTCCCGGTCACAGGGCTCTCTTAGCGCGGCTTCTGCCGAAAGAAGCCCGGGAGCGGCTCTTAGCTCCGGAGAGCATCGTACCTTCGTCTTTAGCGTCTTTTGTGGTCTACATCTTAGCAGAAAGCTTTTCCACTATGTCTGGCAAGCAAAACCTGCGCCAGCACAGAAAACATCTCCCATCGTGTTCTGGTTGTTGCACGGAGGTCTGCCAAGTGTTTGAGAAGAAGAGAAGAAAAGTTGTCCAAAAGAGCTTCCAATCGAATATTTATGTGATTGGAAAAGTCAGGAGAGTGGTAAGGTACTGTTTTCTATCAGTTGGCAAGCTGCGCACACAATCCCAATGTAATACAGCATCCTTCTTCACCTTTCCGAAGCTGCCGCTCACTCCGGCTCCCGGAGCCGAAGAAGCGGCTTCTTCGCGCAAAGACGATTGTACCGCTCACAGTGCTCTCTTAGCGCGGCTTCTGCCGAAAGAAGCCCGGGAGCGGCTCTTAGCTCCGGAGAGCATCGTACCTTCGTCTTTAGCGTCTTTTGTGGTCTACATCTTAGCAAAAAGCTTTTCCACTATGTCTGGCAAGGAGGAAGTGTGCCAGCACAGAAAATATCTCCCATCTTGTTCTAACGTTGCACGGAGGTCTGCCAAGTGCTTGGCATGAAGAAAAGAAAAGTTGTCCAAAAGAGCTTCCAATCGAATATTCATGTGATTGGAAAATTCAGGAGAGTGGTAAGGTACTGTTTTCTATCAGTTGGCAAGCTGCTCCCCGGCTCCTGCAGCCGAAGAAGCGTCTTGTTTGCTCAAAGACGTTTGTACCGGTCACCGTGCTCTCTTAGCGCGGCTTCTGCCGAAAGAAGCCCGGGAGCGGCTCTTAGCTCCGGAGAGCATCGTACCTTCGTCTTTAGCGTCTTTTGTGGTCTACATCTTAGCAAAAAGCTTTTCCACTATGTCTGGCAAGGAAAACCTGCGCCAACACAGAAAACATCTCCCATCGTGTTCTAACGTTGCATGGAGGTCTGCCAAGTGCTTGGCATGAAGAAAAGAAAAGTTGTCCAAAACAGCTTCCAATGGAATATTCATGTGATTGGAAAAGTCAGGAGAGTGGTAAGGTACTGTTTTCTATCTGTTGGCAAGCTGCGCACACAATCCCAGTGCAATACAGCATCCTTCTTCACCTTTCCGATGCTGCCGCTCTCTCCGGCTCCTGGAGCCGAAGAAGCGGCTTCTTCGCGCAAAGACGATTGTACCGGTCACAGTGCTCTCTTACCGCGGCTTCTGCCGAAAGAAGCCCGGGAGCGGCTCTTAGCTCCGGAGAGCATCGTCCCTTCGTCTTTAGCGTCTTTTGTGGTCTACATCTTAGCAGAAAGCTTTTCCACTATGTCTGGCAAGGAGAAAGTGTGCCAACACAGAAAACATCTCCCATCGTGTTCTAACTTTGCACGGAGGTCTGCCAAGTGCTTGGCATGAAGAAAAGGAAAGTTGTCCAAAACAGCTTCCAATGGAATATTCATGTGATTGGAAAAGTCAGGAGAGTGGTAAGGTACTGTTTTCTATCAGTTGGCAAGCTGCGCACACAATCCCAATGTAATACAGCATCCTTCTTCACCTTTCCGATGCTGCCGCTCTCTCCGGCTCCTGGAGCCGAAGAAGCGGCTTCTTCGCGCAAAGACGATTGTACCGGTCACAGTGCTCTCTTAGCGCGGCTTCTGCCGAAAGAAGCCCGGGAGCGGCTCTTAGCTCCGGAGAGCATCGTACCTTCGTCTTTAGCGTCTTTTGTGGTCTACATCTTAGCAGAAAGCTTTTCCACTATGTCTGGCAAGGAAAACCTGCGCCAGCACAGAAAACATCTCCCATCGTGATCTAACGTTGCACGGAGGTCTGCAAGTGTTTGGCATGAAGAAAAGAAAAGCTGTCCAAAACAGCTTCCAATCGAATATTCATGTGATTGGAAAAGTCAGGAGAGTGGTAAGGTACTGTTTTCTATCAGTTGGCAAGCTGCGCACACAATCCCAGTGCAATACAGCATCCTTCTTCACCTTTCTGAAGCTGCCGCTCTCTCCGGCTCCTGGAGCCGAAGAAGCGGCTTCTTCGCGCAAAGACGATTGTACCGGTCACAGTGCTCTCTTAGCGCGGCTTCTGCCGAAAGAAGCCCGGGAGCGGCTCTTAGCTCCGGAGAGCATCGTACCTTCGTCTTTAGCGTCTTTTGTGGTCTACATCTTAGCAAAAAGCTTTTCCAATACGTCTGGCAAGGAGAAACTGTGCCAGCACAGAAAACATCTCCCATCGTGTTCTAAAGTTGCACGGAGGTCTGCCAAGTGCTTAGCATGAAGAAGAGAAAAGTTGTCCAAAACAGCTTCCAATGGAATATTCATGTGATTGGAAAAGTCAGGAGAGTGGTAAGGTACTGTTTTTCTATCAGTTGGCAAGCTGCGCACACAATCCCAATGTAATACAGCATCCTTCTTCACCTTTCCGATGCTGCCGCTCTCTCCGGCTCCTGGAGCCGAAGAAGCGGCTTCTTCGCCCAAAGACTATTGTCCCGGTCACAGGGCTCTCTTAGCGCGGCTTCTGCCGAAAGAAGCCCGGGAGCGGCTCTTAGCTCCGGAGAGCATCGTACCTTCGTCTTTAGCGTCTTTTGTGGTCTACATCTTAGCAGAAAGCTTTTCCACTATGTCTGGCAAGCAAAACCTGCGCCAGCACAGAAAACATCTCCCATCGTGTTCTGGTTGTTGCACGGAGGTCTGCCAAGTGTTTGAGAAGAAGAGAAGAAAAGTTGTCCAAAAGAGCTTCCAATCGAATATTTATGTGATTGGAAAAGTCAGGAGAGTGGTAAGGTACTGTTTTCTATCAGTTGGCAAGCTGCGCACACAATCCCAATGTAATACAGCATCCTTCTTCACCTTTCCGAAGCTGCCGCTCACTCCGGCTCCCGGAGCCGAAGAAGCGGCTTCTTCGCGCAAAGACGATTGTACCGCTCACAGTGCTCTCTTAGCGCGGCTTCTGCCGAAAGAAGCCCGGGAGCGGCTCTTAGCTCCGGAGAGCATCGTACCTTCGTCTTTAGCGTCTTTTGTGGTCTACATCTTAGCAAAAAGCTTTTCCACTATGTCTGGCAAGGAGGAAGTGTGCCAGCACAGAAAATATCTCCCATCTTGTTCTAACGTTGCACGGAGGTCTGCCAAGTGCTTGGCATGAAGAAAAGAAAAGTTGTCCAAAAGAGCTTCCAATCGAATATTCATGTGATTGGAAAATTCAGGAGAGTGGTAAGGTACTGTTTTCTATCAGTTGGCAAGCTGCTCCCCGGCTCCTGCAGCCGAAGAAGCGTCTTGTTTGCTCAAAGACGTTTGTACCGGTCACCGTGCTCTCTTAGCGCGGCTTCTGCCGAAAGAAGCCCGGGAGCGGCTCTTAGCTCCGGAGAGCATCGTACCTTCGTCTTTAGCGTCTTTTGTGGTCTACATCTTAGCAAAAAGCTTTTCCACTATGTCTGGCAAGGAAAACCTGCGCCAACACAGAAAACATCTCCCATCGTGTTCTAACGTTGCATGGAGGTCTGCCAAGTGCTTGGCATGAAGAAAAGAAAAGTTGTCCAAAACAGCTTCCAATGGAATATTCATGTGATTGGAAAAGTCAGGAGAGTGGTAAGGTACTGTTTTCTATCTGTTGGCAAGCTGCGCACACAATCCCAGTGCAATACAGCATCCTTCTTCACCTTTCCGATGCTGCCGCTCTCTCCGGCTCCTGGAGCCGAAGAAGCGGCTTCTTCGCGCAAAGACGATTGTACCGGTCACAGTGCTCTCTTACCGCGGCTTCTGCCGAAAGAAGCCCGGGAGCGGCTCTTAGCTCCGGAGAGCATCGTCCCTTCGTCTTTAGCGTCTTTTGTGGTCTACATCTTAGCAGAAAGCTTTTCCACTATGTCTGGCAAGGAGAAAGTGTGCCAACACAGAAAACATCTCCCATCGTGTTCTAACTTTGCACGGAGGTCTGCCAAGTGCTTGGCATGAAGAAAAGGAAAGTTGTCCAAAACAGCTTCCAATGGAATATTCATGTGATTGGAAAAGTCAGGAGAGTGGTAAGGTACTGTTTTCTATCAGTTGGCAAGCTGCGCACACAATCCCAATGTAATACAGCATCCTTCTTCACCTTTCCGATGCTGCCGCTCTCTCCGGCTCCTGGAGCCGAAGAAGCGGCTTCTTCGCGCAAAGACGATTGTACCGGTCACAGTGCTCTCTTAGCGCGGCTTCTGCCGAAAGAAGCCCGGGAGCGGCTCTTAGCTCCGGAGAGCATCGTACCTTCGTCTTTAGCGTCTTTTGTGGTCTACATCTTAGCAGAAAGCTTTTCCACTATGTCTGGCAAGGAAAACCTGCGCCAGCACAGAAAACATCTCCCATCGTGATCTAACGTTGCACGGAGGTCTGCAAGTGTTTGGCATGAAGAAAAGAAAAGCTGTCCAAAACAGCTTCCAATCGAATATTCATGTGATTGGAAAAGTCAGGAGAGTGGTAAGGTACTGTTTTCTATCAGTTGGCAAGCTGCGCACACAATCCCAGTGCAATACAGCATCCTTCTCCACCTTTCCGATGCTGCCGCTCTCTCCGCCTCCTGGAGCCGACGAACCGGCTTCTTCGCGCAAAGACGATTGTACCGGTCACAGTGCTCTCTTAGCGCGGCTTCTGCCGAAAGAAGCCCGGGAGCGGTTCTTAACTCCGGAGAGCATCGTACCTTCGTCTTTAGCGTCTTTTGTGGTCTACATCTTAGCAAAAGGCTTTTCCACTACGTTTGGCAAGGAGAAAGTGTGCCAGCACAGAAAACATCTCCCATCGTGTTCTAACGTTGCACGGAGGTCTACCAAGTGCTTGGCATGAAGAAAAGAAAAGTTGCCCATAACAGCTTCCAATCGAATATTCATGTGATTGGAAAAGTCAGGAGAGTGGTAAGGTACTGTTTTCTATCAGTTGGCAAGCTGTGCACACAATCCTAGTGTAATACAGCATCCTTCTTCACCTTTCCGATGCTGCCGCTCTCTCCGGCTCCTGGAGCCGAAAAAGCGGCTTCTTCGCGCAAAGACGATTGTACCGGTCACAGTGCTCTCTTAGCGCGGCTTCTGCCGAAAGAAGCCCGGGAGCGGCTCTTAGCTCCGGAGAGCATCGTACCTTCGTCTTTAGCGTCTTTTGTGGTCTACATCTTAGCAAAAAGCTTTTCCACTACATCTGGCAAGGAGAAACTGTGCCAGCACAGAAAACATCTCCCATCGTGATCTAACGTTGCACGGAGGTCTGCAAGTGTTTGGAATGAAGAAAAGAAAAGCTGTCCAAAAGAGCTTCCAATCGAATATTCATGTGATTGGAAAAGTCAGGAGAGTGGTAAGGTACTGTTTTCTATCAGTTGGCAAGCTGCGCACACAATCCCAGTGTAATACAGCATCCTTCTTCACCTTTCTGAAGCTTCCGCTCTCTCCGGCTCCTGGAGCCGAAGAAGCGGCTTCTTCGCGCAAAGACGATTGTACCGGTCACAGGGCTCTCTTAGCGCGGCTTCTGCCGAAAGAAGCCCGGGAGCGGCTCTTAGCTCCGGAGAGCATCGTGCCTTCGTCTTTAGCGTCTTTTGTGGTCTACATCTTAGCAGAAAGCTTTTCCACTATGTCTGGCAAGGAAAACCTGCGCCAGCACAGAAAACATCTCCCATCGTGTTCTGGACGTTGCACGGAGGTCTGCCAAGTGTTTGACAAGAAGAGAAGAAAAGTTGTCCAAAACAGCTTCCAATCGAATATTCATGTGATTGGAAAAGTCAGGAGAGTGGTAAGGTACTGTTTTCTATCAGTTGGCAAGCTGCGCACACAATCCCAGTGCAATACAGCATCCTTCTTCACCTTTCCGATGCTGCCGCTGTCTCCGCCTCCTGGAGCCGACGAACCGGCTTCTTCGCGCAAAGACGATTGTACCGGTCACAGTGCTCTCTTAGCGCGGCTTCTGCCGAAAGAAGCCCGGGAGCGGCTCTTAGCTCCGGAGAGCATCGTACCTTCGTCTTTAGCGTCTTTTGTGGTCTACATCTTAGCAAAAAGCTTTCCCACTATGTCTGGCAAGGAAAACATGCGCCAGCACAGAAAACATCTCCCATCGTGTTCTAACGTTGCACGGAGGTCTGCAAGTGTTTGGCATGAAGAAAAGAAAAGTTGTCCAAAACAGCTTCCAATCGAATATTCATGTGATTGGAAAAGTCAGGAGAGTGGTAAGGTACTGTTTTCTATCAGTTGGCAAGCTGCGCACACAATCCCAGTGCAATACAGCATACTTCTCCACCTTTCCGATGCTGCCGCTCTCTCCGGCTCCTGGAGCCGAAGAAGCGGCTTCTTCGCGCAAAGACGATTGTACCGGTCACAGGGCTCTCTTAGCGCGGCTTCTGCCGAAAGAAGCCCGGGAGCGGTTCTTAGCTCCGGAGAGCATCGTACCTTCGTCTTTAGCGTCTTTTGTGGTCTACATCTTAGCAGAAAGCTTTTCCACTACGTCTGGCAAGGAGAAAGTGTGCCAGCACAGAAAACATCTCCCATCGTGTTCTAACGTTGCACGGAGGTCTGCCAAGTGCTTGGCATGAAGAAAAGAAAAGTTGTCCAAAAGAGCTTCCAATCGAATATTCATGTGATTGGAAAAGTCAGGAGAGTGGTAAGGTACTGTTTTCTATCAGTTGGCAAGCTGCGCACACAATCCTAGTGAAATATATCATCCTTCTTCACGTTTCCGATGCTGCCGCTCTCTCCGGCTCCTGGAGCCGAAGAAGCGGCTTCTTCGCGCAAAGACGATTGTACCGGTCACAGTGCTCTCTTAGCGCGGCTTCTGCCGAAAGAAGCCCGGGAGCGGCTCTTAGCTCCGGAGAGCATCGTACCTTCGTCTTTAGCGTCTTTTGTGGTCTACATCTTAGCAAAAAGCTTTTCCACTACGTCTGGAGGGTGAAAGTGTGCCAACACAGAAAATATCTCCCATCGTGTTCTAACGTTGCATGGAGGTCTGCCAAGTGCTTGGCATGAAGAAAAGAAAAGTTGTCCAAAACAGCTTCCAATCGAATATTCATGTGATTGGAAAAGTCAGGAGAGTGGTAAGGTACTGTTTTCTATCAGTTGGCAAGCTGCGCACACAATCCCAATGTAATACAGCATCCTTCTTCACGTTTCCGAAGCTGCCACTCTCTCCGGCTCCTGGAGCCGAAGAAGCGGCTTCTTCGCGCAAAGACGATTGTACCGGTCACAGTGCTCTCTTAGCGCGGCTTCTGCCGAAAGAAGCCCGGGAGCGGCTCTTAGCTCCGGAGAGCATCGTACCTTCGTCTTTAGCGTCTTTTGTGGTCTACATCTTAACAGAAAGCTTTTCCACTATGTCTGGCAAGGAAAACCTGCGCCAGCACAGAAAACATCTCCCATCATGTTCTGGACGTTGCACGGAGGTCTGCCAAGTGTTTGAAAAGAAGAGAAGAAAAGTTGTCCAAAAAAGCTTCCAATCGAATATTCATGTGATTGGAAATGTCAGGAGAGTGGTAAGGTTCTGTTTTCTATCAGTTGGCAAGCTGCGCACACAATCCCAATGTAGTACAGCATCCTTCTTCACCTTTCCGAAGCTGCCGCTCTCTCCGGCTCCTGGAGCCGAAGAAGCGGCTTCTTCGCGCAAAGACGATTGTACCGGTCACAGTGCTCTCTTAGCGCGGCTTCTGCCGAAAGAAGCCCGGGAGCGGCTCTTAGCTCCGGAGAGCATCGTACCTTCGTCTTTAGCGTCTTTTGTGGTCTACATCTTAGCAGAAAGCTTTTCCACTATGTCTGGCAAGGAAAACCTGCGCCAGCACAGAAAACATCTCCCATCGTGTTCTGGACGTTGCACGGTGGTCTGCCAAGTGTTTGAAAAGAAGAGAAGAAAAGTTGTCCAAAACAGCTTCCAATCGAATATTCATGTGATTGGAAAAGTCAGGAGAGTGGTAAGGTACTGTTTTCTATCAGTTGGCAAGCTGCGCACAGAATCCCAGTGTTGTACAGCATCCTTCTTCACCTTTCCGAAGCTGCCGCTCTCTCCGGCTCCTGGAGCCGAAGAAGCGGCTTCTTCGCGCAAAGACGATTGTACCGGTCACAGTGCTCTCTTAGCGTGGCTTCTGCCGAAAGAAGCCCGGGAGCGGCTCTTAGCTCCGGAGAGCATCGTACCTTCGTCTTTAGCGTCTTTTGTGGTCTACATCTTAGCAAAAAGCTTTTCCACTACGTCTGGCAAGGAGGAAGTGTGCCAGCACAGAAAACATCTCCCATCGTGTTCTAAATTTACACGGAGGTCTGCCAAGTGCTTGGCATGAAGAAAAGAATAGTTGTCCAAAAGAGCTTCCAATCGAATATTCATGTGATTGGAAAAGTCAGGAGAGTGGTAAGGTACTGTTTTCTATCAGTTGGCAAGCTGCGCACACAATCCCAATGTATTACAGCATCCTTCTTCACCTTTCCGAAGCTGCCGCTCTCTCCGGCTCCTGGAGCCGAAGAAGCGGCTTCTTCGCGCAAAGACGATTGTACCGGTCACAGTGCTCTCTTAGCGCGGCTTCTGCCGAAAGAAGCCCGGGAGCGGCTCTTAGCTCCGGAGAGCATCGTACCTTCGTCTTTAGCGTCTTTTGTGGTCTACATCTTAGCAAAAAGCTTTTCCACTATGTCTGGCAAGGAAAACATGCGCCAGCACAGAAAACATCTCCCATCCTGTTCTAACGTTGCACGGAGGTCTGCAAGTGTTTGGCATGAAGAAAAGAAAAGTTGTCCAAAACAGCTTCCAATCGAATATTCATGTGATTGGAAAAGTCAGGAGAGTGGTAAGGTACTGTTTTCTATCAGTTGGCAAGCTGCGCACACAATCCCAATGTAATACAGCATCCTTCTTCACCTTTCCGAAGCTGCCGCTCTCTCCGGCTCCTGGAGCCGAAGAAGCGGCTTCTTCGCGCAAAGACGATTGTACCGGTCACAGTGCTCTCTTAGCGCGGCTTCTGCCGAAAGAAGCCCGGGAGCGGCTCTTAGCTCCGGAGAGCATCGTACCTTCGTCTTTAGCGTCTTTTGTGGTCTACATCTTAGCAAAAAGCTTTTCCACGACATCTGGCAAGGAGAAACTGTGCCAGCACAGAAAACATCTACCATCGTGTTCTAACGTTGCACGGAGGTCTGGAAGTGTTTGGCATGAAGAAAAAAAAAGCTGTCCAAAAGAGATTCCAATCGAATATTCATGTGATTGG
This sequence comes from Ammospiza caudacuta, assembly GCF_027887145.1. Taxonomy (NCBI): domain Eukaryota; kingdom Metazoa; phylum Chordata; class Aves; order Passeriformes; family Passerellidae; genus Ammospiza; species Ammospiza caudacuta. Next base: position 22,342,312 of record NC_080597.1, read on the forward strand.
AAAAGTCAGGAGAGTGGTAAGGTACTGTTTTCTATCAGTTGGCAAGCTGCGCACACAATCCCAATGTAATACAGCATCCTTCTTCACCTTTCCGATGCTGCCGCTCTCTCCGGCTCCTGGAGCCGAAGAAGCGGCTTCTTCGCGCAAAGACGATTGTACCGGTCACAGGGCTCTCTTAGCGCGGCTTCTGCCGAAAGAAGCCTGGGAGCGGCTCTTAGCTCCGGAGAGCATCGTACCTTCGTCTTTAGCGTCTTTTGTGGTCTACATCTTAGCAGAAAGCTTTTCCACTATGTCTGGCAAGGAGTAAGTGTGCCAGCACAGAAAACATCTCCCATCATGTTCTGGACGTTGCACGGAGGTCTGCCAAGTGTTTGACAAGAAGAGAAGAATAGTTGTCCAAAACAGCTTCCAATCGAATATTCATGTGATTGGAAAAGTCAGGAGAGTGGTAAGGTACTGTTTTCTATCAGTTGGCAAGCTGCGCACACAATCCCAATGTAATACAGCATCCTTCTTCACCTTTCCGATGCTGCCGCTCTCTCCGGCTCCTGGAGCCGAAGAAGCGGCTTCTTCGCGCAAAGACGATTGTACCGGTCACAGTGCTCTCTTAGCGCGGCTTCTGCCGAAAGAAGCCCGGGAGCGGCTCTTAGCTCCGGAGAGCATCGTACCTTCGTCTTTAGCGTCTTTTGTGGTCTACATCTTAGCAAAAAGCTTTTCCACTATGTCTGGCAAGGAGGAAGTGTGCCAGCACAGAAAATATCTCCCATCTTGTTCTAACGTTGCACGGAGGTCTGCCAAGTGCTTGGCATGAAGAAAAGAAAAGTTGTCCAAAAGAGCTTCCAATCGAATATTCATGTGATTGGAAAATTCAGGAGAGTGGTAAGGTACTGTTTTCTATCAGTTGGCAAGCTGCTCCCCGGCTCCTGCAGCCGAAGAAGCGTCTTGTTTGCTCAAAGACGTTTGTACCGGTCACCGTGCTCTCTTAGCGCGGCTTCTGCCGAAAGAAGCCCGGGAGCGGCTCTTAGCTCCGGAGAGCATCGTACCTTCGTCTTTAGCGTCTTTTGTGGTCTACATCTTAGCAAAAAGCTTTTCCACTATGTCTGGCAAGGAAAACCTGCGCCAACACAGAAAACATCTCCCATCGTGTTCTAACGTTGCATGGAGGTCTGCCAAGTGCTTGGCATGAAGAAAAGAAAAGTTGTCCAAAACAGCTTCCAATGGAATATTCATGTGATTGGAAAAGTCAGGAGAGTGGTAAGGTACTGTTTTCTATCTGTTGGCAAGCTGCGCACACAATCCCAGTGCAATACAGCATCCTTCTTCACCTTTCCGATGCTGCCGCTCTCTCCGGCTCCTGGAGCCGAAGAAGCGGCTTCTTCGCGCAAAGACGATTGTACCGGTCACAGTGCTCTCTTACCGCGGCTTCTGCCGAAAGAAGCCCGGGAGCGGCTCTTAGCTCCGGAGAGCATCGTCCCTTCGTCTTTAGCGTCTTTTGTGGTCTACATCTTAGCAGAAAGCTTTTCCACTATGTCTGGCAAGGAGAAAGTGTGCCAACACAGAAAACATCTCCCATCGTGTTCTAACTTTGCACGGAGGTCTGCCAAGTGCTTGGCATGAAGAAAAGGAAAGTTGTCCAAAACAGCTTCCAATGGAATATTCATGTGATTGGAAAAGTCAGGAGAGTGGTAAGGTACTGTTTTCTATCAGTTGGCAAGCTGCGCACACAATCCCAATGTAATACAGCATCCTTCTTCACCTTTCCGATGCTGCCGCTCTCTCCGGCTCCTGGAGCCGAAGAAGCGGCTTCTTCGCGCAAAGACGATTGTACCGGTCACAGTGCTCTCTTAGCGCGGCTTCTGCCGAAAGAAGCCCGGGAGCGGCTCTTAGCTCCGGAGAGCATCGTACCTTCGTCTTTAGCGTCTTTTGTGGTCTACATCTTAGCAGAAAGCTTTTCCACTATGTCTGGCAAGGAAAACCTGCGCCAGCACAGAAAACATCTCCCATCGTGATCTAACGTTGCACGGAGGTCTGCAAGTGTTTGGCATGAAGAAAAGAAAAGCTGTCCAAAACAGCTTCCAATCGAATATTCATGTGATTGGAAAAGTCAGGAGAGTGGTAAGGTACTGTTTTCTATCAGTTGGCAAGCTGCGCACACAATCCCAGTGCAATACAGCATCCTTCTCCACCTTTCCGATGCTGCCGCTCTCTCCGCCTCCTGGAGCCGACGAACCGGCTTCTTCGCGCAAAGACGATTGTACCGGTCACAGTGCTCTCTTAGCGCGGCTTCTGCCGAAAGAAGCCCGGGAGCGGTTCTTAACTCCGGAGAGCATCGTACCTTCGTCTTTAGCGTCTTTTGTGGTCTACATCTTAGCAAAAGGCTTTTCCACTACGTTTGGCAAGGAGAAAGTGTGCCAGCACAGAAAACATCTCCCATCGTGTTCTAACGTTGCACGGAGGTCTACCAAGTGCTTGGCATGAAGAAAAGAAAAGTTGCCCATAACAGCTTCCAATCGAATATTCATGTGATTGGAAAAGTCAGGAGAGTGGTAAGGTACTGTTTTCTATCAGTTGGCAAGCTGTGCACACAATCCTAGTGTAATACAGCATCCTTCTTCACCTTTCCGATGCTGCCGCTCTCTCCGGCTCCTGGAGCCGAAAAAGCGGCTTCTTCGCGCAAAGACGATTGTACCGGTCACAGTGCTCTCTTAGCGCGGCTTCTGCCGAAAGAAGCCCGGGAGCGGCTCTTAGCTCCGGAGAGCATCGTACCTTCGTCTTTAGCGTCTTTTGTGGTCTACATCTTAGCAAAAAGCTTTTCCACTACATCTGGCAAGGAGAAACTGTGCCAGCACAGAAAACATCTCCCATCGTGATCTAACGTTGCACGGAGGTCTGCAAGTGTTTGGAATGAAGAAAAGAAAAGCTGTCCAAAAGAGCTTCCAATCGAATATTCATGTGATTGGAAAAGTCAGGAGAGTGGTAAGGTACTGTTTTCTATCAGTTGGCAAGCTGCGCACACAATCCCAGTGTAATACAGCATCCTTCTTCACCTTTCTGAAGCTTCCGCTCTCTCCGGCTCCTGGAGCCGAAGAAGCGGCTTCTTCGCGCAAAGACGATTGTACCGGTCACAGGGCTCTCTTAGCGCGGCTTCTGCCGAAAGAAGCCCGGGAGCGGCTCTTAGCTCCGGAGAGCATCGTGCCTTCGTCTTTAGCGTCTTTTGTGGTCTACATCTTAGCAGAAAGCTTTTCCACTATGTCTGGCAAGGAAAACCTGCGCCAGCACAGAAAACATCTCCCATCGTGTTCTGGACGTTGCACGGAGGTCTGCCAAGTGTTTGACAAGAAGAGAAGAAAAGTTGTCCAAAACAGCTTCCAATCGAATATTCATGTGATTGGAAAAGTCAGGAGAGTGGTAAGGTACTGTTTTCTATCAGTTGGCAAGCTGCGCACACAATCCCAGTGCAATACAGCATCCTTCTTCACCTTTCCGATGCTGCCGCTGTCTCCGCCTCCTGGAGCCGACGAACCGGCTTCTTCGCGCAAAGACGATTGTACCGGTCACAGTGCTCTCTTAGCGCGGCTTCTGCCGAAAGAAGCCCGGGAGCGGCTCTTAGCTCCGGAGAGCATCGTACCTTCGTCTTTAGCGTCTTTTGTGGTCTACATCTTAGCAAAAAGCTTTCCCACTATGTCTGGCAAGGAAAACATGCGCCAGCACAGAAAACATCTCCCATCGTGTTCTAACGTTGCACGGAGGTCTGCAAGTGTTTGGCATGAAGAAAAGAAAAGTTGTCCAAAACAGCTTCCAATCGAATATTCATGTGATTGGAAAAGTCAGGAGAGTGGTAAGGTACTGTTTTCTATCAGTTGGCAAGCTGCGCACACAATCCCAGTGCAATACAGCATACTTCTCCACCTTTCCGATGCTGCCGCTCTCTCCGGCTCCTGGAGCCGAAGAAGCGGCTTCTTCGCGCAAAGACGATTGTACCGGTCACAGGGCTCTCTTAGCGCGGCTTCTGCCGAAAGAAGCCCGGGAGCGGTTCTTAGCTCCGGAGAGCATCGTACCTTCGTCTTTAGCGTCTTTTGTGGTCTACATCTTAGCAGAAAGCTTTTCCACTATGTCTGGCAAGGAAAACCTGCGCCAGCACAGAAAACATCTCCCATCGTGTTCTAACGTTGCACGGAGGTCTGCCAAGTGCTTGGCATGAAGAAAAGAAAAGTTGTCCAAAAGAGCTTCCAATCGAATATTCATGTGATTGGAAAAGTCAGGAGAGTGGTAAGGTACTGTTTTCTATCAGTTGGCAAGCTGCGCACACAATCCTAGTGAAATATATCATCCTTCTTCACGTTTCCGATGCTGCCGCTCTCTCCGGCTCCTGGAGCCGAAGAAGCGGCTTCTTCGCGCAAAGACGATTGTACCGGTCACAGTGCTCTCTTAGCGCGGCTTCTGCCGAAAGAAGCCCGGGAGCGGCTCTTAGCTCCGGAGAGCATCGTACCTTCGTCTTTAGCGTCTTTTGTGGTCTACATCTTAGCAAAAAGCTTTTCCACTACGTCTGGAGGGTGAAAGTGTGCCAACACAGAAAATATCTCCCATCGTGTTCTAACGTTGCATGGAGGTCTGCCAAGTGCTTGGCATGAAGAAAAGAAAAGTTGTCCAAAACAGCTTCCAATCGAATATTCATGTGATTGGAAAAGTCAGGAGAGTGGTAAGGTACTGTTTTCTATCAGTTGGCAAGCTGCGCACACAATCCCAATGTAATACAGCATCCTTCTTCACGTTTCCGAAGCTGCCACTCTCTCCGGCTCCTGGAGCCGAAGAAGCGGCTTCTTCGCGCAAAGACGATTGTACCGGTCACAGTGCTCTCTTAGCGCGGCTTCTGCCGAAAGAAGCCCGGGAGCGGCTCTTAGCTCCGGAGAGCATCGTACCTTCGTCTTTAGCGTCTTTTGTGGTCTACATCTTAACAGAAAGCTTTTCCACTATGTCTGGCAAGGAAAACCTGCGCCAGCACAGAAAACATCTCCCATCATGTTCTGGACGTTGCACGGAGGTCTGCCAAGTGTTTGAAAAGAAGAGAAGAAAAGTTGTCCAAAAAAGCTTCCAATCGAATATTCATGTGATTGGAAATGTCAGGAGAGTGGTAAGGTTCTGTTTTCTATCAGTTGGCAAGCTGCGCACACAATCCCAATGTAGTACAGCATCCTTCTTCACCTTTCCGAAGCTGCCGCTCTCTCCGGCTCCTGGAGCCGAAGAAGCGGCTTCTTCGCGCAAAGACGATTGTACCGGTCACAGTGCTCTCTTAGCGCGGCTTCTGCCGAAAGAAGCCCGGGAGCGGCTCTTAGCTCCGGAGAGCATCGTACCTTCGTCTTTAGCGTCTTTTGTGGTCTACATCTTAGCAGAAAGCTTTTCCACTATGTCTGGCAAGGAAAACCTGCGCCAGCACAGAAAACATCTCCCATCGTGTTCTGGACGTTGCACGGTGGTCTGCCAAGTGTTTGAAAAGAAGAGAAGAAAAGTTGTCCAAAACAGCTTCCAATCGAATATTCATGTGATTGGAAAAGTCAGGAGAGTGGTAAGGTACTGTTTTCTATCAGTTGGCAAGCTGCGCACAGAATCCCAGTGTTGTACAGCATCCTTCTTCACCTTTCCGAAGCTGCCGCTCTCTCCGGCTCCTGGAGCCGAAGAAGCGGCTTCTTCGCGCAAAGACGATTGTACCGGTCACAGTGCTCTCTTAGCGTGGCTTCTGCCGAAAGAAGCCCGGGAGCGGCTCTTAGCTCCGGAGAGCATCGTACCTTCGTCTTTAGCGTCTTTTGTGGTCTACATCTTAGCAAAAAGCTTTTCCACTACGTCTGGCAAGGAGGAAGTGTGCCAGCACAGAAAACATCTCCCATCGTGTTCTAAATTTACACGGAGGTCTGCCAAGTGCTTGGCATGAAGAAAAGAATAGTTGTCCAAAAGAGCTTCCAATCGAATATTCATGTGATTGGAAAAGTCAGGAGAGTGGTAAGGTACTGTTTTCTATCAGTTGGCAAGCTGCGCACACAATCCCAATGTATTACAGCATCCTTCTTCACCTTTCCGAAGCTGCCGCTCTCTCCGGCTCCTGGAGCCGAAGAAGCGGCTTCTTCGCGCAAAGACGATTGTACCGGTCACAGTGCTCTCTTAGCGCGGCTTCTGCCGAAAGAAGCCCGGGAGCGGCTCTTAGCTCCGGAGAGCATCGTACCTTCGTCTTTAGCGTCTTTTGTGGTCTACATCTTAGCAAAAAGCTTTCCCACTATGTCTGGCAAGGAAAACATGCGCCAGCACAGAAAACATCTCCCATCCTGTTCTAACGTTGCACGGAGGTCTGCAAGTGTTTGGCATGAAGAAAAGAAAAGTTGTCCAAAACAGCTTCCAATCGAATATTCATGTGATTGGAAAAGTCAGGAGAGTGGTAAGGTACTGTTTTCTATCAGTTGGCAAGCTGCGCACACAATCCCAATGTAATACAGCATCCTTCTTCACCTTTCCGAAGCTGCCGCTCTCTCCGGCTCCTGGAGCCGAAGAAGCGGCTTCTTCGCGCAAAGACGATTGTACCGGTCACAGTGCTCTCTTAGCGCGGCTTCTGCCGAAAGAAGCCCGGGAGCGGCTCTTAGCTCCGGAGAGCATCGTACCTTCGTCTTTAGCGTCTTTTGTGGTCTACATCTTAGCAAAAAGCTTTTCCACGACATCTGGCAAGGAGAAACTGTGCCAGCACAGAAAACATCTACCATCGTGTTCTAACGTTGCACGGAGGTCTGGAAGTGTTTGGCATGAAGAAAAAAAAAGCTGTCCAAAAGAGATTCCAATCGAATATTCATGTGATTGGAAAAGTCAGGAGAGTGGTAAGGTACTGTTTTCTATCAGTTGGCAAGCTGCGCACACAATCCCAATGTAATACAGCATCCTTCTTCACCTTTCCGATGCTGCCGCTCTCTCCGGCTCCTGGAGCCGAAGAAGCGGCTTCTTCGCGCAAAGACGATTGTACCGGTCACAGGGCTCTCTTAGCGCGGCTTCTGCCGAAAGAAGCCTGGGAGCGGCTCTTAGCTCCGGAGAGCATCGTACCTTCGTCTTTAGCGTCTTTTGTGGTCTACATCTTAGCAGAAAGCTTTTCCACTATGTCTGGCAAGGAGTAAGTGTGCCAGCACAGAAAACATCTCCCATCATGTTCTGGACGTTGCACGGAGGTCTGCCAAGTGTTTGACAAGAAGAGAAGAATAGTTGTCCAAAACAGCTTCCAATCGAATATTCATGTGATTGGAAAAGTCAGGAGAGTGGTAAGGTACTGTTTTCTATCAGTTGGCAAGCTGCGCACACAATCCCAATGTAATACAGCATCCTTCTTCACCTTTCCGATGCTGCCGCTCTCTCCGGCTCCTGGAGCCGAAGAAGCGGCTTCTTCGCGCAAAGACGATTGTACCGGTCACAGTGCTCTCTTAGCGCGGCTTCTGCCGAAAGAAGCCCGGGAGCGGCTCTTAGCTCCGGAGAGCATCGTACCTTCGTCTTTAGCGTCTTTTGTGGTCTACATCTTAGCAAAAAGCTTTTCAACTACGTCTGGCAAGGAGAACGTGTGCCAACACAGAAAACATCTCCCATCATGTTCTGGACGTTGCACGGAGGTCTGCCAAGTGCTTGGCATGAAGAAAAGAAAAGTTGTCCAAAACAGCTTCCAATCGAATATTCATGTGATTGGAAAAGTCAGGAGAGTGGTAAGGTACTGTTTTCTATCAGTTGGCAAGCTGCGCACACAATCCCAATGTAATACAGCATCCTTCTTCACCTTTCCGAAGCTGCCGCTCTCTCCGGCTCCTGGAGCCGAAGAAGCGGCTTCTTCGCGCAAAGACGATTGTACCGGTCACAGTGCTCTCTTAGCGCGGCTTCTGCCGAAAGAAGCCCGGGAGCGGCTCTTAGCTCCGGAGAGCATCGTACCTTCGTCTTTAGCGTCTTTTGTGGTCTACATCTTAGCAAAAAGCTTTTCCACTATGTCTGGCAAGGAGAAACTGTGCCAGCACAGAAAACATCTCCCATCGTGTTCTGGACGTTGCACGGAGGTCTGCAAGTGTTTGGCATGAAGAAAAGAAAAGCTGTCCAAAACAGCTTCCAATCGAATATTCATGTGATTGGAAAAGTCAGGAGAGTGGTAAGGTACTGTTTTCTATCAGTTGGCAAGCTGCGCACACAATCCCAGTGCAATACAGCATCCTTCTTCACCTTTCCGATGCTGCCGCTCTCTCCGGCTCCTGGAGCCGAAGAAGCGGCTTCTTCGCGCAAAGACGATTGTACCGGTCACAGTGCTCTCTTAGCGCGGCTTCTGCCGAAAGAAGCCCGGGAGCGGCTCTTAGCTCCGGAGAGCATCGTACCTTCGTCTTTAGCGTCTTTTGTGGTCTACATCTTAGCAGAAAGCTTTTCCACTACGTCTGGAGGGTGAAAGTGTGCCAACACAGAAAATATCTCCCATCGTGTTCTAACGTTGCATGGAGGTCTGCCAAGTGCTTGGCATGAAGAAAAGAAAAGTTGTCCAAAACAGCTTCCAATCGAATATTCATGTGATTGGAAAAGTCAGGAGAGTGGTAAGGTACTGTTTTCTATCAGTTGGCAAGCTGCGCACACAATCCCAATGTAATACAGCATCCTTCTTCACCTTTCCGAAGCTGCCGCTCTCTCCGGCTCCTGGAGCCGAAGAAGCGGCTTCTTCGCGCAAAGACGATTGTACCGGTCACAGTGCTCTCTTAGCGCGGCTTCTGCCGAAAGAAGCCCGGGAGCGGCTCTTAGCTCCGGAGAGCATCGTACCTTCGTCTTTAGCGTCTTTTGTGGTCTACATCTTAGCAAAAAGCTTTTCCACTATGTCTGGCAAGGAGGAAGTGTGACAGCACAGAAAATATCTCCCATCGTGTTCTAACGTTGCACGGAGGTCTGCCAAGTGCTTGGCATGAAGAAAAGAAAAGTTGTCCAAAACAGCTAAACAGCTTCCAATGGAATATTCATGTGATTGGAAAAGTCAGGAGAGTGGTAAGGTACTGTTTTCTATCAGTTGGCAAGCTGCGCACACAATCCTAGTGTAATACAGCATCCTTCTTCACCTTTCCGATGCTGCCGCTCTCTCCGGCTCCTGGAGCCGAAGAAGCGGCTTCTTCGCGCAAAGACGATTGTACCGGTCACAGTGCTCTCTTAGCGCGGCTTCTGCCGAAAGAAGCACGGGAGCGGCTCTTAGCTCCGGAGAGCATCGTACCTTCGTCTTTAGCGTCTTTTGTGGTCTACATCTTAGCAGAAAGCTTTTCCACTATGTCTGGCAAGGAAAACCTGCGCCAGCACAGAAAACATCTCCCATCGTGTTCTGGACGTTGCACGGTGGTCTGCCAAGTGTTTGAAAAGAAGAGAAGAAAAGTTGTCCAAAACAGCTTCCAATCGAATATTCATGTGATTGGAAAAGTCAGGAGAGTGGTAAGGTACTGTTTTCTATCAGTTGGCAAGCTGCGCACAGAATCCCAGTGTTGTACAGCATCCTTCTTCACCTTTCCGATGCTGCCGCTCTCTCCGGCTCCTGGAGCCGAAGAAGCGGCTTCTTCGCGCAAAGACGATTGTACCGGTCACAGTGCTCTCTTAGCGTGGCTTCTGCCGAAAGAAGCCCGGGAGCGGCTCTTAGCTCCGGAGAGCATCGTACCTTCGTCTTTAGCGTCTTTTGTGGTCTACATCTTAGCAAAAAGCTTTTCCACTACGTCTGGCAAGGAGGAAGTGTGCCAGCACAGAAAACATCTCCCATCGTGTTCTAAATTTACACGGAGGTCTGCCAAGTGCTTGGCATGAAGAAAAGAATAGTTGTCCAAAAGAGCTTCCAATCGAATATTCATGTGATTGGAAAAGTCAGGAGAGTGGTAAGGTACTGTTTTCTATCAGTTGGCAAGCTGCGCACACAATCCCAATGTATTACAGCATCCTTCTTCACCTTTCCGAAGCTGCCGCTCTCTCCGGCTCCTGGAGCCGAAGAAGCGGCTTCTTCGCGCAAAGACGATTGTACCGGTCACAGTGCTCTCTTAGCGCGGCTTCTGCCGAAAGAAGCCCGGGAGCGGCTCTTAGCTCCGGAGAGCATCGTACCTTCGTCTTTAGCGTCTTTTGTGGTCTACATCTTAGCAAAAAGCTTTTCCACTATGTCTGGCAAGGAAAACATGCGCCAGCACAGAAAACATCTCCCATCCTGTTCTAACGTTGCACGGAGGTCTGCAAGTGTTTGGCATGAAGAAAAGAAAAGTTGTCCAAAACAGCTTCCAATCGAATATTCATGTGATTGGAAAAGTCAGGAGAGTGGTAAGGTACTGTTTTCTATCAGTTGGCAAGCTGCGCACACAATCCCAATGTAATACAGCATCCTTCTTCACCTTTCCGAAGCTGCCGCTCTCTCCGGCTCCTGGAGCCGAAGAAGCGGCTTCTTCGCGCAAAGACGATTGTACCGGTCACAGTGCTCTCTTAGCGCGGCTTCTGCCGAAAGAAGCCCGGGAGCGGCTCTTAGCTCCGGAGAGCATCGTACCTTCGTCTTTAGCGTCTTTTGTGGTCTACATCTTAGCAAAAAGCTTTTCCACGACATCTGGCAAGGAGAAACTGTGCCAGCACAGAAAACATCTACCATCGTGTTCTAACGTTGCACGGAGGTCTGGAAGTGTTTGGCATGAAGAAAAAAAAAGCTGTCCAAAAGAGATTCCAATCGAATATTCATGTGATTGGAAAAGTCAGGAGAGTGGTAAGGTACTGTTTTCTATCAGTTGGCAAGCTGCGCACACAATCCCAATGTAATACAGCATCCTTCTTCACCTTTCCGATGCTGCCGCTCTCTCCGGCTCCTGGAGCCGAAGAAGCGGCTTCTTCGCGCAAAGACGATTGTACCGGTCACAGGGCTCTCTTAGCGCGGCTTCTGCCGAAAGAAGCCTGGGAGCGGCTCTTAGCTCCGGAGAGCATCGTACCTTCGTCTTTAGCGTCTTTTGTGGTCTACATCTTAGCAAAAAGCTTTTCCACTATGTCTGGCAAGGAGGAAGTGTGACAGCACAGAAAATATCTCCCATCGTGTTCTAACGTTGCACGGATGTCTGCAAAGTGCTTGGCATGAAGAAAAGAAAAGTTGTCCAAAACAGCTTCCAATCGAATATTCATGTGATTGGAAACGTAAGGAGAGTGGTAAGGTACTGATTTCTATCAGTTGGCAAGCTGCGCACACAATCCCAATGTAGTACAGCATCCTTCTTCACCTTTCCGAAGCTGCCGCTCTCTCCGGGTCCTGGAGCCGAAGAAGCGGCTTCTTCGCGCAAAGACGATTGTACCGGTCACAGTGCTCTCTTAGCGCGGCTTCTGCCGAAAGAAGCCCGGGAGCGGCTCTTAGCTCCGGAGAGCATCGTACCTTCGTCTTTAGCGTCTTTTGTGGTCTACATCTTAGCAAAAAGCTTTTCCACTATGTCTGGCAAGGAAAACCTGCGCCAACACAGAAAACATCTCCCATCGTGTTCTAACGTTGCATGGAGGTCTGCCAAGTGCTTGGCATGAAGAAAAGAAAAGTTGTCCAAAACAGCTTCCAATCGAATATTCATGTGATTGGAAAAGTCAGGAGAGTGGTAAGGTACTGATTTCTATCAGTTGGCAAGCTGCGCAAACAATCCCAGTGCAATACAGCATCCTTCTTCACCTTTCCGATGCTGCCGCTCTCTCCGGCTCCTGGAGCCGAAGAAGCGGCTTCTTCGCGCAAAGACGATTGTACCGGTCACAGTGCTCTCTTAGCGCGGCTTCTGCCGAAAGAAGCCCGGGAGCGGCTCTTAGCTCCGGAGAGCATCGTACCTTCGTCTTTAGCGTCTTTTGTGGTCTACATCTTAGCAGAAAACTTTTCCACTATGTCTGGCAAGGAGAAAGTGTGCCAACACAGAAAACATCTCCCATCGTGTTCTAACGTTGCACGGAGGTCTGCCAAGTGCTTGGCATGAAGAAAAGAAAAGTTGTCCAAAACAGCTAAACAGCTTCCAATGGAATATTCATGTGATTGGAAAAGTCAGGAGAGTGGTAAGGTACTGTTTTCTATCAGTTGGCAAGCTGCGCACACAATCCTAGTGTAATACAGCATCCTTCTTCACCTTTCCTATGCTGCCGCTCTCTCCGGCTCCTGGAGCCGAAGAAGCGGCTTCTTCGCGCAAAGACGATTGTACCGGTCACAGTGCTCTCTTAGCGCGGCTTCTGCCGAAAGAAGCCCGGGAGCGGCTCTTAGCTCCGGAGAGCATCGTACCTTCGTCTTTAGCGTCTTTTGTGGTCTACATCTTAGCAGAAAGCTTTTCCACTATGTCTGGCAAGGAAAACCTGCGCCAGCACAGAAAACATCTCCCATCATGTTCTGGACGTTGCACGGAGGTCTGCCAAGTGTTTGAAAAGAAGAGAAGAAAAGTTGTCCAAAAAAGCTTCCAATCGAATATTCATGTGATTGGAAATGTCAGGAGAGTGGTAAGGTTCTGTTTTCTATCAGTTGGCAAGCTGCGCACACAATCCCAATGTAGTACAGCATCCTTCTTCACCTTTCCGAAGCTGCCGCTCTCTCCGGCTCCTGGAGCCGAAGAAGCGGCTTCTTCGCGCAAAGACGATTGTACCGGTCACAGTGCTCTCTTAGCGCGGCTTCTGCCGAAAGAAGCCCGGGAGCGGCTCTTAGCTCCGGAGAGCATCGTACCTTCGTCTTTAGCGTCTTTTGTGGTCTACATCTTAGCAGAAAGCTTTTCCACTATGTCTGGCAAGGAAAACCTGCGCCAGCACAGAAAACATCTCCCATCGTGTTCTGGACGTTGCACGGTGGTCTGCCAAGTGTTTGAAAAGAAGAGAAGAAAAGTTGTCCAAAACAGCTTCCAATCGAATATTCATGTGATTGGAAAAGTCAGGAGAGTGGTAAGGTACTGTTTTCTATCAGTTGGCAAGCTGCGCACACAATCCCAGTGCAATACAGCATCCTTCTTCACCTTTCCGATGCTGCCGCTCTCTCCGCCTCCTGGAGCCTAAGAAGCGGCTTCTTCGCGCAAAGACGATTGTACCGGTCACAGTGCTCTCTTAGCGCGGCTTCTGCCGAAAGAAGCCCGGGAGCGGCTCTTAGCTCCGGAGAGCATCGTACCTTCGTCTTTAGCGTCTTTTGTGGTCTACATCTTAGCAGAAAGCTTTTCCACTATGTCTGGAAAGGAGAAAGTGTGCCAACACAGAAAACATCTCCCATCGTGTTCTAACGTTGCACGGAGGTCTGCAAGTGTTTGGCATGAAGAAAAGAAAAGCTGTCCAAAAGAGCTTCCAATCGAATATTCATGTGATTGGAAAAGTCAGGAGAGTGGTAAGGTACTGTTTTCGATCAGTTGGCAAGCTGCGCACACAATCCCAATGTAATACAGAGCATTGTACTTTTGTCTTTAGCGTCTTTTGTGGTCTACATCTTAGCAAAAAGCTTTTCCACTACATCTGGCAAGGAGAAACTCTGCCAGCACAGAAAACATCTCCCATTGTGTTCTAACTTTACACGGAGGTCTGCCAAGTGCTTGGCATGAAGAAAAGAATAGTTGTCCAAAACAGCTTCCAATGGAATATTCATGTGATTGGAAAAGTCAGGAGAGTGGTAAGGTACTGTTTTCTATCAGTTGGCAAGCTGCGCACACAATCCCAATGTAATACGGCATCCTTCTTCACCTTACCAATGCTGCCACTCTCTCCGGCTCCTGGAGCCGAAGAAGCGGCTTCTTCGCGCAAAGACGATTGTACCGGTCACAGTGCTCTCTTAGCGCGGCTTCTGCCGAAAGAAGCCCGGGAGTGGCTCTTAGCTCCGGAGAGCATCGTACCTTCGTCTTTAGCGTCTTTTGTGGTCTACATCTTAGCAGAAAGCTTTTCCACTATGTCTGGCAAGGAGAAACTGTGCCAGCACAGAAAACATCTCCCATCGTGTTCTGGACGTTGCACAGAGGTCTGCAAGTGTTTGGAATGAAGAAAAGAAAAGATGTCCAAAAGAGCTTCCAATCGAATATTCATGTGATTGGAAAAGTCAGGAGAGTGGTAAGGTACTGTTTTCTATCAGTTGGCAAGCTGCGCACACAATCCCAATGTTGTACAGCATCCTCCTTCACCTTTCCGAAGCTGCCGCTCTCTCCGGCTCCTGGAGCCGAAGAAGCGGCTTCTTCGCGCAAAGACGATTGTACCGGTCACAGTGCTCTCTTAGCGCGGCTTCTGCCGAAAGAAGCCCGGGAGCGGCTCTTAGCTCCGGAGAGCATCGTACCTTCGTCTTTAGCGTCTTTTGTGGTCTACATCTTAGCAGAAAGCTTTTGCACTATGTCTGGCATGGAAAACCTGCGCCAGCACAGAAAACATCTCCCATCGTGTTCTGGACGTTGCACGGAGGTCTGCCAAGTGTTTGACAAGAAGAGAAGAAAAGCAGTCCAAAAGAGCTTCCAATCGAATATTCATGTGATTGGAAAAGTCAGGAGAGTGGTAAGGTACTGTTTTCTATCAGTTGGCAAGCTGCGCACACAATCCCAATGTAATACAGCATCCTTCTTCACCTTTCTGAAGCTGCCGCTCTCTCCGGCTCCTGGAGCCGAAGAAGCGGCTTCTTCGCGCAAAGACGATTGTACCGGTCACAGTGCTCTCTTAGCGCGGCTTCTGCCGAAAGAAGCCCGGGAGCGGCTCTTAGCTCCGGAGAGCATCGTACCTTCGTCTTTAGCGTCTTTTGTGGTCTACATCTTAGCAAAAAGCTTTTCCAATACGTCTGGCAAGGAGAAACTGTGCCAGCACAGAAAACATCTCCCATCGTGTTCTAAAGTTGCACGGAGGTCTGCCAAGTGCTTAGCATGAAGAAGAGAAAAGTTGTCCAAAACAGCTTCCAATGGAATATTCATGTGATTGGAAAAGTCAGGAGAGTGGTAAGGTACTGTTTTTCTATCAGTTGGCAAGCTGCGCACACAATCCCAATGTAATACAGCATCCTTCTTCACCTTTCCGAAGCTGCCGCTCACTCCGGCTCCCGGAGCCGAAGAAGCGGCTTCTTCGCGCAAAGACGATTGTACCGCTCACAGTGCTCTCTTAGCGCGGCTTCTGCCGAAAGAAGCCCGGGAGCGGCTCTTAGCTCCGGAGAGCATCGTACCTTCGTCTTTAGCGTCTTTTGTGGTCTACAATTTAGCAAAAAGCTTTTCCACTATGTCTGGCAAGAAGGAAGTGTGCCAGCACAGAAAATATCTCCCATCTTGTTCTAACGTTGCACGGAGGTCTGCCAAGTGCTTGGCATGAAGAAAAGAAAAGTTGTCCAAAACAGCTTCCAATCGAATATTCATGTGATTGGAAAAGTCAGGAGAGTGGTAAGGTACTGTTTTCTATCAGTTGGCAAGCTGCGCACACAATCCCAATGTAATACAGCATCCTTCTTCACCTTTCCGAAGCTGCCGCTCTCTCCGGCTCCTGGAGCCGAAGAAGCGGCTTCTTCGCGCAAAGACGATTGTACCGGTCACAGTGCTCTCTTAGCGCGGCTTCTGCCGAAAGAAGCCCGGGAGCGGCTCTTAGCTCCGGAGAGCATCGTACCTTCATCTTTAGCGTCTTTTGTGGTCTACATCTTAGCAAAAAGCTTTTCCACTACATCTGGCAAGGAGAAACTCTGCCAGCACAGAAAACATCTCCCATTGTGTTCTAACTTTACACGGAGGTCTGCCAAGTGCTTGGCATGAAGAAAAGAATAGTTGTCCAAAACAGCTTCCAATGGAATATTCATGTGATTGGAAAAGTCAGGAGAGTGGTAAGGTACTGTTTTCTATCAGTTGGCAAGCTGCGCACACAATCCCAATGTAATACGGCATCCTTCTTCACCTTACCAATGCTGCCACTCTCTCCGGCTCCTGGAGCCGAAGAAGCGGCTTCTTCGCGCAAAGACGATTGTACCGGTCACAGTGCTCTCTTAGCGCGGCTTCTGCCGAAAGAAGCCCGGGAGTGGCTCTTAGCTCCGGAGAGCATCGTACCTTCGTCTTTAGCGTCTTTTGTGGTCTACATCTTAGCAGAAAGCTTTTCCACTATGTCTGGCAAGGAGAAACTGTGCCAGCACAGAAAACATCTCCCATCGTGTTCTGGACGTTGCACAGAGGTCTGCAAGTGTTTGGCATGAAGAAAAGAAAAGATGTCCAAAAGAGCTTCCAATCGAATATTCATGTGATTGGAAAAGTCAGGAGAGTGGTAAGGTATTGTTTTCTATCAGTTGGCAAGCTGCGCACACAATCCCAATGTTGTACAGCATCCTCCTTCACCTTTCCGAAGCTGCCGCTCTCTCCGGCTCCTGGAGCCGAAGAAGCGGCTTCTTCGCGCAAAGACGATTGTACCGGTCACAGTGCTCTCTTAGCGCGGCTTCTGCCGAAATAAGCCCGGGAGCGGCTCTTAGCTCCGGAGAGCATCGTACCTTCGTCTTTAGCGTCTTTTGTGGTCTACATCTTAGCAGAAAGCTTTTCCACTATGTCTGGCATGGAAAACCTGCGCCAGCACAGAAAACATCTCCCATCGTGTTCTGGACGTTGCACGGAGGTCTGCCAAGTGTTTGATAAGAAGAGAAGAAAAGCTGTCCAAAAGAGCTTCCAATCGAATATTCATGTGATTGGGAAAGTCAGGAGAGTGGTAAGGTACTGTTTTCTATCAGTTGGCAAGCTGCGCACACAATCCCAATGTAATACAGCATCCTTCTTCACCTTTCTGAAGCTGCCGCTCTCTCCGGCTCCTGGAGCCGAAGAAGCGGCTTCTTCGCGCAAAGACGATTGTACCGGTCACAGTGCTCTCTTAGCGCGGCTTCTGCCGAAAGAAGCCCGGGAGCGGCTCTTAGCTCCGGAGAGCATCGTACCTTCGTCTTTAGCGTCTTTTGTGGTCTACATCTTAGCAAAAAGCTTTTCCAATACGTCTGGCAAGGAGAAACTGTGCCAGCACAGAAAACATCTCCCATCGTGTTCTAAAGTTGCACGGAGGTCTGCCAAGTGCTTAGCATGAAGAAAAGAAAAGTTGTCCAAAACAGCTTCCAATGGAATATTCATGTGATTGGAAAAGTCAGGAGAGTGGTAAGGTACTGTTTTTCTATCAGTTGGCAAGCTGCGCACACAATCCCAATGTAATACAGCATCCTTCTTCACCTTTCCGATGCTGCCGCTCTCTCCGGCTCCTGGAGCCGAAGAAGCGGCTTCTTCGCGCAAAGACTATTGTCCCGGTCACAGGGCTCTCTTAGCGCGGCTTCTGCCGAAAGAAGCCCGGGAGCGGCTCTTAGCTCCGGAGAGCATCGTACCTTCGTCTTTAGCGTCTTTTGTGGTCTACATCTTAGCAGAAAGCTTTTCCACTATGTCTGGCAAGCAAAACCTGCGCCAGCACAGAAAACATCTCCCATCGTGTTCTGGTTGTTGCACGGAGGTCTGCCAAGTGTTTGAGAAGAAGAGAAGAAAAGTTGTCCAAAAGAGCTTCCAATCGAATATTCATGTGATTGGAAAAGTCAGGAGAGTGGTAAGGTACTGTTTTCTATCAGTTGGCAAGCTGCGCACACAATCCCAATGTAATACAGCATCCTTCTTCACCTTTCCGAAGCTGCCGCTCACTCCGGCTCCTGGAGCCGAAGAAGCGGCTTCTTCGCGCAAAGACGATTGTACCGCTCACAGTGCTCTCTTAGCGCGGCTTCTGCCGAAAGAAGCCCGGGAGCGGCTCTTAGCTCCGGAGAGCATCGTACCTTCGTCTTTAGCGTCTTTTGTGGTCTACATCTTAGCAAAAAGCTTTTCCACTATGTCTGGCAAGGAGGAAGTGTGCCAGCACAGAAAATATCTCCCATCTTGTTCTAACGTTGCACGGAGGTCTGCCAAGTGCTTGGCATGAAGAAAAGAAAAGTTGTCCAAAAGAGCTTCCAATCGAATATTCATGTGATTGGAAAATTCAGGAGAGTGGTAAGGTACTGTTTTCTATCAGTTGGCAAGCTGCTCCCCGGCTCCTGCAGCCGAAGAAGCGTCTTGTTTGCTCAAAGACGTTTGTACCGGTCACCGTGCTCTCTTAGCGCGGCTTCTGCCGAAAGAAGCCCGGGAGCGGCTCTTAGCTCCGGAGAGCATCGTACCTTCGTCTTTAGCGTCTTTTGTGGTCTACATCTTAGCAAAAAGCTTTTCCACTATGTCTGGCAAGGAAAACCTGCGCCAACACAGAAAACATCTCCCATCGTGTTCTAACGTTGCATGGAGGTCTGCCAAGTGCTTGGCATGAAGAAAAGAAAAGTTGTCCAAAACAGCTTCCAATGGAATATTCATGTGATTGGAAAAGTCAGGAGAGTGGTAAGGTACTGTTTTCTATCTGTTGGCAAGCTGCGCACACAATCCCAGTGCAATACAGCATCCTTCTTCACCTTTCCGATGCTGCCGCTCTCTCCGGCTCCTGGAGCCGAAGAAGCGGCTTCTTCGCGCAAAGACGATTGTACCAGTCACAGTGCTCTCTTACCGCGGCTTCTGCCGAAAGAAGCCCGGGAGCGGCTCTTAGCTCCGGAGAGCATCGTCCCTTCGTCTTTAGCGTCTTTTGTGGTCTACATCTTAGCAGAAAGCTTTTCCACTATGTCTGGAAAGGAGAAAGTGTGCCAACACAGAAAACATCTCCCATCGTGTTCTAACTTTGCACGGAGGTCTGCCAAGTGCTTGGCATGAAGAAAAGGAAAGTTGTCCAAAACAGCTTCCAATGGAATATTCATGTGATTGGAAAAGTCAGGAGAGTGGTAAGGTACTGTTTTCTATCAGTTGGCAAGCTGCGCACACAATCCCAATGTAATACAGCATCCTTCTTCACCTTTCCGATGCTGCCGCTCTCTCCGGCTCCTGGAGCCGAAGAAGCGGCTTCTTCGCGCAAAGACGATTGTACCGGTCACAGTGCTCTCTTAGCGCGGCTTCTGCCGAAAGAAGCCCGGCAGCGGCTCTTAGCTCCGGAGAGCATCGTACCTTCGTCTTTAGCGTCTTTTGTGGTCTACATCTTAGCAGAAAGCTTTTCCACTATGTCTGGCAAGGAAAACCTGCGCCAGCACAGAAAACATCTCCCATCGTGATCTAACGTTGCACGGAGGTCTGCAAGTGTTTGGCATGAAGAAAAGAAAAGCTGTCCAAAACAGCTTCCAATCGAATATTCATGTGATTGGAAAAGTCAGGAGAGTGGTAAGGTACTGTTTTCTATCAGTTGGCAAGCTGCGCACACAATCCCAGTGCAATAGAGCATCCTTCTCCACCTTTCCGATGCTGGCGCTCTCTCCGCCTCCTGGAGCCGACGAACCGGCTTCTTCGCGCAAAGACGATTGTACCGGTCACAGTGCTCTCTTAGCGCGGCTTCTGCCGAAAGAAGCCCGGGAGCGGTTCTTAACTCCGGAGAGCATCGTACCTTCGTCTTTAGCGTCTTTTGTGGTCTACATCTTAGCAAAAGGCTTTTCCACTACGTTTGGCAAGGAGAAAGTGTGCCAGCACAGAAAACATCTCCCATCGTGTTCTAACGTTGCACGGAGGTCTACCAAGTGCTTGGCATGAAGAAAAGAAAAGTTGCCCAAAACAGCTTCCAATCGAATATTCATGTGATTGGAAAAGTCAGGAGAGTGGTAAGGTACTGTTTTCTATCAGTTGGCAAGCTGTGCACACAATCCTAGTGTAATACAGCATCCTTCTTCACCTTTCCGATGCTGCCGCTCTCTCCGGCTCCTGGAGCCGAAAAAGCGGCTTCTTCGCGCAAAGACGATTGTACCGGTCACAGTGCTCTCTTAGCGCGGCTTCTGCCGAAAGAAGCCCGGGAGCGGCTCTTAGCTCCGGAGAGCATCGTACCTTCGTCTTTAGCGTCTTTTGTGGTCTACATCTTAGCAAAAAGCTTTTCCACTACATCTGGCAAGGAGATACTGTGCCAGCACAGAAAACATCTCCCATCGTGATCTAACGTTGCACGGAGGTCTGCAAGTGTTTGGAATGAAGAAAAGAAAAGCTGTCCAAAAGAGCTTCCAATCGAATATTCATGTGATTGGAAAAGTCAGGAGAGTGGTAAGGTACTGTTTTCTATCAGTTGGCAAGCTGCGCACACAATCCCAGTGTAATACAGCATCCTTCTTCACCTTTCTGAAGCTGCCGCTCTCTCCGGCTCCTGGAGCCGAAGAAGCGGCTTCTTCGCGCAAAGACGATTGTACCGGTCACAGGGCTCTCTTAGCGCGGCTTCTGCCGAAAGAAGCCCGGGAGCGGCTCTTAGCTCCGGAGAGCATCGTACCTTCGTCTTTAGCGTCTTTTGTGGTCTACATCTTAGCAGAAAGCTTTTCCACTATGTCTGGCAAGGAAAACCTGCGCCAGCACAGAAAACATCTCCCATCGTGTTCTGGACGTTGCACGGAGGTCTGCCAAGTGTTTGACAAGAAGAGAAGAAAAGTTGTCCAAAACAGCTTCCAATCGAATATTCATGTGATTGGAAAAGTCAGGAGAGTGGTAAGGTACTGTTTTCTATCAGTTGGCAAGCTGCGCACACAATCCCAGTGCAATACAGCATCCTTCTTCACGTTTCCGATGCTGCCGCTGTCTCCGCCTCCTGGAGCCGACGAACCGGCTTCTTCGCGCAAAGACGATTGTACCGGTCACAGTGCTCTCTTAGCGCGGCTTCTGCCGAAAGAAGCCCGGGAGCGGCTCTTAGCTCCGGAGAGCATCGTACCTTTGTCTTTAGCGTCTTTTGTGGTCTACATCTTAGCAGAAAGCTTTCCCACTACGTCTGGCAAGGAGAAAGTGTGCCAACACAGAAAACATCTCCCATCGTGTTCTAACGTTGCACGGAGGTCTGCCAAGTTTTTGACAAGAAGAGAAGAAAAGTTGTCCAAAACAGCTTCCAATCGAATATTCATGTGATTGGAAAAGTCAGGAGAGTGGTAAGGTACTGTTTTCTATCAGTTGGCAAGCTGCGCACACAATCCCAATGTAATACAGCATCCTTCTTCACCTTTCCGAAGCTGCCGCTCTCTCCGGCTCCTGGAGCCGAAGAAGCGGCTTCTTCGCGCAAAGACGATTGTACCGGTCACAGGGCTCTCTTAGCGCGGCTTCTGCCGAAAGAAGCCCGGGAGCGGCTCTTAGCTCCGGAGAGCATCGTACCTTCGTCTTTAGCGTCTTTTGTGGTCTACATCTTAGCAAAAAGCTTTTCCACTATGTCTGGCAAGAAAAACATGCGCCAGCACAGAAAACATCTCCCATCGTGTTCTAACGTTGCACGGAGGTCTGCAAGTGTTTGGCATGAAGAAAAGAAAAGTTGTCCAAAACAGCTTCCAATCGAATATTCATGTGATTGGAAAAGTCAGGAGAGTGGTAAGGTACTGTTTTCTATCAGTTGGCAAGCTGCGCACACAATCCCAGTGCAATACAGCATACTTCTCCACCTTTCCGATGCTGCCGCTCTCTCCGGCTCCTGGAGCCGAAGAAGCGGCTTCTTCGCGCAAAGACGATTGTACCGGTCACAGGGCTCTCTTAGCGCGGCTTCTGCCGAAAGAAGCCCGGGAGCGGTTCTTAGCTCCGGAGAGCATCGTACCTTCGTCTTTAGCGTCTTTTGTGGTCTACATCTTAGCAGAAAGCTTTTCCACTACGTCTGGCAAGGAGAAAGTGTGCCAGCACAGAAAACATCTCCCATCGTGTTCTAACGTTGCACGGAGGTCTGCCAAGTGCTTGGCATGAAGAAAAGAAAAGTTTTCCAAAACAGCTTCCAATCGAATATTCATGTGATTGGAAAAGTCAGGAGAGTGGTAAGGTACTGTTTTCTATCAGTTGGCAAGCTGCGCACACAATCCTAGTGAAATATATCATCCTTCTTCACGTTTCCGATGCTGCCGCTCTCTCCGGCTCCTGGAGCCGAAGAAGCGGCTTCTTCGCGCAAAGACGATTGTACCGGTCACAGTGCTCTCTTAGCGCGGCTTCTGCCGAAAGAAGCCCGGGAGCGGCTCTTAGCTCCGGAGAGCATCGTACCTTCGTCTTTAGCATCTTTTGTGGTCTACATCTTAGCAAAAAGCTTTTCCACTATGTCTGGCAAGGAGGAAGTGTGACAGCACAGAAAATATCTCCCATCGTGTTCTACCGTTGCACGGAGGTCTGCAAAGTGCTTGGCATGAAGAAAAGAAAAGTTGTCCAAAACAGCTTCCAATCGAATATTCATGTGATTGGAAACGTAAGGAGAGTGGTAAGGTACTGATTTCTATCAGTTGGCAAGCTGCGCACACAATCCCAGTTCAATACAGCATCCTTCTTCACCTTTCCGATGCTGCCGCTCTCTCCGGCTCCTGGAGCCGAAGAAGCGGCTTCTTCGCGCAAAGACGATTGTACCGGTCACAGTGCTCTCTTAGCGCGGCTTCTGCCGAAAGAAGCCCGGGAGCGGCTCTTAGCTCCGGAGAGCATCGTACCTTCGTCTTTAGCGTCTTTTGTGGTCTACATCTTAGCAGAAAGCTTTTCCACTATGTCTGGCAAGGAAAACCTGCGCCAGCACAGAAAACATCTCCCATCGTGTTCTGGACGTTGCACGGTGGTCTGCCAAGTGTTTGAAAAGAAGAGAAGAAAAGTTGTCCAAAACAGCTTCCAATCGAATATTCATGTGATTGGAAAAGTCAGGAGAGTGGTAAGGTACTGTTTTCTATCAGTTGGCAAGCTGCGCACACAATCCCAGTGCAATACAGCATCCTTCCTCACCTTTCCGATGCTGCCGCTCTCTCCGGCTCCTGGAGCCGAAGAAGCGGCTTCTTCGCGCAAAGACGATTGTACCGGTCACAGTGCTCTCTTAGCGCGGCTTCTGCCGAAAGAAGCCCGGGAGCGGCTCTTAGCTCCGGAGAGCATCGTACCTTCGTCTTTAGCGTCTTTTGTGGTCTACATCTTAGCAGAATGCTTTTCCACTATGTCTGGCAAGGAGAAAATGTGCCAACACAGAAAACATCTCCCATCGTGTTCTAACATTCCACGGAGGTCTGCCAAGTGCTTGGCATGAAGAAAAGAAAAGTTGTCCAAAAGAGCTTCCAATCGAATATTCATGTGATTGGAAAAGTCAGGAGAGTGGTAAGGTACTGTTTTCTATCAGTTGGCAAGCTGCGCACACAATCCCAATGTAATACAGCATCCTTCTTCACCTTTCCGATGCTGCCGCTCTCTCCGGCTCCTGGAGCCGAAGAAGCGGCTTCTTCGCGCAAAGACGATTGTACCGGTCACAGTGCTCTCTTAGCGCGGCTTCTGCCGAAAGAAGCCCGGCAGCGGCTCTTAGCTCCGGAGAGCATCGTACCTTTGTCTTTAGCGTCTTTTGTGGTCTACATCTTAGCAGAAAGCTTTTCCACTATGTCTGGCAAGGAAGACCTGCGCCAGCACAGAAAACATCTCCCATCGTGTTCTGGATGTTGCACGGAGGTCTGCCAAGTGTTTGACAAGAAGAGAAGAAAAGTTGTCCAAAACAGCTTCCAATCGAATATTCATGTGATTGGAAAAGTCAGGAGAGTGGTAAGGTACTGTTTTCTATCAGTTGGCAAGCTGCGCACACAATCCCAGTGCAATACAGCATCCTTCTTCACCTTTCCGATGCTGCCGCTCTCTCCGGCTCCTGGAGCCGAAGAAGCGGCTTCTTCGCGCAAAGACGATTGTACCGGTCACAGTGCTCTCTTAGCGCGGCTTCTGCTGAAAGAAGCCCGGGAGCGGCTCTTAGCTCCGGAGAGCATCGTACCTTCGTCTTTAGCGTCTTTTGTGGTCTACATCTTAGCTAAAAGCTTTTCCAATACGTCTGGCAAGGAGAAACTGTGCCAGCACAGAAAACATCTCCCATCGTGTTCTAACGTTGCACGGAGGTCTGCCAAGTGCTTGGCATGAAGAAAAGAAAATTGTCCAAAAGAGCTTCCAATGGAATATTCATGTGATTGGAAAAGTCAGGAGAGTGGTAAGGTACTGTTTTCTATCAGTTGGCAAGCTGCGCACACAATCCCAATGGAATACAGCATCCTTGTTCACGTTTCCGATGCTGCCGCTCTCTCCGGCTCCTGGAGCCGAAGAAGCGGCTTCTTCGCGCAAAGACGATTGTACCGGTCACAGTGCTCTCTTAGCGCGGCTTCTGCCGAAAGAAGCCCGGGAGCGGCTCTTAGCTCCGGAGAGCATCGTACCTTCGTCTTTAGCGTCTTTTGTGGTCTACATCTTAGCAGAAAGCTTTTCCACTATGTCTGGCAAGGAGAAAGTGTGCCAGCACTGAAAACATCTCCCATCGTGTTCTAACGTTGCACGGAGGTCTGCCAAGTGCTTGGCATGAAGAAAAGAAAAGTTGTCCAAAACAGCTTCCAATGGAATATTCATGTGATTGGAAAAGTCAGGAGAGTGGTAAGGTACTGTTTTCTATCAGTTGGCAAGTTGTGCACACAATCCTAGTGTAATACAGCATCCTTGTTCACGTTTCCGATGCTGCCGCTCACTCCGGCTCCTGGAGCCGAAGAAGCGGCTTCTTCGCGCAAAGACTATTGTCCCGGTCACAGGGCTCTCTTAGCGCGGCTTCTTCCGAAAGAAGCCCGGGAGCGGCTCTTAGCTCCGGAGAGCATCGTACCTTCGTCTTTAGCGTCTTTTGTGGTCTACATCTTAGCAAAAAGCTTTTCCACTATGTCTGGCAAGGAGGAAGTGTGCCAGCACAGAAAATATCTCCCATCGTGTTCTAACGTTGCACGGATGTCATCCAAGTGCTTGGCATGAAGAAAAGAAAAGTTGTCGAAAACAGCTTCCAATCGAATATTAATGTGATTGGAAAAGTCAGGAGAGTGGTAAGGTACTGATTTCTATCAGTTGGCAAGCTGCGCACACAATCCCAGTGTTGTACAGCATCCTTTTCACCTTTCCGATGCTGCCGCTCTCTCCGGCTCCTGGAGCCGAAGAAGCGGCTTCTTCGCGCAAAGACGATTGTACCGGTCACAGTGCTCTCTTAGCGCGGCTTCTGCCGAAAGAAGCCCGGGAGCGGCTCTTAGCTCCGGAGAGCATCGTACCTTCGTCCTTAGCGTCTTTTGTGGTCTACATCTAAGCAGAAAGCTTTTCCACTATGTCTGGCAAGCAAAACCTGCGCCAGCACAGAAAACATCTCCCATCGTGTTCTGGACGTTGCACGGACGTCTGCCAAGTGTTTGAAAAGAAGAGAAGAAAAGTTGTCAAAAACAGCTTCCAATCGAATATTCATGTGATTGGAAAAGTCAGGAGAGTGGTAAGGTACTGTTTTCTATCAGTTGGCAAGCTGCGCACACAAGCCCAATGTAATACAGCAACCTTCTTCACCTTTCCGAAGCTGCCGCTCTCTCCGGCTCCTGGAGCCGAAGAAGCGGCTTCTTCGCGCAAAGACGATTGTACCGGTCACAGTGCTCTCTTAGCGCGGCTTCTGCCGAAAGAAGCCCGGCAGCGGCTCTTAGCTCCGGAGAGCATCGTACCTTCGTCCTTAGCGTCTTTTGTGGTCTACATCTAAGCAGAAAGCTTTTCCACTATGTCTGGCAAGCAAAACCTGCGCCAGCACAGAAAACATCTCCCATCGTGTTCTGGACGTTGCACGGACGTCTGCCAAGTGTTTGAAAAGAAGAGAAGAAAAGTTGTCAAAAACAGCTTCCAATCGAATATTCATGTGATTGGAAAAGTCAGGAGAGTGGTAAGGTACTGTTTTCTATCAGTTGGCAAGCTGCGCACACAAGCCCAATGTAATACAGCAACCTTCTTCACCTTTCCGAAGCTGCCGCTCTCTCCGGCTCCTGGAGCCGAAGAAGCGGCTTCTTCGCGCAAAGACGATTGTACCGGTCACAGGGCTCTCTTAGCGCGGCTTCTGCCGAAAGAAGCCCGGGAGCGGTTCTTAGCTCCGGAGAGCATCGTACCTTCGTCTTTAGCGTCTTTTGTGGTCTACATCTTAGCAGAAAGCTTTTCCACTACGTCTGGCAAGGAGAAAGTGTGCCAGCACAGAAAACATCTCCCATCGTGTTCTAACGTTGCACGGAGGTCTGCCAAGTGCTTGGCATGAAGAAAAGAAAAGTTGTCCAAAACAGCTTCCAATCGAATATTCATGTGATTGGAAAAGTCAGGAGAGTGGTAAGGTACTGTTTTCTATCAGTTGGCAAGCTGCGCACACAATCCTAGTGAAATATATCATCCTTCTTCACGTTTCCGATGCTGCCGCTCTCTCCGGCTCCTGGAGCCGAAGAAGCGGCTTCTTCGCGCAAAGACGATTGTACCGGTCACAGTGCTCTCTTAGCGCGGCTTCTGCCGAAAGAAGCCCGGGAGCGGCTCTTAGCTCCGGAGAGCATCGTACCTTCGTCTTTAGCATCTTTTGTGGTCTACATCTTAGCAAAAAGCTTTTCCACTATGTCTGGCAAGGAGGAAGTGTGACAGCACAGAAAATATCTCCCATCGTGTTCTACCGTTGCACGGAGGTCTGCAAAGTGCTTGGCATGAAGAAAAGAAAAGTTGTCCAAAACAGCTTCCAATCGAATATTCATGTGATTGGAAACGTAAGGAGAGTGGTAAGGTACTGATTTCTATCAGTTGGCAAGCTGCGCACACAATCCCAGTTCAATACAGCATCCTTCTTCACCTTTCCGATGCTACCGCTCTCTCCGGGTCCTGGAGCCGAAGAAGCGGCTTCTTCGCGCAAAGACGATTGTACCGGTCACAGTGCTCTCTTAGCGCGGCTTCTGCCGAAAGAAGCCCGGGAGCGGCTCTTAGCTCCGGAGAGCATCGTACCTTCGTCTTTAGCGTCTTTTGTGGTCTACATCTTAGCAAAAAGCTTTTCCACTATGTCTGGCAAGGAAAACCTGCGCCAACACAGAAAACATCTCCCATCGTGTTCTAACGTTGCATGGAGGTCTGCCAAGTGCTTGGCATGAAGAAAAGAAAAGTTGTCCAAAACAGCTTCCAATCGAATATTCATGTGATTGGAAAAGTCAGGAGAGTGGTAAGGTACTGTTTTCTATCAGTTGGCAAGCTGCGCACACAATCCCAATGTAATACAGCATCCTTCTTCACCTTTCCGATGCTGCCGCTCTCTCCGGCTCCTGGAGCCGAAGAAGCGGCTTCTTCGCGCAAAGACGATTGTACCGGTCACAGTGCTCTCTTAGCGCGGCTTCTGCCGAAAGAAGCCCGGCAGCGGCTCTTAGCTCCGGAGAGCATCGTACCTTCGTCCTTAGCGTCTTTTGTGGTCTACATCTTAGCAGAAAGCTTTTCCACTATGTCTGGCAAGCAAAACCTGCGCCAGCACAGAAAACATCTCCCATCATGTTCTGGACGTTGCACGGAGGTCTGCCAAGTGTTTGAAAAGAAGAGAAGAAAAGTTGTCCAAAAAAGCTTCCAATCGAATATTCATGTGATTGGAAATGTCAGGAGAGTGGTAAGGTTCTGTTTTCTATCAGTTGGCAAGCTGCGCACACAATCCCAATGTAGTACAGCATCCTTCTTCACCTTTCCGAAGCTGCCGCTCTCTCCGGCTCCTGGAGCCGAAGAAGCGGCTTCTTCGCGCAAAGACGATTGTACCGGTCACAGTGCTCTCTTAGCGCGGCTTCTGCCGAAAGAAGCCCGGGAGCGGCTCTTAGCTCCGGAGAGCATCGTACCTTCGTCTTTAGCGTCTTTTGTGGTCTACATCTTAGCAGAAAGCTTTTCCACTATGTCTGGCAAGGAAAACCTGCGCCAGCACAGAAAACATCTCCCATCGTGTTCTGGACGTTGCACGGTGGTCTGCCAAGTGTTTGAAAAGAAGAGAAGAAAAGTTGTCCAAAACAGCTTCCAATCGAATATTCATGTGATTGGAAAAGTCAGGAGAGTGGTAAGGTACTGTTTTCTATCAGTTGGCAAGCTGCGCACACAATCCCAGTGCAATACAGCATCCTTCCTCACCTTTCCGATGCTGCCGCTCTCTCCGGCTCCTGGAGCCGAAGAAGCGGCTTCTTCGCGCAAAGACGATTGTACCGGTCACAGTGCTCTCTTAGCGCGGCTTCTGCCGAAAGAAGCCCGGGAGCGGCTCTTAGCTCCGGAGAGCATCGTACCTTCGTCTTTAGCGTCTTTTGTGGTCTACATCTTAGCAGAATGCTTTTCCACTATGTCTGGCAAGGAGAAAATGTGCCAACACAGAAAACATCTCCCATCGTGTTCTAACATTCCACGGAGGTCTGCCAAGTGCTTGGCATGAAGAAAAGAAAAGTTGTCCAAAAGAGCTTCCAATCGAATATTCATGTGATTGGAAAAGTCAGGAGAGTGGTAAGGTACTGTTTTCTATCAGTTGGCAAGCTGCGCACACAATCCCAATGTAATACAGCATCCTTCTTCACCTTTCCGATGCTGCCGCTCTCTCCGGCTCCTGGAGCCGAAGAAGCGGCTTCTTCGCGCAAAGACGATTGTACCGGTCACAGTGCTCTCTTAGCGCGGCTTCTGCCGAAAGAAGCCCGGCAGCGGCTCTTAGCTCCGGAGAGCATCGTACCTTTGTCTTTAGCGTCTTTTGTGGTCTACATCTTAGCAGAAAGCTTTTCCACTATGTCTGGCAAGGAAAACCTGCGCCAGCACAGAAAACATCTCCCATCGTGTTCTGGATGTTGCACGGAGGTCTGCCAAGTGTTTGACAAGAAGAGAAGAAAAGTTGTCCAAAACAGCTTCCAATCGAATATTCATGTGATTGGAAAAGTCAGGAGAGTGGTAAGGTACTGTTTTCTATCAGTTGGCAAGCTGCGCACACAATCCCAATGTAATACAGCATCCTTCTTCACCTTTCCGAAGCTGCCGCTCTCTCCGGCTCCTGGAGCCGAAGAAGCGGCTTCTTCGCGCAAAGACGATTGTACCGGTCACAGTGCTCTCTTAGCGCGGCTTCTGCCGAAAGAAGCCCGGGAGCGGCTCTTAGCTCCGGAGAGCATCGTACCTTCGTCTTTAGCGTCTTTTGTGTTCTACATCTTAGCAAAAAGCTTTTCCACTATGTCTGGCAAGGAGAAACTGTGCCAGCACAGAAAACATCTCCCCTCGTGTTCTGGACGTTGCACGGAGGTCTGCAAGTGTTTGGCATGAAGAAAAGAAAAGCTGTCCAAAAGAGCTTCCAATCGAATATTCATGTGATTGGAAAAGTCAGGAGAGTGGTAAGGTACTGTTTTCTATCAGTTGGCAAGCTGCGCACACAATCCCAGTGCAATACAGCATCCTTCTTCACCTTTCCGATGCTGCCGCTCTCTCCGGCTCCTGGAGCCGAAGAAGCGGCTTCTTCGCGCAAAGACGATTGTACCGGTCACAGTGCTCTCTTAGCGCGGCTTCTGCTGAAAGAAGCCCGGGAGCGGCTCTTAGCTCCGGAGAGCATCGTACCTTCGTCTTTAGCGTCTTTTGTGGTCTACATCTTAGCTAAAAGCTTTTCCAATACGTCTGGCAAGGAGAAACTCTGCCAGCACAGAAAACATCTCCCATCGTGTTCTAACGTTGCACGGAGGTCTGCCAAGTGCTTGGCATGAAGAAAAGAAAATTGTCCAAAACAGCTTCCAATGGAATATTCATGTGATTGGAAAAGTCAGGAGAGTGGTAAGGTACTGTTTTCTATCAGTTGGCAAGCTGCGCACACAATCCCAATGGAATACAGCATCCTTGTTCACGTTTCCGATGCTGCCGCTCTCTCCGGCTCCTGGAGCCGAAGAAGCGGCTTCTTCGCGCAAAGACGATTGTACCGGTCACAGTGCTCTCTTAGCGCGGCTTCTGCCGAAAGAAGCCCGGGAGCGGCTCTTAGCTCCGGAGAGCATCGTACCTTCGTCTTTAGCGTCTTTTGTGGTCTACATCTTAGCAGAAAGCTTTTCCACTATGTCTGGCAAGGAGAAAGTGTGCCAGCACTGAAAACATCTCCCATCGTGTTCTAACGTTGCATGGAGGTTTGCCAAGTGCTTGGCATGAAGAAAAGAAAAGTTGTCCAAAACAGCTTCCAATGGAATATTCATGTGATTGGAAAAGTCAGGAGAGTGGTAAGGTACTGTTTTCTATCAGTTGGCAAGCTGTGCACACAATCCTAGTGTAATACAGCATCCTTGTTCACGTTTCCGATGCTGCCGCTCACTCCGGCTCCTGGAGCCGAAGAAGCGGCTTCTTCGCGCAAAGACTATTGTCCCGGTCACAGGGCTCTCTTAGCGCGGCTTCTTCCGAAAGAAGCCCGGGAGCGGCTCTTAGCTCCGGAGAGCATCGTACCTTCGTCTTTAGCGTCTTTTGTGGTCTACATCTTAGCAAAAAGCTTTTCCACTATGTCTGGCAAGGAGGAAGTGTGCCAGCACAGAAAATATCTCCCATCGTGTTCTAACGTTGCACGGATGTCATCCAAGTGCTTGGCATGAAGAAAAGAAAAGTTGTCGAAAACAGCTTCCAATCGAATATTAATGTGATTGGAAAAGTCAGGAGAGTGGTAAGGTACTGATTTCTATCAGTTGGCAAGCTGCGCACACAATCCCAGTGTTGTACAGCATCCTTTTCACCTTTCCGATGCTGCCGCTCTCTCCGGCTCCTGGAGCCGAAGAAGCGGCTTCTTCGCGCAAAGACGATTGTACCGGTCACAGTGCTCTCTTAGCGCGGCTTCTGCCGAAAGAAGCCCGGGAGCGGCTCTTAGATCCGGAGAGCATCGTACCTTCGTCCTTAGCGTCTTTTGTGGTCTACATCTAAGCAGAAAGCTTTTCCACTATGTCTGGCAAGCAAAACCTGCGCCAGCACAGAAAACATCTCCCATCGTGTTCTGGACGTTGCACGGAGGTCTGCCAAGTGTTTGAAAAGAAGAGAAGAAAAGTTGTCAAAAACAGCTTCCAATCGAATATTCATGTGATTGGAAAAGTCAGGAGAGTGGTAAGGTACTGTTTTCTATCAGTTGGCAAGTTGCGCACACAAGCCCAATGTAATACAGCAACCTTCTTCACCTTTCCGAAGCTGCCGCTCTCTCCGGCTCCTGGAGCCGAAGAAGCGGCTTCTTCGCGCAAAGACGATTGTACCGGTCACAGTGCTCTCTTAGCGCGGCTTCTGCCGAAAGAAGCCCGGCAGCGGCTCTTAGCTCCGGAGAGCATCGTACCTTCGTCCTTAGCGTCTTTTGTGGTCTACATCTAAGCAGAAAGCTTTT
Source organism: Ammospiza caudacuta (assembly GCF_027887145.1). Taxonomy (NCBI): domain Eukaryota; kingdom Metazoa; phylum Chordata; class Aves; order Passeriformes; family Passerellidae; genus Ammospiza; species Ammospiza caudacuta. Next base: position 22,373,386 of record NC_080597.1, read on the forward strand.
CCACTATGTCTGGCAAGGAAAACCTGCGCCAGCACAGAAAACATCTCCCATCGTGTTCTGGACGTTGCACGGAGGTCTGCCAAGTGTTTGAAAAGAAGAGAAGAAAAGTTGTCCAAAACAGCTTCCAATCGAATATTCATGTGATTGGAAAAGTCAGGAGAGTGGTAAGGTACTGTTTTCTATCAGTTGGCAAGCTGCGCACACAAGCCCAATGTAATACAGCAACCTTCTTCACCTTTCCGAAGCTGCCGCTCTCTCCGGCTCCTGGAGCCGAAGAAGCGGCTTCTTCGCGCAAAGACGATTGTACCGGTCACAGTGCTCTCTTAGCGCGGCTTCTGCCGAAAGAAGCCCGGGAGCGGCTCTTAGCTCCGGAGAGCATCGTACCTTCGTCTTTAGCGTCTTTTGTGGTCTACATCTTAGCAGAAAGCTTTTCCACTATGTCTGGCAAGGAAAACCTGCGCCAGCACAGAAAACATCTCCCATCGTGTTCTAACGTTGCACGGAGGTCTGCAAGTGTTTGGCATGAAGAAAAGAAAAGTTGTCCAAAACAGCTTCCAATTGAATATTCATGTGATTGGAAAAGTCAGGAGAGTGGTAAGGTACTCTTTTCTATCTGTTGGCAAGCTGTGCACACAACCCTAGTGTAATACAGCATACTTGTTCACGTTTCCGATGCTGCCGCTCTCTCCGGCTCCTGGAGCCGAAGAAGCGGCTTCTTCGCGCAAAGACTATTGTCCCGGTCACAGGGCTCTCTTAGCGCGGCTTCTGCCGAAAGAAGCCCGGGAGCGGCTCTTAGCTCCGGAGAGCATCGTACCTTCGTCTTTAGCGTCTTTTGTGGTCTACATCTTAGCAGAAAGCTTTTCCACTACATCTGGCAAGGAGAAACTCTGCCAGCACAGAAAACATCTCCCATCGTGTTCTAACGTTGCACGGAGGTCTGCCAAGTGCTTGGCATGAAGAAAAGAAAAGTTGTTCAAAAGAGCTTCCAATGGAATATTCATGTGATTGGAAAAGTCAGGAGAGTGGTAAGGTACTGTTTTCTATCAGTTGGCAAGCTGCGCACACAATCCCAATGTAATACAGCATCCTTCTTCACCTTTCCGATGCTGCCGCTCTCTCCGGCTCCTGGAGCCGAAGAAGCGGCTTCTTCGCGCAAAGACGATTGTACCGGTCACAGTGCTCTCTTAGCGCGGCTTCTGCCGAAAGAAGCCCGGCAGCGGCTCTTAGCTCCGGAGAGCATCGTACCTTCGTCTTTAGCGTCTTTTGTGGTCTACATCTTAGCAGAAAGCTTTTCCACTATGTCTGGCAAGCAAAACCTGCGCCAGCACAGAAAACATCTCCCACCGTGTTCTGGACGTTGCACGGAGGTCTGCCAAGTGTTTGACAAGAAGAGAAGAAAAGTTGTCCGAAACAGCTTCCAATGGAACATTCATGTGATTGGAAAAGTCAGGAGAGTGGTAAGGTACTGTTTTCTATCAGTTGGCAAGCTGCGCACACAATCCCAATGTAATACAGCATCCTTCTTCACCTTTCCGATGCTGCCGCTCTCTCCGGCTCCTGGAGCCGAAGAAGCGGCTTCTTCGCGCAAAGACGATTGTACCGGTCACAGTGCTCTCTTAGCGCGGCTTCTGCCGAAAGAAGCCCGGCAGCGGCTCTTAGCTCCGGAGAGCATCGTACCTTCGTCCTTAGCGTCTTTTGTGGTCTACATCTTAGCAGAAAGCTTTTCCACTATGTCTGGCAAGCAAAACCTGCGCCAGCACAGAAAACATCTCCCATCATGTTCTGGACGTTGCACGGAGGTCTGCCAAGTGTTTGAAAAGAAGAGAAGAAAAGTTGTCCAAAAAAGCTTCCAATCGAATATTCATGTGATTGGAAATGTCAGGAGAGTGGTAAGGTTCTGTTTTCTATCAGTTGGCAAGCTGCGCACACAATCCCAATGTAGTACAGCATCCTTCTTCACCTTTCCGAAGCTGCCGCTCTCTCCGGCTCCTGGAGCCGAAGAAGCGGCTTCTTCGCGCAAAGACGATTGTACCGGTCACAGTGCTCTCTTAGCGCGGCTTCTGCCGAAAGAAGCCCGGGAGCGGCTCTTAGCTCCGGAGAGCATCGTACCTTCGTCTTTAGCGTCTTTTGTGGTCTACATCTTAGCAGAAAGCTTTTCCACTATGTCTGGCAAGGAAAACCTGCGCCAGCACAGAAAACATCTCCCATCGTGTTCTGGACGTTGCACGGTGGTCTGCCAAGTGTTTGAAAAGAAGAGAAGAAAAGTTGTCCAAAACAGCTTCCAATCGAATATTCATGTGATTGGAAAAGTCAGGAGAGTGGTAAGGTACTGTTTTCTATCAGTTGGCAAGCTGCGCACACAATCCCAGTGCAATACAGCATCCTTCCTCACCTTTCCGATGCTGCCGCTCTCTCCGGCTCCTGGAGCCGAAGAAGCGGCTTCTTCGCGCAAAGACGATTGTACCGGTCACAGTGCTCTCTTAGCGCGGCTTCTGCCGAAAGAAGCCCGGGAGCGGCTCTTAGCTCCGGAGAGCATCGTACCTTCGTCTTTAGCGTCTTTTGTGGTCTACATCTTAGCAGAATGCTTTTCCACTATGTCTGGCAAGGAGAAAATGTGCCAACACAGAAAACATCTCCCATCGTGTTCTAACATTCCACGGAGGTCTGCCAAGTGCTTGGCATGAAGAAAAGAAAAGTTGTCCAAAAGAGCTTCCAATCGAATATTCATGTGATTGGAAAAGTCAGGAGAGTGGTAAGGTACTGTTTTCTATCAGTTGGCAAGCTGCGCACACAATCCCAATGTAATACAGCATCCTTCTTCACCTTTCCGATGCTGCCGCTCTCTCCGGCTCCTGGAGCCGAAGAAGCGGCTTCTTCGCGCAAAGACGATTGTACCGGTCACAGTGCTCTCTTAGCGCGGCTTCTGCCGAAAGAAGCCCGGCAGCGGCTCTTAGCTCCGGAGAGCATCGTACCTTTGTCTTTAGCGTCTTTTGTGGTCTACATCTTAGCAGAAAGCTTTTCCACTATGTCTGGCAAGGAAAACCTGCGCCAGCACAGAAAACATCTCCCATCGTGTTCTGGATGTTGCACGGAGGTCTGCCAAGTGTTTGACAAGAAGAGAAGAAAAGTTGTCCAAAACAGCTTCCAATCGAATATTCATGTGATTGGAAAAGTCAGGAGAGTGGTAAGGTACTGTTTTCTATCAGTTGGCAAGCTGCGCACACAATCCCAGTGCAATACAGCATCCTTCTTCACCTTTCCGATGCTGCCGCTCTCTCCGGCTCCTGGAGCCGAAGAAGCGGCTTCTTCGCGCAAAGACGATTGTACCGGTCACAGTGCTCTCTTAGCGCGGCTTCTGCTGAAAGAAGCCCGGGAGCGGCTCTTAGCTCCGGAGAGCATCGTACCTTCGTCTTTAGCGTCTTTTGTGGTCTACATCTTAGCTAAAAGCTTTTCCAATACGTCTGGCAAGGAGAAACTGTGCCAGCACAGAAAACATCTCCCATCGTGTTCTAACGTTGCACGGAGGTCTGCCAAGTGCTTGGCATGAAGAAAAGAAAATTGTCCAAAACAGCTTCCAATGGAATATTCATGTGATTGGAAAAGTCAGGAGAGTGGTAAGGTACTGTTTTCTATCAGTTGGCAAGCTGCGCACACAATCCCAATGGAATACAGCATCCTTGTTCACGTTTCCGATGCTGCCGCTCTCTCCGGCTCCTGGAGCCGAAGAAGCGGCTTCTTCGCGCAAAGACGATTGTACCGGTCACAGTGCTCTCTTAGCGCGGCTTCTGCCGAAAGAAGCCCGGGAGCGGCTCTTAGCTCCGGAGAGCATCGTACCTTCGTCTTTAGCGTCTTTTGTGGTCTACATCTTAGCAGAAAGCTTTTCCACTATGTCTGGCAAGGAGAAAGTGTGCCAGCACTGAAAACATCTCCCATCGTGTTCTAACGTTGCACGGAGGTCTGCCAAGTGCTTGGCATGAAGAAAAGAAAAGTTGTCCAAAACAGCTTCCAATGGAATATTCATGTGATTGGAAAAGTCAGGAGAGTGGTAAGGTACTGTTTTCTATCAGTTGGCAAGCTGTGCACACAATCCTAGTGTAATACAGCATCCTTGTTCACGTTTCCGATGCTGCCGCTCACTCCGGCTCCTGGAGCCGAAGAAGCGGCTTCTTCGCGCAAAGACTATTGTCCCGGTCACAGGGCTCTCTTAGCGCGGCTTCTTCCGAAAGAAGCCCGGGAGCGGCTCTTAGCTCCGGAGAGCATCGTACCTTCGTCTTTAGCGTCTTTTGTGGTCTACATCTTAGCAAAAAGCTTTTCCACTATGTCTGGCAAGGAGGAAGTGTGCCAGCACAGAAAATATCTCCCATCGTGTTCTAACGTTGCACGGATGTCATCCAAGTACTTGGCATGAAGAAAAGAAAAGTTGTCGAAAACAGCTTCCAATCGAATATTAATGTGATTGGAAAAGTCAGGAGAGTGGTAAGGTACTGATTTCTATCAGTTGGCAAGCTGCGCACACAATCCCAGTGTTGTACAGCATCCTTTTCACCTTTCCGATGCTGCCGCTCTCTCCGGCTCCTGGAGCCGAAGAAGCGGCTTCTTCGCGCAAAGACGATTGTACCGGTCACAGTGCTCTCTTAGCGCGGCTTCTGCCGAAAGAAGCCCGGGAGCGGCTCTTAGCTCCGGAGAGCATCGTACCTTCGTCCTTAGCGTCTTTTGTGGTCTACATCTAAGCAGAAAGCTTTTCCACTATGTCTGGCAAGCAAAACCTGCGCCAGCACAGAAAACATCTCCCATCGTGTTCTGGACGTTGCACGGACGTCTGCCAAGTGTTTGAAAAGAAGAGAAGAAAAGTTGTCAAAAACAGCTTCCAATCGAATATTCATGTGATTGGAAAAGTCAGGAGAGTGGTAAGGTACTGTTTTCTATCAGTTGGCAAGCTGCGCACACAAGCCCAATGTAATACAGCAACCTTCTTCACCTTTCCGAAGCTGCCGCCCTCTCCGGCTCCTGGAGCCGAAGAAGCGGCTTCTTCGCGCAAAGACGATTGTACCGGTCACAGTGCTCTCTTAGCGCGGCTTCTGCCGAAAGAAGCCCGGCAGCGGCTCTTAGCTCCGGAGAGCATCGTACCTTCGTCCTTAGCGTCTTTTGTGGTCTACATCTAAGCAGAAAGCTTTTCCACTATGTCTGGCAAGCAAAACCTGCGCCAGCACAGAAAACATCTCCCATCGTGTTCTGGACGTTGCACGGACGTCTGCCAAGTGTTTGAAAAGAAGAGAAGAAAAGTTGTCAAAAACAGCTTCCAATCGAATATTCATGTGATTGGAAAAGTCAGGAGAGTGGTAAGGTACTGTTTTCTATCAGTTGGCAAGCTGCGCACACAAGCCCAATGTAATACAGCAACCTTCTTCACCTTTCCGAAGCTGCCGCTCTCTCCGGCTCCTGGAGCCGAAGAAGCGGCTTCTTCGCGCAAAGACGATTGTACCGGTCACAGGGCTCTCTTAGCGCGGCTTCTGCCGAAAGAAGCCCGGGAGCGGTTCTTAGCTCCGGAGAGCATCGTACCTTCGTCTTTAGCGTCTTTTGTGGTCTACATCTTAGCAGAAAGCTTTTCCACTACGTCTGGCAAGGAGAAAGTGTGCCAGCACAGAAAACATCTCCCATCGTGTTCTAACGTTGCACGGAGGTCTGCCAAGTGCTTGGCATGAAGAAAAGAAAAGTTGTCCAAAACAGCTTCCAATCGAATATTCATGTGATTGGAAAAGTCAGGAGAGTGGTAAGGTACTGTTTTCTATCAGTTGGCAAGCTGCGCACACAATCCCAGTGCAATACAGCATCCTTCTTCACCTTTCCGATGCTGCCGCTCTCTCCGGCTCCTGGAGCCGAAGAAGCGGCTTCTTCGCGCAAAGACGATTGTACCGGTCACAGTGCTCTCTTAGCGCGGCTTCTGCTGAAAGAAGCCCGGGAGCGGCTCTTAGCTCCGGAGAGCATCGTACCTTCGTCTTTAGCGTCTTTTGTGGTCTACATCTTAGCTAAAAGCTTTTCCAATACGTCTGGCAAGGAGAAACTCTGCCAGCACAGAAAACATCTCCCATCGTGTTCTAACGTTGCACGGAGGTCTGCCAAGTGCTTGGCATGAAGAAAAGAAAATTGTCCAAAACAGCTTCCAATGGAATATTCATGTGATTGGAAAAGTCAGGAGAGTGGTAAGGTACTGTTTTCTATCAGTTGGCAAGCTGCGCACACAATCCCAATGGAATACAGCATCCTTGTTCACGTTTCCGATGCTGCCGCTCTCTCCGGCTCCTGGAGCCGAAGAAGCGGCTTCTTCGCGCAAAGACGATTGTACCGGTCACAGTGCTCTCTTAGCGCGGCTTCTGCCGAAAGAAGCCCGGGAGCGGCTCTTAGCTCCGGAGAGCATCGTACCTTCGTCTTTAGCGTCTTTTGTGGTCTACATCTTAGCAGAAAGCTTTTCCACTATGTCTGGCAAGGAGAAAGTGTGCCAGCACTGAAAACATCTCCCATCGTGTTCTAACGTTGCATGGAGGTTTGCCAAGTGCTTGGCATGAAGAAAAGAAAAGTTGTCCAAAACAGCTTCCAATGGAATATTCATGTGATTGGAAAAGTCAGGAGAGTGGTAAGGTACTGTTTTCTATCAGTTGGCAAGCTGTGCACACAATCCTAGTGTAATACAGCATCCTTGTTCACGTTTCCGATGCTGCCGCTCACTCCGGCTCCTGGAGCCGAAGAAGCGGCTTCTTCGCGCAAAGACTATTGTCCCGGTCACAGGGCTCTCTTAGCGCGGCTTCTTCCGAAAGAAGCCCGGGAGCGGCTCTTAGCTCCGGAGAGCATCGTACCTTCGTCTTTAGCGTCTTTTGTGGTCTACATCTTAGCAAAAAGCTTTTCCACTATGTCTGGCAAGGAGGAAGTGTGCCAGCACAGAAAATATCTCCCATCGTGTTCTAACGTTGCACGGATGTCATCCAAGTGCTTGGCATGAAGAAAAGAAAAGTTGTCGAAAACAGCTTCCAATCGAATATTAATGTGATTGGAAAAGTCAGGAGAGTGGTAAGGTACTGATTTCTATCAGTTGGCAAGCTGCGCACACAATCCCAGTGTTGTACAGCATCCTTTTCACCTTTCCGATGCTGCCGCTCTCTCCGGCTCCTGGAGCCGAAGAAGCGGCTTCTTCGCGCAAAGACGATTGTACCGGTCACAGTGCTCTCTTAGCGCGGCTTCTGCCGAAAGAAGCCCGGGAGCGGCTCTTAGATCCGGAGAGCATCGTACCTTCGTCCTTAGCGTCTTTTGTGGTCTACATCTAAGCAGAAAGCTTTTCCACTATGTCTGGCAAGCAAAACCTGCGCCAGCACAGAAAACATCTCCCATCGTGTTCTGGACGTTGCACGGAGGTCTGCCAAGTGTTTGAAAAGAAGAGAAGAAAAGTTGTCAAAAACAGCTTCCAATCGAATATTCATGTGATTGGAAAAGTCAGGAGAGTGGTAAGGTACTGTTTTCTATCAGTTGGCAAGTTGCGCACACAAGCCCAATGTAATACAGCAACCTTCTTCACCTTTCCGAAGCTGCCGCTCTCTCCGGCTCCTGGAGCCGAAGAAGCGGCTTCTTCGCGCAAAGACGATTGTACCGGTCACAGTGCTCTCTTAGCGCGGCTTCTGCCGAAAGAAGCCCGGCAGCGGCTCTTAGCTCCGGAGAGCATCGTACCTTCGTCCTTAGCGTCTTTTGTGGTCTACATCTAAGCAGAAAGCTTTTCCACTATGTCTGGCAAGGAAAACCTGCGCCAGCACAGAAAACATCTCCCATCGTGTTCTGGACGTTGCACGGAGGTCTGCCAAGTGTTTGAAAAGAAGAGAAGAAAAGTTGTCCAAAACAGCTTCCAATCGAATATTCATGTGATTGGAAAAGTCAGGAGAGTGGTAAGGTACTGTTTTCTATCAGTTGGCAAGCTGCGCACACAAGCCCAATGTAATACAGCAACCTTCTTCACCTTTCCGAAGCTGCCGCTCTCTCCGGCTCCTGGAGCCGAAGAAGCGGCTTCTTCGCGCAAAGACGATTGTACCGGTCACAGTGCTCTCTTAGCGCGGCTTCTGCCGAAAGAAGCCCGGGAGCGGCTCTTAGCTCCGGAGAGCATCGTACCTTCGTCTTTAGCGTCTTTTGTGGTCTACATCTTAGCAGAAAGCTTTTCCACTATGTCTGGCAAGGAAAACCTGCGCCAGCACAGAAAACATCTCCCATCGTGTTCTAACGTTGCACGGAGGTCTGCAAGTGTTTGGCATGAAGAAAAGAAAAGTTGTCCAAAACAGCTTCCAATTGAATATTCATGTGATTGGAAAAGTCAGGAGAGTGGTAAGGTACTCTTTTCTATCTGTTGGCAAGCTGTGCACACAACCCTAGTGTAATACAGCATACTTGTTCACGTTTCCGATGCTGCCGCTCTCTCCGGCTCCTGGAGCCGAAGAAGCGGCTTCTTCGCGCAAAGACTATTGTCCCGGTCACAGGGCTCTCTTAGCGCGGCTTCTGCCGAAAGAAGCCCGGGAGCGGCTCTTAGCTCCGGAGAGCATCGTACCTTCGTCTTTAGCGTCTTTTGTGGTCTACATCTTAGCAGAAAGCTTTTCCACTACATCTGGCAAGGAGAAACTCTGCCAGCACAGAAAACATCTCCCATCGTGTTCTAACGTTGCACGGAGGTCTGCCAAGTGCTTGGCATGAAGAAAAGAAAAGTTGTTCAAAAGAGCTTCCAATGGAATATTCATGTGATTGGAAAAGTCAGGAGAGTGGTAAGGTACTGTTTTCTATCAGTTGGCAAGCTGCGCACACAATCCCAATGTAATACAGCATCCTTCTTCACCTTTCCGATGCTGCCGCTCTCTCCGGCTCCTGGAGCCGAAGAAGCGGCTTCTTCGCGCAAAGACGATTGTACCGGTCACAGTGCTCTCTTAGCGCGGCTTCTGCCGAAAGAAGCCCGGCAGCGGCTCTTAGCTCCGGAGAGCATCGTACCTTCGTCTTTAGCGTCTTTTGTGGTCTACATCTTAGCAGAAAGCTTTTCCACTATGTCTGGCAAGCAAAACCTGCGCCAGCACAGAAAACATCTCCCACCGTGTTCTGGACGTTGCACGGAGGTCTGCCAAGTGTTTGACAAGAAGAGAAGAAAAGTTGTCCGAAACAGCTTCCAATGGAACATTCATGTGATTGGAAAAGTCAGGAGAGTGGTAAGGTACTGTTTTCTATCAGTTGGCAAGCTGCGCACACAATCCCAATGTAATACAGCATCCTTCTTCACCTTTCCGATGCTGCCGCTCTCTCCGGCTCCTGGAGCCGAAGAAGCGGCTTCTTCGCGCAAAGACGATTGTACCGGTCACAGTGCTCTCTTAGCGCGGCTTCTGCCGAAAGAAGCCCGGCAGCGGCTCTTAGCTCCGGAGAGCATCGTACCTTCGTCCTTAGCGTCTTTTGTGGTCTACATCTTAGCAGAAAGCTTTTCCACTATGTCTGGCAAGCAAAACCTGCGCCAGCACAGAAAACATCTCCCATCATGTTCTGGACGTTGCACGGAGGTCTGCCAAGTGTTTGAAAAGAAGAGAAGAAAAGTTGTCCAAAAAAGCTTCCAATCGAATATTCATGTGATTGGAAATGTCAGGAGAGTGGTAAGGTTCTGTTTTCTATCAGTTGGCAAGCTGCGCACACAATCCCAATGTAGTACAGCATCCTTCTTCACCTTTCCGAAGCTGCCGCTCTCTCCGGCTCCTGGAGCCGAAGAAGCGGCTTCTTCGCGCAAAGACGATTGTACCGGTCACAGTGCTCTCTTAGCGCGGCTTCTGCCGAAAGAAGCCCGGGAGCGGCTCTTAGCTCCGGAGAGCATCGTACCTTCGTCTTTAGCGTCTTTTGTGGTCTACATCTTAGCAGAAAGCTTTTCCACTATGTCTGGCAAGGAAAACCTGCGCCAGCACAGAAAACATCTCCCATCGTGTTCTGGACGTTGCACGGTGGTCTGCCAAGTGTTTGAAAAGAAGAGAAGAAAAGTTGTCCAAAACAGCTTCCAATCGAATATTCATGTGATTGGAAAAGTCAGGAGAGTGGTAAGGTACTGTTTTCTATCAGTTGGCAAGCTGCGCACACAATCCCAGTGCAATACAGCATCCTTCCTCACCTTTCCGATGCTGCCGCTCTCTCCGGCTCCTGGAGCCGAAGAAGCGGCTTCTTCGCGCAAAGACGATTGTACCGGTCACAGTGCTCTCTTAGCGCGGCTTCTGCCGAAAGAAGCCCGGGAGCGGCTCTTAGCTCCGGAGAGCATCGTACCTTCGTCTTTAGCGTCTTTTGTGGTCTACATCTTAGCAGAATGCTTTTCCACTATGTCTGGCAAGGAGAAAATGTGCCAACACAGAAAACATCTCCCATCGTGTTCTAACATTCCACGGAGGTCTGCCAAGTGCTTGGCATGAAGAAAAGAAAAGTTGTCCAAAAGAGCTTCCAATCGAATATTCATGTGATTGGAAAAGTCAGGAGAGTGGTAAGGTACTGTTTTCTATCAGTTGGCAAGCTGCGCACACAATCCCAATGTAATACAGCATCCTTCTTCACCTTTCCGATGCTGCCGCTCTCTCCGGCTCCTGGAGCCGAAGAAGCGGCTTCTTCGCGCAAAGACGATTGTACCGGTCACAGTGCTCTCTTAGCGCGGCTTCTGCCGAAAGAAGCCCGGCAGCGGCTCTTAGCTCCGGAGAGCATCGTACCTTTGTCTTTAGCGTCTTTTGTGGTCTACATCTTAGCAGAAAGCTTTTCCACTATGTCTGGCAAGGAAAACCTGCGCCAGCACAGAAAACATCTCCCATCGTGTTCTGGATGTTGCACGGAGGTCTGCCAAGTGTTTGACAAGAAGAGAAGAAAAGTTGTCCAAAACAGCTTCCAATCGAATATTCATGTGATTGGAAAAGTCAGGAGAGTGGTAAGGTACTGTTTTCTATCAGTTGGCAAGCTGCGCACACAATCCCAGTGCAATACAGCATCCTTCTTCACCTTTCCGATGCTGCCGCTCTCTCCGGCTCCTGGAGCCGAAGAAGCGGCTTCTTCGCGCAAAGACGATTGTACCGGTCACAGTGCTCTCTTAGCGCGGCTTCTGCTGAAAGAAGCCCGGGAGCGGCTCTTAGCTCCGGAGAGCATCGTACCTTCGTCTTTAGCGTCTTTTGTGGTCTACATCTTAGCTAAAAGCTTTTCCAATACGTCTGGCAAGGAGAAACTGTGCCAGCACAGAAAACATCTCCCATCGTGTTCTAACGTTGCACGGAGGTCTGCCAAGTGCTTGGCATGAAGAAAAGAAAATTGTCCAAAACAGCTTCCAATGGAATATTCATGTGATTGGAAAAGTCAGGAGAGTGGTAAGGTACTGTTTTCTATCAGTTGGCAAGCTGCGCACACAATCCCAATGGAATACAGCATCCTTGTTCACGTTTCCGATGCTGCCGCTCTCTCCGGCTCCTGGAGCCGAAGAAGCGGCTTCTTCGCGCAAAGACGATTGTACCGGTCACAGTGCTCTCTTAGCGCGGCTTCTGCCGAAAGAAGCCCGGGAGCGGCTCTTAGCTCCGGAGAGCATCGTACCTTCGTCTTTAGCGTCTTTTGTGGTCTACATCTTAGCAGAAAGCTTTTCCACTATGTCTGGCAAGGAGAAAGTGTGCCAGCACTGAAAACATCTCCCATCGTGTTCTAACGTTGCACGGAGGTCTGCCAAGTGCTTGGCATGAAGAAAAGAAAAGTTGTCCAAAACAGCTTCCAATGGAATATTCATGTGATTGGAAAAGTCAGGAGAGTGGTAAGGTACTGTTTTCTATCAGTTGGCAAGCTGTGCACACAATCCTAGTGTAATACAGCATCCTTGTTCACGTTTCCGATGCTGCCGCTCACTCCGGCTCCTGGAGCCGAAGAAGCGGCTTCTTCGCGCAAAGACTATTGTCCCGGTCACAGGGCTCTCTTAGCGCGGCTTCTTCCGAAAGAAGCCCGGGAGCGGCTCTTAGCTCCGGAGAGCATCGTACCTTCGTCTTTAGCGTCTTTTGTGGTCTACATCTTAGCAAAAAGCTTTTCCACTATGTCTGGCAAGGAGGAAGTGTGCCAGCACAGAAAATATCTCCCATCGTGTTCTAACGTTGCACGGATGTCATCCAAGTACTTGGCATGAAGAAAAGAAAAGTTGTCGAAAACAGCTTCCAATCGAATATTAATGTGATTGGAAAAGTCAGGAGAGTGGTAAGGTACTGATTTCTATCAGTTGGCAAGCTGCGCACACAATCCCAGTGTTGTACAGCATCCTTTTCACCTTTCCGATGCTGCCGCTCTCTCCGGCTCCTGGAGCCGAAGAAGCGGCTTCTTCGCGCAAAGACGATTGTACCGGTCACAGTGCTCTCTTAGCGCGGCTTCTGCCGAAAGAAGCCCGGGAGCGGCTCTTAGCTCCGGAGAGCATCGTACCTTCGTCCTTAGCGTCTTTTGTGGTCTACATCTAAGCAGAAAGCTTTTCCACTATGTCTGGCAAGCAAAACCTGCGCCAGCACAGAAAACATCTCCCATCGTGTTCTGGACGTTGCACGGACGTCTGCCAAGTGTTTGAAAAGAAGAGAAGAAAAGTTGTCAAAAACAGCTTCCAATCGAATATTCATGTGATTGGAAAAGTCAGGAGAGTGGTAAGGTACTGTTTTCTATCAGTTGGCAAGCTGCGCACACAAGCCCAATGTAATACAGCAACCTTCTTCACCTTTCCGAAGCTGCCGCCCTCTCCGGCTCCTGGAGCCGAAGAAGCGGCTTCTTCGCGCAAAGACGATTGTACCGGTCACAGTGCTCTCTTAGCGCGGCTTCTGCCGAAAGAAGCCCGGCAGCGGCTCTTAGCTCCGGAGAGCATCGTACCTTCGTCCTTAGCGTCTTTTGTGGTCTACATCTAAGCAGAAAGCTTTTCCACTATGTCTGGCAAGCAAAACCTGCGCCAGCACAGAAAACATCTCCCATCGTGTTCTGGACGTTGCACGGACGTCTGCCAAGTGTTTGAAAAGAAGAGAAGAAAAGTTGTCAAAAACAGCTTCCAATCGAATATTCATGTGATTGGAAAAGTCAGGAGAGTGGTAAGGTACTGTTTTCTATCAGTTGGCAAGCTGCGCACACAAGCCCAATGTAATACAGCAACCTTCTTCACCTTTCCGAAGCTGCCGCTCTCTCCGGCTCCTGGAGCCGAAGAAGCGGCTTCTTCGCGCAAAGACGATTGTACCGGTCACAGGGCTCTCTTAGCGCGGCTTCTGCCGAAAGAAGCCCGGGAGCGGTTCTTAGCTCCGGAGAGCATCGTACCTTCGTCTTTAGCGTCTTTTGTGGTCTACATCTTAGCAGAAAGCTTTTCCACTACGTCTGGCAAGGAGAAAGTGTGCCAGCACAGAAAACATCTCCCATCGTGTTCTAACGTTGCACGGAGGTCTGCCAAGTGCTTGGCATGAAGAAAAGAAAAGTTGTCCAAAACAGCTTCCAATCGAATATTCATGTGATTGGAAAAGTCAGGAGAGTGGTAAGGTACTGTTTTCTATCAGTTGGCAAGCTGCGCACACAATCCTAGTGAAATATATCATCCTTCTTCACGTTTCCGATGCTGCCGCTCTCTCCGGCTCCTGGAGCCGAAGAAGCGGCTTCTTCGCGCAAAGACGATTGTACCGGTCACAGTGCTCTCTTAGCGCGGCTTCTGCCGAAAGAAGCCCGGGAGCGGCTCTTAGCTCCGGAGAGCATCGTACCTTCGTCTTTAGCATCTTTTGTGGTCTACATCTTAGCAAAAAGCTTTTCCACTATGTCTGGCAAGGAGGAAGTGTGACAGCACAGAAAATATCTCCCATCGTGTTCTACCGTTGCACGGAGGTCTGCAAAGTGCTTGGCATGAAGAAAAGAAAAGTTGTCCAAAACAGCTTCCAATTGAATATTCATGTGATTGGAAAAGTCAGGAGAGTGGTAAGGTACTCTTTTCTATCTGTTGGCAAGCTGTGCACACAACCCTAGTGTAATACAGCATACTTGTTCACGTTTCCGATGCTGCCGCTCTCTCCGGCTCCTGGAGCCGAAGAAGCGGCTTCTTCGCGCAAAGACTATTGTCCCGGTAACAGGGCTCTCTTAGCGCGGCTTCTGCCGAAAGAAGCCCGGGAGCGGCTCTTAGCTCCGGAGAGCATCGTACCTTCGTCTTTAGCGTCTTTTGTGGTCTACATCTTAGCAGAAAGCTTTTCCACTACATCTGGCAAGGAGAAACTCTGCCAGCACAGAAAACATCTCCCATCGTGTTCTAACGTTGCACGGAGGTCTGCCAAGTGCTTGGCATGAAGAAAAGAAAAGTTGTTCAAAAGAGCTTCCAATGGAATATTCATGTGATTGGAAAAGTCAGGAGAGTGGTAAGGTACTGTTTTCTATCAGTTGGCAAGCTGCGCACACAATCCCAATGTAATACAGCATCCTTATTCACCTTTCCGATGCTGCCGCTCTCTCCGGCTCCTGGAGCCGAAGAAGCGGCTTCTTCGCGCAAAGACGATTGTACCGGTCACAGTGCTCTCTTAGCGCGGCTTCTGCCGAAAGAAGCCCGGCAGCGGCTCTTAGCTCCGGAGAGCATCGTACCTTCGTCTTTAGCGTCTTTTGTGGTCTACATCTTAGCAGAAAGCTTTTCCACTATGTCTGGCAAGCAAAACCTGCGCCAGCACAGAAAACATCTCCCACCGTGTTCTGGACGTTGCACGGAGGTCTGCCAAGTGTTTGACAAGAAGAGAAGAAAAGTTGTCCGAAACAGCTTCCAATGGAACATTCATGTGATTGGAAAAGTCAGGAGAGTGGTAAGGTACTGTTTTCTATCAGTTGGCAAGCTGCGCACACAATCCCAATGTAATACAGCATCCTTCTTCACCTTTCCGATGCTGCCGCTCTCTCCGGCTCCTGGAGCCGAAGAAGCGGCTTCTTCGCGCAAAGACGATTGTACCGGTCACAGTGCTCTCTTAGCGCGGCTTCTGCCGAAAGAAGCCCGGCAGCGGCTCTTAGCTCCGGAGAGCATCGTACCTTCGTCCTTAGCGTCTTTTGTGGTCTACATCTTAGCAGAAAGCTTTTCCACTATGTCTGGCAAGCAAAACCTGCGCCAGCACAGAAAACATCTCCCATCATGTTCTGGACGTTGCACGGAGGTCTGCCAAGTGTTTGAAAAGAAGAGAAGAAAAGTTGTCCAAAAAAGCTTCCAATCGAATATTCATGTGATTGGAAATGTCAGGAGAGTGGTAAGGTTCTGTTTTCTATCAGTTGGCAAGCTGCGCACACAATCCCAATGTAGTACAGCATCCTTCTTCACCTTTCCGAAGCTGCCGCTCTCTCCGGCTCCTGGAGCCGAAGAAGCGGCTTCTTCGCGCAAAGACGATTGTACCGGTCACAGTGCTCTCTTAGCGCGGCTTCTGCCGAAAGAAGCCCGGGAGCGGCTCTTAGCTCCGGAGAGCATCGTACCTTCGTCTTTAGCGTCTTTTGTGGTCTACATCTTAGCAGAAAGCTTTTCCACTATGTCTGGCAAGGAAAACCTGCGCCAGCACAGAAAACATCTCCCATCGTGTTCTGGACGTTGCACGGTGGTCTGCCAAGTGTTTGAAAAGAAGAGAAGAAAAGTTGTCCAAAACAGCTTCCAATCGAATATTCATGTGATTGGAAAAGTCAGGAGAGTGGTAAGGTACTGTTTTCTATCAGTTGGCAAGCTGCGCACACAATCCCAGTGCAATACAGCATCCTTCCTCACCTTTCCGATGCTGCCGCTCTCTCCGGCTCCTGGAGCCGAAGAAGCGGCTTCTTCGCGCAAAGACGATTGTACCGGTCACAGTGCTCTCTTAGCGCGGCTTCTGCCGAAAGAAGCCCGGGAGCGGCTCTTAGCTCCGGAGAGCATCGTACCTTCGTCTTTAGCGTCTTTTGTGGTCTACATCTTAGCAGAATGCTTTTCCACTATGTCTGGCAAGGAGAAAATGTGCCAACACAGAAAACATCTCCCATCGTGTTCTAACATTCCACGGAGGTCTGCCAAGTGCTTGGCATGAAGAAAAGAAAAGTTGTCCAAAAGAGCTTCCAATCGAATATTCATGTGATTGGAAAAGTCAGGAGAGTGGTAAGGTACTGTTTTCTATCAGTTGGCAAGCTGCGCACACAATCCCAATGTAATACAGCATCCTTCTTCACCTTTCCGATGCTGCCGCTCTCTCCGGCTCCTGGAGCCGAAGAAGCGGCTTCTTCGCGCAAAGACGATTGTACCGGTCACAGTGCTCTCTTAGCGCGGCTTCTGCCGAAAGAAGCCCGGCAGCGGCTCTTAGCTCCGGAGAGCATCGTACCTTTGTCTTTAGCGTCTTTTGTGGTCTACATCTTAGCAGAAAGCTTTTCCACTATGTCTGGCAAGGAAAACCTGCGCCAGCACAGAAAACATCTCCCATCGTGTTCTGGATGTTGCACGGAGGTCTGCCAAGTGTTTGACAAGAAGAGAAGAAAAGTTGTCCAAAACAGCTTCCAATCGAATATTCATGTGATTGGAAAAGTCAGGAGAGTGGTAAGGTACTGTTTTCTATCAGTTGGCAAGCTGCGCACACAATCCCAGTGCAATACAGCATCCTTCTTCACCTTTCCGATGCTGCCGCTCTCTCCGGCTCCTGGAGCCGAAGAAGCGGCTTCTTCGCGCAAAGACGATTGTACCGGTCACAGTGCTCTCTTAGCGCGGCTTCTGCTGAAAGAAGCCCGGGAGCGGCTCTTAGCTCCGGAGAGCATCGTACCTTCGTCTTTAGCGTCTTTTGTGGTCTACATCTTAGCTAAAAGCTTTTCCAATACGTCTGGCAAGGAGAAACTGTGCCAGCACAGAAAACATCTCCCATCGTGTTCTAACGTTGCACGGAGGTCTGCCAAGTGCTTGGCATGAAGAAAAGAAAATTGTCCAAAACAGCTTCCAATGGAATATTCATGTGATTGGAAAAGTCAGGAGAGTGGTAAGGTACTGTTTTCTATCAGTTGGCAAGCTGCGCACACAATCCCAATGGAATACAGCATCCTTGTTCACGTTTCCGATGCTGCCGCTCTCTCCGGCTCCTGGAGCCGAAGAAGCGGCTTCTTCGCGCAAAGACGATTGTACCGGTCACAGTGCTCTCTTAGCGCGGCTTCTGCCGAAAGAAGCCCGGGAGCGGCTCTTAGCTCCGGAGAGCATCGTACCTTCGTCTTTAGCGTCTTTTGTGGTCTACATCTTAGCAGAAAGCTTTTCCACTATGTCTGGCAAGGAGAAAGTGTGCCAGCACTGAAAACATCTCCCATCGTGTTCTAACGTTGCACGGAGGTCTGCCAAGTGCTTGGCATGAAGAAAAGAAAAGTTGTCCAAAACAGCTTCCAATGGAATATTCATGTGATTGGAAAAGTCAGGAGAGTGGTAAGGTACTGTTTTCTATCAGTTGGCAAGCTGTGCACACAATCCTAGTGTAATACAGCATCCTTGTTCACGTTTCCGATGCTGCCGCTCACTCCGGCTCCTGGAGCCGAAGAAGCGGCTTCTTCGCGCAAAGACTATTGTCCCGGTCACAGGGCTCTCTTAGCGCGGCTTCTTCCGAAAGAAGCCCGGGAGCGGCTCTTAGCTCCGGAGAGCATCGTACCTTCGTCTTTAGCGTCTTTTGTGGTCTACATCTTAGCAAAAAGCTTTTCCACTATGTCTGGCAAGGAGGAAGTGTGCCAGCACAGAAAATATCTCCCATCGTGTTCTAACGTTGCACGGATGTCATCCAAGTACTTGGCATGAAGAAAAGAAAAGTTGTCGAAAACAGCTTCCAATCGAATATTAATGTGATTGGAAAAGTCAGGAGAGTGGTAAGGTACTGATTTCTATCAGTTGGCAAGCTGCGCACACAATCCCAGTGTTGTACAGCATCCTTTTCACCTTTCCGATGCTGCCGCTCTCTCCGGCTCCTGGAGCCGAAGAAGCGGCTTCTTCGCGCAAAGACGATTGTACCGGTCACAGTGCTCTCTTAGCGCGGCTTCTGCCGAAAGAAGCCCGGGAGCGGCTCTTAGCTCCGGAGAGCATCGTACCTTCGTCCTTAGCGTCTTTTGTGGTCTACATCTAAGCAGAAAGCTTTTCCACTATGTCTGGCAAGCAAAACCTGCGCCAGCACAGAAAACATCTCCCATCGTGTTCTGGACGTTGCACGGACGTCTGCCAAGTGTTTGAAAAGAAGAGAAGAAAAGTTGTCAAAAACAGCTTCCAATCGAATATTCATGTGATTGGAAAAGTCAGGAGAGTGGTAAGGTACTGTTTTCTATCAGTTGGCAAGCTGCGCACACAAGCCCAATGTAATACAGCAACCTTCTTCACCTTTCCGAAGCTGCCGCCCTCTCCGGCTCCTGGAGCCGAAGAAGCGGCTTCTTCGCGCAAAGACGATTGTACCGGTCACAGTGCTCTCTTAGCGCGGCTTCTGCCGAAAGAAGCCCGGCAGCGGCTCTTAGCTCCGGAGAGCATCGTACCTTCGTCCTTAGCGTCTTTTGTGGTCTACATCTAAGCAGAAAGCTTTTCCACTATGTCTGGCAAGCAAAACCTGCGCCAGCACAGAAAACATCTCCCATCGTGTTCTGGACGTTGCACGGACGTCTGCCAAGTGTTTGAAAAGAAGAGAAGAAAAGTTGTCAAAAACAGCTTCCAATCGAATATTCATGTGATTGGAAAAGTCAGGAGAGTGGTAAGGTACTGTTTTCTATCAGTTGGCAAGCTGCGCACACAAGCCCAATGTAATACAGCAACCTTCTTCACCTTTCCGAAGCTGCCGCTCTCTCCGGCTCCTGGAGCCGAAGAAGCGGCTTCTTCGCGCAAAGACGATTGTACCGGTCACAGGGCTCTCTTAGCGCGGCTTCTGCCGAAAGAAGCCCGGGAGCGGTTCTTAGCTCCGGAGAGCATCGTACCTTCGTCTTTAGCGTCTTTTGTGGTCTACATCTTAGCAGAAAGCTTTTCCACTACGTCTGGCAAGGAGAAAGTGTGCCAGCACAGAAAACATCTCCCATCGTGTTCTAACGTTGCACGGAGGTCTGCCAAGTGCTTGGCATGAAGAAAAGAAAAGTTGTCCAAAACAGCTTCCAATCGAATATTCATGTGATTGGAAAAGTCAGGAGAGTGGTAAGGTACTGTTTTCTATCAGTTGGCAAGCTGCGCACACAATCCTAGTGAAATATATCATCCTTCTTCACGTTTCCGATGCTGCCGCTCTCTCCGGCTCCTGGAGCCGAAGAAGCGGCTTCTTCGCGCAAAGACGATTGTACCGGTCACAGTGCTCTCTTAGCGCGGCTTCTGCCGAAAGAAGCCCGGGAGCGGCTCTTAGCTCCGGAGAGCATCGTACCTTCGTCTTTAGCATCTTTTGTGGTCTACATCTTAGCAAAAAGCTTTTCCACTATGTCTGGCAAGGAGGAAGTGTGACAGCACAGAAAATATCTCCCATCGTGTTCTACCGTTGCACGGAGGTCTGCAAAGTGCTTGGCATGAAGAAAAGAAAAGTTGTCCAAAACAGCTTCCAATCGAATATTCATGTGATTGGAAACGTAAGGAGAGTGGTAAGGTACTGATTTCTATCAGTTGGCAAGCTGCGCACACAATCCCAGTTCAATACAGCATCCTTCTTCACCTTTCCGATGCTGCCGCTCTCTCCGCCTCCTGGAGCCGAAGAAGCGGCTTCTTCGCGCAAAGACGATTGTACCGGTCACAGTGCTCTCTTAGCGCGGCTTCTGCCGAAAGAAGCCCGGGAGCGGCTCTTAGCTCCGGAGAGCATCGTACCTTTGTCTTTAGCGTCTTTTGTGGTCTACATCTTAGCAAAAAGCTTTTCCACTATGTCTGGAAAGGAAAACCTGCGCCAGCACAGAAAACATCTCCCATCGTGTTCTGGATGTTGCACGGAGGTCTGCCAAGTGTTTGACAAGAAGAGAAGAAAAGTTGTCCAAAACAGCTTCCAATCGAATATTCATGTGATTGGAAAAGTCAGGAGAGTGGTAAGGTACTGTTTTCTATCAGTTGGCAAGCTGCGCACACAATCCCAATGTAATACAGCATCCTTCTTCACCTTTCCGATGCTGCCGCTCTCTCCGGCTCCTGGAGCCGAAGAAGCGGCTTCTTCGCGCAAAGACGATTGTACCGGTCACAGTGCTCTCTTAGCGCGGCTTCTGCCGAAAGAAGCCCGGCAGCGGCTCTTAGCTCCGGAGAGCATCGTACCTTCGTCCTTAGCGTCTTTTGTGGTCTACATCTTAGCAGAAAGCTTTTCCACTATGTCTGGCAAGCAAAACCTGCGCCAGCACAGAAAACATCTCCCATCATGTTCTGGACGTTGCACGGAGGTCTGCCAAGTGTTTGAAAAGAAGAGAAGAAAAGTTGTCCAAAAAAGCTTCCAATCGAATATTCATGTGATTGGAAATGTCAGGAGAGTGGTAAGGTTCTGTTTTCTATCAGTTGGCAAGCTGCGCACACAATCCCAATGTAGTACAGCATCCTTCTTCACCTTTCCGAAGCTGCCGCTCTCTCCGGCTCCTGGAGCCGAAGAAGCGGCTTCTTCGCGCAAAGACGATTGTACCGGTCACAGTGCTCTCTTAGCGCGGCTTCTGCCGAAAGAAGCCCGGGAGCGGCTCTTAGCTCCGGAGAGCATCGTACCTTCGTCTTTAGCGTCTTTTGTGGTCTACATCTTAGCAGAAAGCTTTTCCACTATGTCTGGCAAGGAAAACCTGCGCCAGCACAGAAAACATCTCCCATCGTGTTCTGGACGTTGCACGGTGGTCTGCCAAGTGTTTGAAAAGAAGAGAAGAAAAGTTGTCCAAAACAGCTTCCAATCGAATATTCATGTGATTGGAAAAGTCAGGAGAGTGGTAAGGTACTGTTTTCTATCAGTTGGCAAGCTGCGCACACAATCCCAGTGCAATACAGCATCCTTCCTCACCTTTCCGATGCTGCCGCTCTCTCCGGCTCCTGGAGCCGAAGAAGCGGCTTCTTCGCGCAAAGACGATTGTACCGGTCACAGTGCTCTCTTAGCGCGGCTTCTGCCGAAAGAAGCCCGGGAGCGGCTCTTAGCTCCGGAGAGCATCGTACCTTCGTCTTTAGCGTCTTTTGTGGTCTACATCTTAGCAGAATGCTTTTCCACTATGTCTGGCAAGGAGAAAATGTGCCAACACAGAAAACATCTCCCATCGTGTTCTAACATTCCACGGAGGTCTGCCAAGTGCTTGGCATGAAGAAAAGAAAAGTTGTCCAAAAGAGCTTCCAATCGAATATTCATGTGATTGGAAAAGTCAGGAGAGTGGTAAGGTACTGTTTTCTATCAGTTGGCAAGCTGCGCACACAATCCCAATGTAATACAGCATCCTTCTTCACCTTTCCGATGCTGCCGCTCTCTCCGGCTCCTGGAGCCGAAGAAGCGGCTTCTTCGCGCAAAGACGATTGTAATGGTCACAGTGCTCTCTTAGCGCGGCTTCTGCCGAAAGAAGCCCGGCAGCGGCTCTTAGCTCCGGAGAGCATCGTACCTTTGTCTTTAGCGTCTTTTGTGGTCTACATCTTAGCAGAAAGCTTTTCCACTATGTCTGGCAAGGAAAACCTGCGCCAGCACAGAAAACATCTCCCATCGTGTTCTGGATGTTGCACGGAGGTCTGCCAAGTGTTTGACAAGAAGAGAAGAAAAGTTGTCCAAAACAGCTTCCAATCGAATATTCATGTGATTGGAAAAGTCAGGAGAGTGGTAAGGTACTGTTTTCTATCAGTTGGCAAGCTGCGCACACAATCCCAATGTAATACAGCATCCTTCTTCACCTTTCCGAAGCTGCCGCTCTCTCCGGCTCCTGGAGCCGAAGAAGCGGCTTCTTCGCGCAAAGACGATTGTACCGGTCACAGTGCTCTCTTAGCGCGGCTTCTGCCGAAAGAAGCCCGGGAGCGGCTCTTAGCTCCGGAGAGCATCGTACCTTCGTCTTTAGCGTCTTTTGTGTTCTACATCTTAGCAAAAAGCTTTTCCACTATGTCTGGCAAGGAGAAACTGTGCCAGCACAGAAAACATCTCCCCTCGTGTTCTGGACGTTGCACGGAGGTCTGCAAGTGTTTGGCATGAAGAAAAGAAAAGCTGTCCAAAAGAGCTTCCAATCGAATATTCATGTGATTGGAAAAGTCAGGAGAGTGGTAAGGTACTGTTTTCTATCAGTTGGCAAGCTGCGCACACAATCCCAGTGCAATACAGCATCCTTCTTCACCTTTCCGATGCTGCCGCTCTCTCCGGCTCCTGGAGCCGAAGAAGCGGCTTCTTCGCGCAAAGACGATTGTACCGGTCACAGTGCTCTCTTAGCGCGGCTTCTGCTGAAAGAAGCCCGGGAGCGGCTCTTAGCTCCGGAGAGCATCGTACCTTCGTCTTTAGCGTCTTTTGTGGTCTACATCTTAGCTAAAAGCTTTTCCAATACGTCTGGCAAGGAGAAACTGTGCCAGCACAGAAAACATCTCCCATCGTGTTCTAACGTTGCACGGAGGTCTGCCAAGTGCTTGGCATGAAGAAAAGAAAATTGTCCAAAACAGCTTCCAATGGAATATTCATGTGATTGGAAAAGTCAGGAGAGTGGTAAGGTACTGTTTTCTATCAGTTGGCAAGCTGCGCACACAATCCCAATGGAATACAGCATCCTTGTTCACGTTTCCGATGCTGCCGCTCTCTCCGGCTCCTGGAGCCGAAGAAGCGGCTTCTTCGCGCAAAGACGATTGTACCGGTCACAGTGCTCTCTTAGCGCGGCTTCTGCCGAAAGAAGCCCGGGAGCGGCTCTTAGCTCCGGAGAGCATCGTACCTTCGTCTTTAGCGTCTTTTGTGGTCTACATCTTAGCAGAAAGCTTTTCCACTATGTCTGGCAAGGAGAAAGTGTGCCAGCACTGAAAACATCTCCCATCGTGTTCTAACGTTGCATGGAGGTTTGCCAAGTGCTTGGCATGAAGAAAAGAAAAGTTGTCCAAAACAGCTTCCAATGGAATATTCATGTGATTGGAAAAGTCAGGAGAGTGGTAAGGTACTGTTTTCTATCAGTTGGCAAGCTGTGCACACAATCCTAGTGTAATACAGCATCCTTGTTCACGTTTCCGATGCTGCCGCTCACTCCGGCTCCTGGAGCCGAAGAAGCGGCTTCTTCGCGCAAAGACTATTGTCCCGGTCACAGGGCTCTCTTAGCGCGGCTTCTTCCGAAAGAAGCCCGGGAGCGGCTCTTAGCTCCGGAGAGCATCGTACCTTCGTCTTTAGCGTCTTTTGTGGTCTACATCTTAGCAAAAAGCTTTTCCACTATGTCTGGCAAGGAGGAAGTGTGCCAGCACAGAAAATATCTCCCATCGTGTTCTAACGTTGCACGGATGTCATCCAAGTGCTTGGCATGAAGAAAAGAAAAGTTGTCGAAAACAGCTTCCAATCGAATATTAATGTGATTGGAAAAGTCAGGAGAGTGGTAAGGTACTGATTTCTATCAGTTGGCAAGCTGCGCACACAATCCCAGTGTTGTACAGCATCCTTTTCACCTTTCCGATGCTGCCGCTCTCTCCGGCTCCTGGAGCCGAAGAAGCGGCTTCTTCGCGCAAAGACGATTGTACCGGTCACAGTGCTCTCTTAGCGCGGCTTCTGCCGAAAGAAGCCCGGGAGCGGCTCTTAGATCCGGAGAGCATCAGACCTTCGTCCTTAGCGTCTTTTGTGGTCTACATCTAAGCAGAAAGCTTTTCCACTATGTCTGGCAAGCAAAACCTGCGCCAGCACAGAAAACATCTCCCATCGTGTTCTGGACGTTGCACGGAGGTCTGCCAAGTGTTTGAAAAGAAGAGAAGAAAAGTTGTCAAAAACAGCTTCCAATCGAATATTCATGTGATTGGAAAAGTCAGGAGAGTGGTAAGGTACTGTTTTCTATCAGTTGGCAAGCTGCGCACACAAGCCCAATGTAATACAGCAACCTTCTTCACCTTTCCGAAGCTGCCGCTCTCTCCGGCTCCTGGAGCCGAAGAAGCGGCTTCTTCGCGCAAAGACGATTGTACCGGTCACAGTGCTCTCTTAGCGCGGCTTCTGCCGAAAGAAGCCCGGCAGCGGCTCTTAGCTCCGGAGAGCATCGTACCTTCGTCCTTAGCGTCTTTTGTGGTCTACATCTAAGCAGAAAGCTTTTCCACTATGTCTGGCAAGCAAAACCTGCGCCAGCACAGAAAACATCTCCCATCGTGTTCTGGACGTTGCACGGACGTCTGCCAAGTGTTTGAAAAGAAGAGAAGAAAAGTTGTCAAAAACAGCTTCCAATCGAATATTCATGTGATTGGAAAAGTCAGGAGAGTGGTAAGGTACTGTTTTCTATCAGTTGGCAAGCTGCGCACACAAGCCCAATGTAATACAGCAACCTTCTTCACCTTTCCGAAGCTGCCGCTCTCTCCGGCTCCTGGAGCCGAAGAAGCGGCTTCTTCGCGCAAAGACGATTGTACCGGTCACAGTGCTCTCTTAGCGCGGCTTCTGCCGAAAGAAGCCCGGGAGCGGCTCTTAGCTCCGGAGAGCATCGTACCTTCGTCTTTAGCGTCTTTTGTGGTCTACATCTTAGCAGAAAGCTTTTCCACTATGTCTGGCAAGGAAAACCTGCGCCAGCACAGAAAACATCTCCCATCGTGTTCTAACGTTGCACGGAGGTCTGCAAGTGTTTGGCATGAAGAAAAGAAAAGTTGTCCAAAACAGCTTCCAATCGAATATTCATGTGATTGGAAAAGTCAGGAGAGTGGTAAGGTACTCTTTTCTATCTGTTGGCAAGCTGTGCACACAACCCTAGTGTAATACAGCATACTTGTTCACGTTTCCGATGCTGCCGCTCTCTCCGGCTCCTGGAGCCGAAGAAGCGGCTTCTTCGCGCAAAGACTATTGTCCCGGTCACAGGGCTCTCTTAGCGCGGCTTCTGCCGAAAGAAGCCCGGGAGCGGCTCTTAGCTCCGGAGAGCATCGTACCTTCGTCTTTAGCGTCTTTTGTGGTCTACATCTTAGCAGAAAGCTTTTCCACTACATCTGGCAAGGAGAAACTCTGCCAGCACAGAAAACATCTCCCATCGTGTTCTAACGTTGCACGGAGGTCTGCCAAGTGCTTGGCATGAAGAAAAGAAAAGTTGTTCAAAAGAGCTTCCAATGGAATATTCATGTGATTGGAAAAGTCAGGAGAGTGGTAAGGTACTGTTTTCTATCAGTTGGCAAGCTGCGCACACAATCCCAATGTAATACAGCATCCTTCTTCACCTTTCCGATGCTGCCGCTCTCTCCGGCTCCTGGAGCCGAAGAAGCGGCTTCTTCGCGCAAAGACGATTGTACCGGTCACAGTGCTCTCTTAGCGCGGCTTCTGCCGAAAGAAGCCCGGGAGCGGCTCTTAGCTCCGGAGAGCATCGTACCTTCGTCTTTAGCGTCTTTTGTGGTCTACATCTTAGCAGAAAGCTTTTCCACTATGTCTGGCAAGCAAAACCTGCGCCAGCACAGAAAACATCTCCCACCGTGTTCTGGACGTTGCACGGAGGTCTGCCAAGTGTTTGACAAGAAGAGAAGAAAAGTTGTCCGAAACAGCTTCCAATGGAACATTCATGTGATTGGAAAAGTCAGGAGAATGGTAAGGTACTGTTTTCTATCAGTTGGCAAGCTGCGCACACAATCCCAATGTAATACAGCATCCTTCTTCACATTTCCGAAGCTGCCGCTCTCTCCGGCTCCTGGAGCCGAAGAAGCGGCTTCTTCGCGCAAAGACGATTGTACCGGTCACAGGGCTCTCTTAGCGCTGCTTCTGCCGAAAGAAGCCCGGGAGCGGCTCTTAGCTCCGGAGAGCATCGTACCTTCGTCTTTAGCGTCTTTTGTGGTCTACATCTTAGCAAAAAGCTTTTCCACTACGTCTGGCAATGAAAACCTGCGCCAGCACAGAAAACATCTCCCATCGTGTTCTAACGTTGCATGGAGGTCTGCAAGTGTTTGGCATGAAGAAAAAAAAGTTGTCCAAAACAGCTTCCAATCGAATATTCATGTGATTGGAAAAGTCAGGAGAGTGGTAAGGTACTGTTTTCTATCAGTTGGCAAGCTGCGCACACAATCCCAGTGCAATACAGCATCCTTCTTCACCTTTCCGATGCTGCCGCTCTCTCCGCCTCCTGGAGCCGACGAACCGGCTTCTTCGCGCAAAGACGATTGTACCGGTCACAGGGCTCTCTTAGCGCGGCTTCTGCCGAAAGAAGCCCGGGAGCGGTTCTTAGCTCCGGAGAGCATCGTACCTTCGTCTTTAGCGTCTTTTGTGGTCTACATCTTAGCAGAATGCTTTTACACTACGTCTGGCAAGGAGAAACTGTGCCAGCACAGAAAACATCTCCCATCGTGTTCTAACGTTGCACGGAGGTCTGCAAGTGTTTGGCATGAAGAAAAGAAAAGTTGTCCAAAACAGCATCCAATCGAATATTCACGTGATTGGAAAAGTCAGGAGAGTGGTAAGGTACTGTTTTCTATCAGTTGGCAAGCTGCGCACACAATCCCAGTGCAATACAGCATCCTTCTTCACCTTTCCGATGCTGCCGCTCTCTCCGCCTCCTGGGGCCGACGAACCGGCTTCTTCGCGCAAAGACGATTGTACCGGTCACAGTGCTCTCTTAGCGCAGCTTCTGCCGAAAGAAGCCCGGGAGCGGCTCTTAGCTCCGGAGAGCATCGTACCTTCGTCTTTAGCGTCTTTTGTGGTCTACATCTTAGCAGAATGATTTTCAACTACGTCTGGCAAGGAGAAACTGTGCCAGCAAAGAAAACACCTCCCATCGTGTTCTAACGTTGCATGGAGGTCTGTCAAGTGCTTGGCATGAAGAAAAGAAAAGTTGTCCAAAAGAGCTTCCAATCGAATATTCATGTGATTGGAAAAGTCAGGAGAGTGGTATGGTACTGTTTTCTATCAGTTGGCAAGCAGCGCACACAATCCCAGTGCAATACAGCATCCTTCTTCACGTTTCGGATGCTGCCGCTCTCTCCGGCTCCTGGAGCCGAAGAAGCGGCTTCTTCGCGCAAAGACGATTGTACCGGTCACAGTGCTCTCTTAGCGCGGCTTCTGCCGAAAGAAGCCCGGGAGCGGCTCTTAGCTCCGGAGAGCATCGTACCTTCGTCTTTAGCGTCTTTTGTGGTCTACATCTTAGCAAAAAGCTTTTCCACTATGTCTGGCAAGGAGAAAGTGTGTCAGCACAGAAAATATCTCCCATCGTGTTCTAACGTTGCACGGATGTCTGCCAAGGGCTTGGCATGAAGAAAAGAATAGTTGTCCAAAAGGGCTTCCAATCGAATATTCATGTGATTGGAAAAGTCAGGAGAGTGGTAAGGTACTGTTTTCTATCAGTTGGCAAGCTGCGCACACAATCCCAGTGCAATACAGCATCCTTCTTCACCTTTCCGATGCTGCCGCTCTCTCCGCCTCCTGGAGCCGAAGAAGCGGCTTCTTCGCGCAAAGACGATTGTACCGGTCACAGTGCTCTCTTAGCGCGGCTTCTGCCGAAAGAAGCCCGGGAGCGGCTCTTAGCTCCGGAGAGCATCGTACCTTTGTCTTTAGCGTCTTTTGTGGTCTACATCTTAGCAAAAAGCTTTTCCACTATGTCTGGCAAGGAAAACCTGCGCCAGCACAGAAAACATCTCCCATCGTGTTCTGGATGTTGCACGGAGGTCTGCCAAGTGTTTGACAAGAAGAGAAGAAAAGTTGTCCAAAACAGCTTCCAATCGAATATTCATGTGATTGGAAAAGTCAGGAGAGTGGTAAGGTACTGTTTTCTATCAGTTGGCAAGCTGCGCACACAATCCCAATGTAATACAGCATCCTTCTTCACCTTTCCGAAGCTGCCGCTCTCCGGCTCCTGGAGCCGAAGAAGCGGCTTCTTCGCGCAAAGACGATTGTACCGGTCACAGTGCTCTCTTAGCGCGGCTTCTGCCGAAAGAAGCCCGGGAGCGGCTCTTAGCTCCGGAGAGCATCGTACCTTCGTCTTTAGCGTCTTTTGTGGTCTACATCTTAGCAAAAAGCTTTTCCACTATGTCTGGCAAGGAGAAACTGTGCCAGCACAGAAAACATCTCCCATCGTGTTCTGGACGTTGCACGGAGGTCTGCAAGTGTTTGGCATGAAGAAAAGAAAAGCTGTGCAAAAGAGCTTCCAATCGAATATTCATGTGATTGGAAAAGTCAGGAGAGTGGTAAGGTACTGTTTTCTATCAGTTGGCAAGCTGCGCACACAATCCCAGTGCAATACAGCATCCTTCTTCACCTTTCCGATGCTGCCGCTCTCTCCGGCTCCTGGAGCCGAAGAAGCGGCTTCTTCGCGCAAAGACGATTGTACCGGTCACAGTGCTCTCTTAGCGCGGCTTCTGCCGAAAGAAGCCCGGGAGCGGCTCTTAGCTCCGGAGAGCATCGTACCTTCGTCTTTAGCGTCTTTTGTGGTCTACATCTTAGCAGAAAGATTTTCCACTATGTCTGGCAAGGAGAAACTGTGCCAGCACAGAAAACATCTCCCATCGTGTTCTGGACGTTGCACGGATGTCTGCCAAGTGCTTGGCATGAAGAAAAGAAAAGCTGTCCAAAAGAGCTTCCAATTGAATATTCATGTGATTGGAAAAGTCAGGAGAGTGGTAAGGTACTGTTTTCTATCAGTTAGCAAGCTGCGCACACAATCCCAATGTAATACAGCATCCTTCTTCACCTTTCCGAAGCTGCCGCTCTCTCCGGCTCCCGGAGCCGAAGAAGCGGCTTCTTCGCGCAAAGACGATTGTACCGCTCACAGTGCTCTCTTAGCGCGGCTTCTGCCGAAAGAAGCCCGGGAGCGGCTCTTAGCTCCGGAGAGCATTGTACCTTTGTCTTTAGCGTCTTTTGTGGTCTACATCTTAGCAAAAAGCTTTTCCACTACATCTGGCAAGGAGAAACTCTGCCAGCACAGAAAACATCTCCCATTGTGTTCTAACTTTACACGGAGGTCTGCCAAGTGCTTGGCATGAAGAAAAGAATAGTTGTCCAAAAGAGCTTCCAATCGAATATTCATGTGATTGGAAAAGTCAGGAGAGTGGTAAGGTACTGTTTTCTATCAGTTGGCAAGCTGCGCACACAATCCCAATGTAATACGGCATCCTTCTTCACCTTACCAATGCTGCCACTCTCTCCGGCTCCTTGAGCCGAAGAAGCGGCTTCTTCGCGCAAAGACGATTGTACCGGTCACAGTGCTCTCTTAGCGCGGCTTCTGCCGAAAGAAGCCCGGGAGCGGCTCTTAGCTCCGGAGAGCATCGTACCTTCGTCTTTAGCGTCTTTTGTGGTCTACATCTTAGCAAAAAGCTTTTCCACTATGTCTGGCAAGGAGAAACTGTGCCAGCACAGAAAACATCTCCCATCGTGTTCTGGACGTTGCACGGAGGTCTGCAAGTGTTTGGCATGAAGAAAAGAAAAGATGTCAAAAAGAGCTTCCAATCGAATATTCATGTGATTGGAAAAGTCAGGAGAGTGGTAAGGTACTGTTTTCTATCAGTTGGCAAGCTGCGCACACAATCCCAGTGTTGTACAGCATCCTCCTTCACCTTTCCGAAGCTGCCGCTCTCTCCGGCTCCTGGAGCCGAAGAAGCGGCTTCTTCGCGCAAAGACGATTGTACCGGTCACAGTGCTCTCTTAGCGCGGCTTCTGCCGAAAGAAGCCCGGGAGCGGCTCTTAGCTCCGGAGAGCATCGTACCTTCGTCTTTAGCGTCTTTTGTGGTCTACATCTTAGCAAAAGGCTTTTCCACTACGTCTGGCAACGAGAAAGTGTGCCAACACAGAAAACATCTCCCATCGTGTTCTAACCTTGCACGGAGGTCTGCAAGTGTTTGGCATGAAGAAAAGAAAAGCTGTCCAAAAGAGCTTCCAATCGAATATTCATGTGATTGGAAAAGTCAGGAGAGTGGTAAGGTACTGTTTTCTATCAGTTGGCAAGCTGCGCA
The DNA here is from genome assembly GCF_027887145.1 of Ammospiza caudacuta. Lineage (NCBI taxonomy): Eukaryota > Metazoa > Chordata > Aves > Passeriformes > Passerellidae > Ammospiza > Ammospiza caudacuta. The sequence goes on from NC_080597.1 coordinate 22,403,336, forward strand.
CACAATCCCAGTGCAATACAGCATCCTTCTTCACCTTTCCGAAGCTGCCGCTCTCTCCGGCTCCTGGAGCCGAAGAAGCGGCTTCTTCGCGCAAAGACGATTGTACCGGTCACAGTGCTCTCTTAGCGCGGCTTCTGCCGAAAGAAGCCCGGGAGCGGCTCTTAGCTCCGGAGAGCATCGTACCTTCGTCTTTAGCGTCTTTTGTGGTCTACATCCTAGCAGAAAGCTTTTCCACTATGTCTGGAAAGGAAAACCTGCGCCAGCACAGAAAACATCTCCCATCGTGTTCTGGACGTTGCACGGAGGTCTGCCAAGTGTTTGACAAGAAGAGAATAAAAGTTGTCCAAAAGAGCTTCCAATCGAATATTCATGTGATTGGAAAAGTCAGGAGAGTGGTAAGGTACTGTTTTCTATCAGTTGGCAAGCTGCGCACACAATCCCAGTGCAATACAGCATCCTTCTTCACCTTTCCGATGCTGGCGCTCTCTCCGGCTCCTGGAGCCGAAGAAGCGGCTTCTTCGCGCAAAGACGATTGTACCGGTCACAGTGCTCTCTTAGCGCGGCTTCTGCCGAAAGAAGCCCGGGAGCGGCTCTTAGCTCCGGAGAGCATCGTACCTTCGTCTTTAGCGTCTTTTGTGGTCTACATCTTAGCAAAAAGCTTTTCCACTACATCTGGCAAGGAGAAAGTGTGCCAGCACAGAAAACATCTCCCATCGTGTTCTAACGTTGCACGGATGTCTGCCAAGTGTTTGACAAGAAGAGAAGAAAAGTTGTCCAAAACAGCTTCCAATCGAATATTCATGTGATTGGAAAAGTCAGGAGAGTGGTAAGGTACTGTTTTCTATCAGTTGGCAAGCTGCGCACACAATCCCAATGTAATACAGCATCCTTCTTCACCTTTCCGAAGCTGCCGCTCTCTCCGGCTCCTGGAGCCGAAGAAGCGGCTTCTTCGCGCAAAGACGATTGTACCGGTCACAGTGCTCTCTTAGCGCGGCTTCTGCCGAAAGAAGCCCGGGAGCGGCTCTTAGCTCCGGAGAGCATCGTACCTTCGTCTTTAGCGTCTTTTGTGGTCTACATCTTAGCAAAAAGCTTTTCCACTATGTCTGGCAAGGAGAAAGTGTGCCAGCACAGAAAACATCTCCCATCGTGTTGTGGACGTTGCACGGAGGTCTGCAACTCTTTGGCATGAAGAAAAGAAAAGTTGTCCAAAACAGCTTCCAATGGAATATTCATGTGATTAGAAAAGTCAGGAGAGTGGTAAGGTACTGTTTTCTATCAGTTGGCAAGCTGCGCACACAATCCCAATGTAATACAGCATCCTTCTTCACCTTTCCGAAGCTGCCGCTCTCTCCGGCTCCTGGAGCCGAAGAAGCGGCTTCTTCGCGCAAAGACGATTGTACCGGTCACAGTGCTCTCTTAGCGCGGCTTCTGCCGAAAGAAGCCCGGGAGCGGCTCTTAGCTCCGGAGAGCATCGTACCTTCGTCTTTAGCGTCTTTTGTGGTCTACATCTTAGCAGAAAGCTTTTCCACTATGTCTGGCAAGGAAAACCTGCGCCAGCACAGAAAACACCTCCCATCGTGTTCTGCACGTTGCACGGTGGTCTGCCAAGTGTTTGAAAAGAAGAGAAGAAAAGTTGTCCAAAACAGCTTCCAATCGAATATTCATGTGATTGGAAAATTCAGGAGAGTGGTAAGGTACTGTTTTCTATCAGTTGGCAAGCTGCGCACACAATCCCAGTGCAATACAGCATCCTTCCTCACCTTTCCGATGCTGCCGCTCTCTCCGGCTCCTGGAGCCGAAGAAGCGGCTTCTTCGCGCAAAGACGATTGTACCGGTCACAGTGCTCTCTTAGCGCGGCTTCTGCCGAAAGAAGCCCGGGAGCGGCTCTTAGCTCCGGAGAGCATCGTACCTTCGTCTTTAGCGTCTTTTGTGGTCTACATCTTAGCAGAAAGCTTTTCCACTATGTCTGGAAAGGAGAAAGTGTGCCAACACAGAAAACATCTCCCATCGTGTTCTAACATTCCACGGAGGTCTGCCAAGTGCTTGGCATGAAGAAAAGAAAAGTTGTCCAAAAGAGCTTCCAATCGAATATTCATGTGATTGGAAACGTAAGGAGAGTGGTAAGGTACTGATTTCTATCAGTTGGCAAGCTGCGCACACAATCCCAGTTCAATACAGCATCCTTCTTCACCTTTCCGATGCTACCGCTCTCTCCGGGTCCTGGAGCCGAAGAAGCGGCTTCTTCGCACAAAGACGATTGTACCGGTCACAGTGCTCTCTTAGCGCGGCTTCTGCCGAAAGAAGCCCGGGAGCGGCTCTTAGCTCCGGAGAGCATCGTACCTTCGTCTTTAGCGTCTTTTGTGGTCTACATCTTAGCAAAAAGCTTTTCCACTATGTCTGGCAAGGAAAACCTGCGCCAACACAGAAAACATCTCCCATCGTGTTCTAACGTTGCATGGAGGTCTGCCAAGTGCTTGGCATGAAGAAAAGAAAAGTTGTCCAAAACAGCTTCCAATCGAATATTCATGTGATTGGAAAAGTCAGGAGAGTGGTAAGGTACTGTTTTCTATCAGTTGGCAAGCTGCGCACACAATCCCAATGTAATACAGCATCCTTCTTCACCTTTCCGATGCTGCCGCTCTCTCCGGCTCCTGGAGCCGAAGAAGCGGCTTCTTCGCGCAAAGACGATTGTACCGGTCACAGTGCTCTCTTAGCGCGGCTTCTGCCGAAAGAAGCCCGGGAGCGGCGCTTAGCTCCAGAGAGCATCGTACCTTCGTCTTTAGCGTCTTTTGTGGTCTACATCTTAGCAGAAAGCTTTTCCACTATGTCTGGCAAGCAAAACCTGCGCCAGCACAGAAAACATCTCCCATCATGTTCTGGACGTTGCACGGAGGTCTGCCAAGTGTTTGAAAAGAAGAGAAGAAAAGTTGTCCAAAAAAGCTTCCAATCGAATATTCATGTGATTGGAAATGTCAGGAGAGTGGTAAGGTTCTGTTTTCTATCAGTTGGCAAGCTGCGCACACAATCCCAATGTAGTACAGCATCCTTCTTCACCTTTCCGAAGCTGCCGCTCTCTCCGGCTCCTGGAGCCGAAGAAGCGGCTTCTTCGCGCAAAGACGATTGTACCGGTCACAGTGCTCTCTTAGCGCGGCTTCTGCCGAAAGAAGCCCGGGAGCGGCTCTTAGCTCCGGAGAGCATCGTACCTTCGTCTTTAGCGTCTTTTGTGGTCTACATCTTAGCAGAAAGCTTTTCCACTATGTCTGGCAAGGAAAACCTGCGCCAGCACAGAAAACACCTCCCATCGTGTTCTGGACGTTGCACGGTGGTCTGCCAAGTGTTTGAAAAGAAGAGAAGAAAAGTTGTCCAAAACAGCTTCCAATCGAATATTCATGTGATTGGAAAAGTCAGGAGAGTGGTAAGGTACTGTTTTCTATCAGTTGGCAAGCTGCGCACACAATCCCAGTGCAATACAGCATCCTTCCTCACCTTTCCGATGCTGCCGCTCTCTCCGGCTCCTGGAGCCGAAGAAGCGGCTTCTTCGCGCAAAGACGATTGTACCGGTCACAGTGCTCTCTTAGCGCGGCTTCTGCCGAAAGAAGCCCGGGAGCGGCTCTTAGCTCCGGAGAGCATCGTACCTTCGTCTTTAGCGTCTTTTGTGGTCTACATCTTAGCAGAAAGCTTTTCCACTATGTCTGGCAAGGAGAAAGTGTGCCAACACAGAAAACATCTCCCATCGTGTTCTAACATTCCACGGAGGTCTGCCAAGTGCTTGGCATGAAGAAAAGAAAAGTTGTCCAAAAGAGCTTCCAATCGAATATTCATGTGATTGGAAAAGTCAGGAGAGTGGTAAGGTACTGTTTTCTATCAGTTGGCAAGCTGCGCACACAATCCCAATGTAATACAGCATCCTTCTTCACCTTTCCGATGCTGCCGCTCTCTCCGGCTCCTGGAGCCGAAGAAGCGGCTTCTTCGCGCAAAGACGATTGTACCGGTCACAGTGCTCTCTTAGCGCGGCTTCTGCCGAAAGAAGCCCGGGAGCGGCTCTTAGCTCCGGAGAGCATCGTACCTTCGTCTTTAGCGTCTTTTGTGGTCTACATCTTAGCAGAAAGCTTTTCCACTATGTCTGGCAAGCAAAACCTGCGCCAGCACAGAAAACATCTCCCACCGTGTTCTGGACGTTGCACGGAGGTCTGCCAAGTGTTTGACAAGAAGAGAAGAAAAGTTGTCCACAACAGCTTCCAATGGAACATTCATGTGATTGGAAAAGTCAGGAGAATGGTAAGGTACTGTTTTCTATCAGTTGGCAAGCTGCGCACACAATCCCAATGTAATACAGCATCCTTCTTCACATTTCCGAAGCTGCCGCTCTCTCCGGCTCCTGGAGCCGAAGAAGCGGCTTCTTCGCGCAAAGACGATTGTACCGGTCACAGGGCTCTCTTAGCGCTGCTTCTGCCGAAAGAAGCCCGGGAGCGGCTCTTAGCTCCGGAGAGCATCGTACCTTCGTCTTTAGCGTCTTTTGTGGTCTACATCTTAGCAAAAAACTTTTCCACTACGTCTGGCAATGAAAACCTGCGCCAGCACAGAAAACATCTCCCATCGTGTTCTAACGTTGCATGGAGGTCTGCAAGTGTTTGGCATGAAGAAAAAAAAGTTGTCCAAAACAGCTTCCAATCGAATATTCATGTGATTGGAAAAGTCAGGAGAGTGGTAAGGTACTGTTTTCTATCAGTTGGCAAGCTGCGCACACAATCCCAGTGCAATACAGCATCCTTCTTCACCTTTCCGATGCTGCCGCTCTCTCCGCCTCCTGGAGCCGACGAAGCGGCTTCTTCGCGCAAAGACGATTGTACCGGTCACAGTGCTCTCTTAGCGCGGCTTCTGCCGAAAGAAGCCCGGGAGCGGCTCTTAGCTCCGGAGAGCATCGTACCTTCGTCTTTAGCGTCTTTTGTGGTCTACATCTTAGCAGAAAGCTTTTCCACTATGTCTGGCAAGGAAAACCTGCGCCAGCACAGAAAACACCTCCCATCGTGTTCTGCACGTTGCACGGTGGTCTGCCAAGTGTTTGAAAAGAAGAGAAGAAAAGTTGTCCAAAACAGCTTCCAATCGAATATTCATGTGATTGGAAAAGTCAGGAGAGTGGTAAGGTACTGTTTTCTATCAGTTGGCAAGCTGCGCACACAATCCCAGTGCAATACAGCATCCTTCCTCACCTTTCCGATGCTGCCGCTCTCTCCGGCTCCTGGAGCCGAAGAAGCGGCTTCTTCGCGCAAAGACGATTGTACCGGTCACAGTGCTCTCTTAGCGCGGCTTCTGCCGAAAGAAGCCCGGGAGCGGCTCTTAGCTCCGGAGAGCATCGTACCTTCGTCTTTAGCGTCTTTTGTGGTCTACATCTTAGCAGAAAGCTTTTCCACTATGTCTGGCAAGGAGAAAGTGTGCCAACACAGAAAACATCTCCCATCGTGTTCTAACATTCCACGGAGGTCTGCCAAGTGCTTGGCATGAAGAAAAGAAAAGTTGTCCAAAAGAGCTTCCAATCGAATATTCATGTGATTGGAAACGTAAGGAGAGTGGTAAGGTACTGATTTCTATCAGTTGGCAAGCTGCGCACACAATCCCAGTTCAATACAGCATCCTTCTTCACCTTTCCGATGCTACCGCTCTCTCCGGGTCCTGGAGCCGAAGAAGCGGCTTCTTCGCACAAAGACGATTGTACCGGTCACAGTGCTCTCTTAGCGCGGCTTCTGCCGAAAGAAGCCCGGGAGCGGCTCTTAGCTCCGGAGAGCATCGTACCTTCGTCTTTAGCGTCTTTTGTGGTCTACATCTTAGCAAAAAGCTTTTCCACTATGTCTGGCAAGGAAAACCTGCGCCAACACAGAAAACATCTCCCATCGTGTTCTAACGTTGCATGGAGGTCTGCCAAGTGCTTGGCATGAAGAAAAGAAAAGTTGTCCAAAACAGCTTCCAATCGAATATTCATGTGATTGGAAAAGTCAGGAGAGTGGTAAGGTACTGTTTTCTATCAGTTGGCAAGCTGCGCACACAATCCCAATGTAATACAGCATCCTTCTTCACCTTTCCGATGCTGCCGCTCTCTCCGGCTCCTGGAGCCGAAGAAGCGGCTTCTTCGCGCAAAGACGATTGTACCGGTCACAGTGCTCTCTTAGCGCGGCTTCTGCCGAAAGAAGCCCGGGAGCGGCGCTTAGCTCCAGAGAGCATCGTACCTTCGTCTTTAGCGTCTTTTGTGGTCTACATCTTAGCAGAAAGCTTTTCCACTATGTCTGGCAAGCAAAACCTGCGCCAGCACAGAAAACATCTCCCATCATGTTCTGGACGTTGCACGGAGGTCTGCCAAGTGTTTGAAAAGAAGAGAAGAAAAGTTGTCCAAAAAAGCTTCCAATCGAATATTCATGTGATTGGAAATGTCAGGAGAGTGGTAAGGTTCTGTTTTCTATCAGTTGGCAAGCTGCGCACACAATCCCAATGTAGTACAGCATCCTTCTTCACCTTTCCGAAGCTGCCGCTCTCTCCGGCTCCTGGAGCCGAAGAAGCGGCTTCTTCGCGCAAAGACGATTGTACCGGTCACAGTGCTCTCTTAGCGCGGCTTCTGCCGAAAGAAGCCCGGGAGCGGCTCTTAGCTCCGGAGAGCATCGTACCTTCGTCTTTAGCGTCTTTTGTGGTCTACATCTTAGCAGAAAGCTTTTCCACTATGTCTGGCAAGGAAAACCTGCGCCAGCACAGAAAACACCTCCCATCGTGTTCTGGACGTTGCACGGTGGTCTGCCAAGTGTTTGAAAAGAAGAGAAGAAAAGTTGTCCAAAACAGCTTCCAATCGAATATTCATGTGATTGGAAAAGTCAGGAGAGTGGTAAGGTACTGTTTTCTATCAGTTGGCAAGCTGCGCACACAATCCCAGTGCAATACAGCATCCTTCCTCACCTTTCCGATGCTGCCGCTCTCTCCGGCTCCTGGAGCCGAAGAAGCGGCTTCTTCGCGCAAAGACGATTGTACCGCTCACAGTGCTCTCTTAGCGCGGCTTCTGCCGAAAGAAGCCCGGGAGCGGCTCTTAGCTCCGGAGAGCATCGTACCTTCGTCTTTAGCGTCTTTTGTGGTCTACATCTTAGCAGAAAGCTTTTCCACTATGTCTGGCAAGGAGAAAGTGTGCCAACACAGAAAACATCTCCCATCGTGTTCTAACATTCCACGGAGGTCTGCCAAGTGCTTGGCATGAAGAAAAGAAAAGTTGTCCAAAAGAGCTTCCAATCGAATATTCATGTGATTGGAAAAGTCAGGAGAGTGGTAAGGTACTGTTTTCTATCAGTTGGCAAGCTGCGCACACAATCCCAATGTAATACAGCATCCTTCTTCACCTTTCCGATGCTGCCGCTCTCTCCGGCTCCTGGAGCCGAAGAAGCGGCTTCTTCGCGCAAAGACGATTGTACCGGTCACAGTGCTCTCTTAGCGCGGCTTCTGCCGAAAGAAGCCCGGGAGCGGCTCTTAGCTCCGGAGAGCATCGTACCTTCGTCTTTAGCGTCTTTTGTGGTCTACATCTTAGCAGAAAGCTTTTCCACTATGTCTGGCAAGCAAAACCTGCGCCAGCACAGAAAACATCTCCCACCGTGTTCTGGACGTTGCACGGAGGTCTGCCAAGTGTTTGACAAGAAGAGAAGAAAAGTTGTCCAAAACAGCTTCCAATGGAACATTCATGTGATTGGAAAAGTCAGGAGAATGGTAAGGTACTGTTTTCTATCAGTTGGCAAGCTGCGCACACAATCCCAATGTAATACAGCATCCTTCTTCACATTTCCGAAGCTGCCGCTCTCTCCGGCTCCTGGAGCCGAAGAAGCGGCTTCTTCGCGCAAAGACGATTGTACCGGTCACAGGGCTCTCTTAGCGCTGCTTCTGCCGAAAGAAGCCCGGGAGCGGCTCTTAGCTCCGGAGAGCATCGTACCTTCGTCTTTAGCGTCTTTTGTGGTCTACATCTTAGCAAAAAACTTTTCCACTACGTCTGGCAATGAAAACCTGCGCCAGCACAGAAAACATCTCCCATCGTGTTCTAACGTTGCATGGAGGTCTGCAAGTGTTTGGCATGAAGAAAAAAAAGTTGTCCAAAACAGCTTCCAATCGAATATTCATGTGATTGGAAAAGTCAGGAGAGTGGTAAGGTACTGTTTTCTATCAGTTGGCAAGCTGCGCACACAATCCCAGTGCAATACAGCATCCTTCTTCACCTTTCCGATGCTGCCGCTCTCTCCGCCTCCTGGAGCCGACGAAGCGGCTTCTTCGCGCAAAGACGATTGTACCGGTCACAGGGCTCTCTTAGCGCGGCTTCTGCCGAAAGAAGCCCGGGAGCGGTTCTTAGCTCCGGAGAGCATCGTACCTTCGTCTTTAGCGTCTTTTGTGGTCTACATCTTAGCAGAATGCTTTTACACTACGTCTGGCAAGGAGAAAGTGTGCCAGCACAGAAAACATCTCCCATCGTGTTCTAACGTTGCACGGAGGTCTGCAAGTGTTTGGCATGAAGAAAAGAAAAGTTGTCCAAAACAGCATCCAATCGAATATTCACGTGATTGGAAAAGTCAGGAGAGTGGTAAGGTACTGTTTTCTATCAGTTGGCAAGCTGCGCACACAATCCCAGTGCAATACAGCATCCTTCTTCACCTTTCCGATGCTGCCGCTCTCTCCGCCTCCTGGAGCCGACGAACCGGCTTCTTCGCGCAAAGACGATTGTACCGGTCACAGTGCTCTCTTAGCGCAGCTTCTGCCGAAAGAAGCCCGGGAGCGGCTCTTAGCTCCGGAGAGCATCGTACCTTCGTCTTTAGCGTCTTTTGTGGTCTACATCTTAGCAGAATGATTTTCAACTACGTCTGGCAAGGAGAAACTGTGCCAGCAAAGAAAACACCTCCCATCGTGTTCTAACGTTGCATGGAGGTCTGTCAAGTGCTTGGCATGAAGAAAAGAAAAGTTGTCCAAAACAGCTTCCAATCGAATATTCATGTGATTGGAAAAGTCAGGAGAGTGGTATGGTACTGTTTTCTATCAGTTGGCAAGCAGCGCACACAATCCCAGTGCAATACAGCATCCTTCTTCACGTTTCGGATGCTGCCGCTCTCTCCGGCTCCTGGAGCCGAAGAAGCGGCTTCTTCGCGCAAAGACGATTGTACCGGTCACAGTGCTCTCTTAGCGCGGCTTCTGCCGAAAGAAGCCCGGGAGCGGCTCTTAGCTCCGGAGAGCATCGTACCTTCGTCTTTAGCGTCTTTTGTGGTCTACATCTTAGCAAAAAGCTTTTCCACTATGTCTGGCAAGGAGAAAGTGTGTCAGCACAGAAAATATCTCCCATCGTGTTCTAACGTTGCACGGATGTCTGCCAAGGGCTTGGCATGAAGAAAAGAATAGTTGTCCAAAAGGGCTTCCAATCGAATATTCATGTGATTGGAAAAGTCAGGAGAGTGGTAAGGTACTGTTTTCTATCAGTTGGCAAGCTGCGCACACAATCCCAGTGCAATACAGCATCCTTCTTCACCTTTCCGATGCTGCCGCTCTCTCCGGCTCCTGGAGCCGAAGAAGCGGCTTCTTCGCGCAAAGACGATTGTACCGGTCACAGTGCTCTCTTAGCGCGGCTTCTGCCGAAAGAAGCCCGGGAGCGGCTCTTAGCTCCGGAGAGCATCGTACCTTTGTCTTTAGCGTCTTTTGTGGTCTACATCTTAGCAAAAAGCTTTTCCACTATGTCTGGCAAGGAAAACCTGTGCCAGCACAGAAAACATCTCCCATCGTGTTCTGGATGTTGCACGGAGGTCTGCCAAGTGTTTGACAAGAAGAGAAGAAAAGTTGTCCAAAACAGCTTCCAATCGAATATTCATGTGATTGGAAAAGTCAGGAGAGTGGTAAGGTACTGTTTTCTATCAGTTGGCAAGCTGCGCACACAATCCCAATGTAATACAGCATCCTTCTTCACCTTTCCGAAGCTGCCGCTCTCCGGCTCCTGGAGCCGAAGAAGCGGCTTCTTCGCGCAAAGACTATTGTACCGGTCACAGTGCTCTCTTAGCGCGGCTTCTGCCGAAAGAAGCCCGGGAGCGGCTCTTAGCTCCGGAGAGCATCGTACCTTCGTCTTTAGCGTCTTTTGTGTTCTACATCTTAGCAAAAAGCTTTTCCACTATGTCTGGCAAGGAGAAACTGTGCCAGCACAGAAAACATCTCCCCTCGTGTTCTGGACGTTGCACGGAGGTCTGCAAGTGTTTGGCATGAAGAAAAGAAAAGCTGTCCAAAAGAGCTTCCAATCGAATATTCATGTGATTGGAAAAGTCAGGAGAGTGGTAAGGTACTGTTTTCTATCAGTTGGCAAGCTGCGCACACAATCCCAGTGCAATACAGCATCCTTCTTCACCTTTCCGATGCTGCCGCTCTCTCCGGCTCCTGGAGCCGAAGAAGCGGCTTCTTCGCGCAAAGACGATTGTACCGGTCACAGTGCTCTCTTAGCGCGGCTTCTGCCGAAAGAAGCCCGGGAGCGGCTCTTAGCTCCGGAGAGCATCGTACCTTCGTCTTTAGCGTCTTTTGTGGTCTACATCTTTGCAGAAAGATTTTCCACTATGTCTGGCAAGGAGAAACTGTGCCAGCACAGAAAACATCTCCCATCGTGTTCTGGACGTTGCACGGATGTCTGCCAAGTGCTTGGCATGAAGAAAAGAAAAGCTGTCCAAAAGATCTTCCAATTGAATATTCATGTGATTGGAAAAGTCAGGAGAGTGGTAAGGTACTGTTTTCTATCAGTTAGCAAGCTGCGCACACAATCCCAATGTAATACAGCATCCTTCTTCACCTTTCCGAAGCTGCCGCTCTCTCCGGCTCCCGGAGCCGAAGAAGCGGCTTCTTCGCGCAAAGACGATTGTACCGCTCACAGTGCTCTCTTAGCGCGGCTTCTGCCGAAAGAAGCCCGGGAGCGGCTCTTAGCTCCGGAGAGCATTGTACCTTTGTCTTTAGCGTCTTTTGTGGTCTACATCTTAGCAAAAAGCTTTTCCACTACATCTGGCAAGGAGAAACTCTGCCAGCACAGAAAACATCTCCCATTGTGTTCTAACTTTACACGGAGGTCTGCCAAGTGCTTGGCATGAAGAAAAGAATAGTTGTCCAAAAGAGCTTCCAATCGAATATTCATGTGATTGGAAAAGTCAGGAGAGTGGTAAGGTACTGTTTTCTATCAGTTGGCAAGCTGCGCACACAATCCCAATGTAATACGGCATCCTTCTTCACCTTACCAATGCTGCCACTCTCTCCGGCTCCTTGAGCCGAAGAAGCGGCTTCTTCGCGCAAAGACGATTGTACCGGTCACAGTGCTCTCTTAGCGCGGCTTCTGCCGAAAGAAGCCCGGGAGCGGCTCTTAGCTCCGGAGAGCATCGTACCTTCGTCTTTAGCGTCTTTTGTGGTCTACATCTTAGCAAAAAGCTTTTCCACTATGTCTGGCAAGGAGAAACTGTGCCAGCACAGAAAACATCTCCCATCGTGTTCTGGACGTTGCATGGAGGTCTGCAAGTGTTTGGCATGAAGAAAAGAAAAGATGTCAAAAAGAGCTTCCAATCGAATATTCATGTGATTGGAAAAGTCAGGAGAGTGGTAAGGTACTGTTTTCTATCAGTTGGCAAGCTGCGCACACAATCCCAGTGTTGTACAGCATCCTCCTTCAACTTTCCGAAGCTGCCGCTCTCTCCGGCTCCTGGAGCCGAAGAAGCGGCTTCTTCGCGCAAAGACGATTGTACCGGTCACAGTGCTCTCTTAGCGCGGCTTCTGCCGAAAGAAGCCCGGGAGCGGCTCTTAGCTCCGGAGAGCATCGTACCTTCGTCTTTAGCGTCTTTTGTGGTCTACATCTTAGCAGAAAGCTTTTCCACTATGTCTGGCATGGAAAACCTGCGCAAGCACAGAAAACATCTCCCATCGTGTTCTGGACGTTGCACGGAGGTCTGCCAAGTGTTTGACAAGAAAAGAAGAATAGCTGGCCAAAACAGCTTCCAATCGAATATTCATGTGATTGGAAAAGTCAGGAGAGTGGTAAGGTACTGTTTTCTATCAGTTGGCAAGCTGCGCACACAATCCCAATGTAATACAGCATCCTTCTTCACCTTTCCGAAGCTGCCGCTCTCTCCGGCTCCTGGAGCCGAAGAAGCGGCTTCTTCGCGCAAAGACGATTGTACCGGTCACAGTGCTCTCTTAGCGCGGCTTCTGCCGAAAGAAGCCCGGGAGCGGCTCTTAGCTCCGGAGAGCATCGTACCTTCGTCTTTAGCGTCTTTTGTGGTCTACATCTTAGCAGAAAGCTTTTCCACTATGTCTGGCAAGGAAAACCTGCGCCAGCACAGAAAACACCTCCCATCGTGTTCTGGACGTTGCACGGTGGTCTGCCAAGTGTTTGAAAAGAAGAGAAGAAAAGTTGTCCAAAACAGCTTCCAATCGAATATTCATGTGATTGGAAAAGTCAGGAGAGTGGTAAGGTACTGTTTTCTATCAGTTGGCAAGCTGCGCACACAATCCCAGTGCAATACAGCATCCTTCCTCACCTTTCCGATGCTGCCGCTCTCTCCGGCTCCTGGAGCCGAAGAAGCGGCTTCTTCGCGCAAAGACGATTGTACCGGTCACAGTGCTCTCTTAGCGCGGCTTCTGCCGAAAGAAGCCCGGGAGCGGCTCTTAGCTCCGGAGAGCATCGTACCTTCGTCTTTAGCGTCTTTTGTGGTCTACATCTTAGCAGAAAGCTTTTCCACTATGTCTGGCAAGGAGAAAGTGTGCCAACACAGAAAACATCTCCCATCGTGTTCTAACATTCCACGGAGGTCTGCCAAGTGCTTGGCATGAAGAAAAGAAAAGTTGTCCAAAAGAGCTTCCAATCGAATATTCATGTGATTGGAAAAGTCAGGAGAGTGGTAAGGTACTGTTTTCTATCAGTTGGCAAGCTGCGCACACAATCCCAATGTAATACAGCATCCTTCTTCACCTTTCCGATGCTGCCGCTCTCTCCGGCTCCTGGAGCCGAAGAAGCGGCTTCTTCGCGCAAAGACGATTGTACCGGTCACAGTGCTCTCTTAGCGCGGCTTCTGCCGAAAGAAGCCCGGGAGCGGCTCTTAGCTCCGGAGAGCATCGTACCTTCGTCTTTAGCGTCTTTTGTGGTCTACATCTTAGCAGAAAGCTTTTCCACTATGTCTGGCAAGCAAAACCTGCGCCAGCACAGAAAACATCTCCCACCGTGTTCTGGACGTTGCACGGAGGTCTGCCAAGTGTTTGACAAGAAGAGAAGAAAAGTTGTCCAAAACAGCTTCCAATGGAACATTCATGTGATTGGAAAAGTCAGGAGAATGGTAAGGTACTGTTTTCTATCAGTTGGCAAGCTGCGCACACAATCCCAATGTAATACAGCATCCTTCTTCACATTTCCGAAGCTGCCGCTCTCTCCGGCTCCTGGAGCCGAAGAAGCGGCTTCTTCGCGCAAAGACGATTGTACCGGTCACAGTGCTCTCTTAGCGCCGCTTCTGCCGAAAGAAGCCCGGGAGCGGCTCTTAGCTCCGGAGAGCATCGTACCTTCGTCTTTAGCGTCTTTTGTGGTCTACATCTTAGCAAAAAGCTTTTCCACTACGTCTGGCAATGAAAACCTGCGCCAGCACAGAAAACATCTCCCATCGTGTTCTAACGTTGCATGGAGGTCTGCAAGTGTTTGGCATGAAGAAAAAAAAGTTGTCCAAAACAGCTTCCAATCGAATATTCATGTGATTGGAAAAGTCAGGAGAGTGGTAAGGTACTGTTTTCTATCAGTTGGCAAGCTGCGCACACAATCCCAGTGCAATACAGCATCCTTCTTCACCTTTCCGATGCTGCCGCTCTCTCCGCCTCCTGGAGCCGACGAACCGGCTTCTTCGCGCAAAGACGATTGTACCGGTCACAGGGCTCTCTTAGCGCGGCTTCTGCCGAAAGAAGCCCGGGAGCGGCTCTTAGCTCCGGAGAGCATCGTACCTTCGTCTTTAGCGTCTTTTGTGGTCTACATCTTAGCAGAATGCTTTTACACTACGTCTGGCAAGGAGAAAGTGTGCCAGCACAGAAAACATCTCCCATCGTGTTCTAACGTTGCACGGAGGTCTGCAAGTGTTTGGCATGAAGAAAAGAAAAGTTGTCCAAAAGAGCTTCCAATCGAATATTCATGTGATTGGAAAAGTCAGGAGAGTGGTATGGTACTGATTTCTATCAGTTGGCAAGCAGCGCACACAATCCCAGTGCAATACAGCATCCTTCTTCACGTTTCGGATGCTGCCGCTCTCTCCGGCTCCTGGAGCCGAAGAAGCGGCTTCTTCGCGCAAAGACGATTGTACCGGTCACAGTGCTCTCTTAGGGCGGCTTCTGCCGAAAGAAGCCCGGGAGCGGCTCTTAGCTCCGGAGAGCATCGTACCTTCGTCTTTAGCGTCTTTTGTGGTCTACATCTTAGCAAAAAGCTTTTCCACTATGTCTGGCAAGGAGAAAGTGTGTCAGCACAGAAAATATCTCCCATCGTGTTCTAACGTTGCACGGATGTCTGCCAAGGGCTTGGCATGAAGAAAAGAATAGTTGTCCAAAAGGGCTTCCAATCGAATATTCATGTGATTGGAAAAGTCAGGAGAGTGGTAAGGTACTGTTTTCTATCAGTTGGCAAGCTGCGCACACAATCCCAGTGCAATACAGCATCCTTCTTCACCTTTCCGATGCTGCCGCTCTCTCCGGCTCCTGGAGCTGAAGAAGCGGCTTCTTCGCGCAAAGACGATTGTACCGGTCACAGTGCTCTCTTAGCGCGGCTTCTGCCGAAAGAAGCCCGGGAGCGGCTCTTAGCTCCGGAGAGCATCGTACCTTTGTCTTTAGCGTCTTTTGTGGTCTACATCTTAGCAGAAAGCTTTTCCACTATGTCTGGCAAGGAAAACCTGCGCCAGCACAGAAAACATCTCCCATCGTGTTCTGGATGTTGCACGGAGGTCTGCCAAGTGTTTGACAAGAAGAGAAGAAAAGTTGTCCAAAACAGCTTCCAATCGAATATTCATGTGATTGGAAAAGTCAGGAGAGTGGTAAGGTACTGTTTTCTATCAGTTGGCAAGCTGCGCACACAATCCCAATGTAATACAGCATCCTTCTTCACCTTTCCGAAGCTGCCGCTCTCCGGCTCCTGGAGCCGAAGAAGCGGCTTCTTCGCGCAAAGACGATTGTACCGGTCACAGTGCTCTCTTAGCGCGGCTTCTGCCGAAAGAAGCCCGGGAGCGGCTCTTAGCTCCGGAGAGCATCGTACCTTCGTCTTTAGCGTCTTTTGTGTTCTACATCTTAGCAAAAAGCTTTTCCACTATGTCTGGCAAGGAGAAACTGTGCCAGCACAGAAAACATCTCCCCTCGTGTTCTGGACGTTGCACGGAGGTCTGCAAGTGTTTGGCATGAAGAAAAGAAAAGCTGTCCAAAAGAGCTTCCAATCGAATATTCATGTGATTGGAAAAGTCAGGAGAGTGGTAAGGTACTGTTTTCTATCAGTTGGCAAGCTGCGCACACAATCCCAGTGCAATACAGCATCCTTCCTCACCTTTCCGATGCTGCCGCTCTCTCCGGCTCCTGGAGCCGAAGAAGCGGCTTCTTCGCGCAAAGACGATTGTACCGGTCACAGTGCTCTCTTAGCGCGGCTTCTGCCGAAAGAAGCCCGGGAGCGGCTCTTAGCTCCGGAGAGCATCGTACCTTCGTCTTTAGCGTCTTTTGTGGTCTACATCTTAGCAGAAAGATTTTCCACTATGTCTGGCAAGGAGAAACTGTGCCAGCACCGAAAACATCTCCCATCGTGTTCTGGACGTTGCACGGATGTCTGCCAAGTGCTTGGCATGAAGAAAAGAAAAGCTGTCCAAAAGAGCTTCCAATTGAATATTCATGTGATTGGAAAAGTCAGGAGAGTGGTAAGGTACTGTTTTCTATCAGTTAGCAAGCTGCGCACACAATCCCAATGTAATACAGCATCCTTCTTCACCTTTCCGAAGCTGCCGCTCTCTCCGGCTGCTGGAGCCGAAGAAGCGGCTTCTTCGCGCAAAGACGATTGTACCGCTCACAGTGCTCTCTTAGCGCGGCTTCTGCCGAAAGAAGCCCGGGAGCGGCTCTTAGCTCCGGAGAGCATTGTACCTTTGTCTTTAGCGTCTTTTGTGGTCTACATCTTAGCAAAAAGCTTTTCCACTACATCTGGCAAGGAGAAACTCTGCCAGCACAGAAAACATCTCCCATTGTGTTCTAACTTTACACGGAGGTCTGCCAAGTGCTTGGCATGAAGAAAAGAATAGTTGTCCAAAACAGCTTCCAATCGAATATTCATGTGATTGGAAAAGTCAGGAGAGTGGTAAGGTACTGTTTTCTATCAGTTGGCAAGCTGCGCACACAATCCCAATGTAATACGGCATCCTTCTTCACCTTACCAATGCTGCCACTCTCTCCGGCTCCTTGAGCCGAAGAAGCGGCTTCTTCGCGCAAAGACGATTGTACCGGTCACAGTGCTCTCTTAGCGCGGCTTCTGCCGAAAGAAGCCCGGGAGCGGCTCTTAGCTCCGGAGAGCATCGTACCTTCGTCTTTAGCGTCTTTTGTGGTCTACATCTTAGCAGAAAGATTTTCCACTATGTCTGGCAAGGAGAAACTGTGCCAGCACAGAAAACATCTCCCATCGTGTTCTGGACGTTGCACGGAGGTCTGCAAGTGTTTGGCATGAAGAAAAGAAAAGATGTCAAAAAGAGCTTCCAATCGAATATTCATGTGATTGGAAAAGTCAGGAGAGTGGTAAGGTACTGTTTTCTATCAGTTGGCAAGCTGCGCACACAATCCCAATGTAATACAGCATCCTTCTTCACCTTACCAATGCTGCCACTCTCTCCGGCTCCTGGAGCCGAAGAAGCGGCTTCTTCGCGCAAAGACGATTGTACCGGTCACAGTGCTCTCTTAGCGCGGCTTCTGCCGAAAGAAGCCCGGGAGCGGCTCTTAGCTCCGGAGAGCATCGTACCTTCGTCTTTAGCGTCTTTTGTGGTCTACATCTTAGCAAAAAGCTTTTCCAATACGTCTGGCAAGGAGAAACTGTGCCAGCACAGAAAACATCTCCCATCGTGTTCTAAAGTTGCACGGAGGTCTGCCAAGTGCTTAGCATGAAGAAGAGAAAAGTTGTCCAAAACAGCTTCCAATGGAATATTCATGTGATTGGAAAAGTCAGGAGAGTGGTAAGGTACTGTTTTTCTATCAGTTGGCAAGCTGCGCACACAATCCCAGTGCAATACAGCATCCTTCTTCACCTTTCCGAAGCTGCCGCTCTCTCCGGCTCCTGGAGCCGAAGAAGCGGCTTCTTCGCGCAAAGACGATTGTACCGGTCACAGTGCTCTCTTAGCGCGGCTTCTGCCGAAAGAAGCCCGGGAGCGGCTCTTAGCTCCGGAGAGCATCGTACCTTCGTCTTTAGCGTCTTTTGTGGTCTACATATTAGCAGAAAGCTTTTCCACTCTGTCTGGCAAGGAGAAAATGTGCCAGCACAGAAAACATCCCCCATCGTGTTCTAACGTTGCATGGAGGTTTGCCAAGTGCTTGGCATGAAGAAAAGAAAAGTTGTCCAAAAGAGCTTCCAATCGAATATTCATGTGATTGGAAAAGTCAGGAGAGTGGTAAGGTACTGTTTTCTATCAGTTGGCAAGCTGCGCACACAATCCCAATGTAATACAGCATCCTTCTTCACCGTTCCGATGCTGCCGCTCTCTCCGCCTCCTGGAGCCGACGAACCGGATCCTTCGCGTAAAGACGATTGTACCGGTCACAGCGCTCTCTTAGCGCGGCTTCTGCCGAAAGAAGCCCGGGAGCGGTTCTTAGCTCCGGAGAGCATCGTACCTTCGTCTTTAGCGTCTTTTGTGGTCTACATCTTAGCAGAAAGCTTTTCCACTATGTCTGGCAAGGAGAAAAAGTGCCAGCACAGAAAACATCTCCCATCGTGTTCTAACGTTGCACGGAGGTCTGCCAAATGCTTGGGATGAAGAAAAGAAAAGTTGTCCAAAACAGCTTCCAATGGAATATTCATGTGATTGGAAAAGTCAGGAGAGTGGTAAGGTACTGTTTTCTATCAGTTGGCAAGCTGTGCACACAATCCTATTGTAATTCAGCATACGTGTTCACGTTTCCGATGCTGCCGCTCTCTCCGGCTCCTGGAGCCGAAGAAGCGGCTTCTTCGCGCAAAGACTATTGTCCCGGTCACAGTGCTCTCTTAGCGCGGCTTCTGCCGAAAGAAGCCCGGGAGCGGCTCTTAGCTCCGGAGAGCATCGTACCTTCGTCTTTAGCGTCTTTTGTGGTCTACATCTTAGCAGAAAGCTTTTCCACTATGTCTGGCAAGCAAAACCTGCGCCAGCACAGAAAACATCTCCCATCGTGTTCTGGACATTGCACGGAGGTCTGCCAAGTGTTTGAGAAGAAGAGAAGAAAAGTTGTCCAAAAGAGCTTCCAATCGAATATTCATGTGATTGGAAAATTCAGGAGAGTGGTAAGGTACTGTTTTCTATCAGTTGGCAAGCTGCTCCCCGGCTCCTGCAGCCGAAGAAGCGTCTTGTTTGCTCAAAGACATTTGTACCGGTCACCGTGCTCTCTTAGCGCGGCTTCTGCCGAAAGAAGCCCGGGAGCGGCTCTTAGCTCCGGAGAGCATCGTACCTTCGTCTTTAGCGTCTTTTGTGGTCTACATCTTATCAAAAAGCTTTTCCACTATGTCTGGAAAGGAAAACCTGCGCTAACACAGAAAACATCTCCCATCGTGTTCTAACGTTGCATGGAGGTCTGCCAAGTGCTTGGCATGAAGAAAAGAAAAGTTGTCCAAAACAGCTTCCAATGGAATATTCATGTGATTGGAAAAGTCAGGAGAGTGGTAAGGTACTGTTTTCTATCAGTTGGCAAGCTGCGCACACAATCCCAGTGTTGTACAGCATCCTTCTTCACCTTTCCGATGCTGCCGCTCTCTCCGGCTCCTGGAGCCGAAGAAGCGGCTTCTTCGCGCAAAGACGATTGTACCGGTCACAGTGCTCTCTTACCGCGGCTTCTGCCAAAAGAAGCCCGGGAGCGGCTCTTAGCTCCGGAGAGCATCGTCCCTTCGTCTTTAGCGTCTTTTGTGGTCTACATCTTAGCAGAAAGCTTTTCCACTATGTCTGGCAAGGAGAAAGTGTGCCAACACAGAAAACATCTCCCATCGTGTTCTAACTTTGCACGGAGGTCTGCCAAGTGCTTGGCATGAAGAAAAGAAAAGTTGTCCAAAACAGCTTCCAATCGAATATTCATGTGATTGGAAAAGTCAGGAGAGTGGTAAGGTACTGTTTTCTATCAGTTGGCAAGCTGCGCACACAATCCCAGTGTAATACAGCATCCTTCTTCACCTTTCTGAAGCTGCCGCTCTCTCCGGCTCCTGGAGCCGAAGAAGCGGCTTCTTCGCGCAAAGACGATTGTACCGGTCACAGTGCTCTCTTAGGGCGGCTTCTGCCGAAAGAAGCCCGGGAGCGGCTCTTAGCTCCGGAGAGCATCGTACCTTCGTCTTTAGCGTCTTTTGTGGTCTACATCTTAGCAAAAAGCTTTTCCACTATGTCTGGCAAGGAAAACCTGCGCCAGCACAGAAAACATCTCCCATCGTGTTCTGGACGTTGCACGGAGGTCTGCCAAGTGTTTGAAAAGAAGAGAAGAAAAGTTGTCCAAAACAGCTTCCAATCGAATATTCATGTGATTGGAAAAGTCAGGAGAGTGGTAAGGTACTGTTTTCTATCAGTTGGCAAGCTGCGCACACAATCCCAATGTAATACAGCATCCTTCTTCACCTTTCCGATGCTGCCGCTCTCTCCGCCTCCTGGAGCCGACGAACCGGCTTCTTCCTTCAAAGACGATTGTACCGATCACAGTGCTCTCTTAGCGCGGCTTCTGCCGAAAGAAGCCCGGGAGCGGTTCTTAGCTCCGGAGAGCATCGTACCTTCGTCTTTAGCGTCTTTTGTGGTCTACATCTTAGCAGAAATCTTTTCCACTATGTCTGGCAAGGAAAACCTGCGCCAGCACAGAAAACATCCCCCATCGTGTTCTGGACGTTGCACGGAGGTCTGCCAAGTGTTTGAAAAGAAGAGAAGAAAAGTTGTCCAAAACAGCTTCCAATTGAATATTCATGTGATTGGAAAAGTCAGGAGAGTGGTAAGGTACTGTTTTCTATCAGTTGGCAAGCTGCGCACACAATCCCAGTGCAATACAGCATCCTTCTCCACCTTATCGATGCTGCCGCTCTCTCCGGGTCCTGGAGCCGAAGAAGCGGCTTCTTCGCGCAAAGACGATTGTACCGGTCACAGGGCTCTCTTAGCGCGGCTTCTGCCGAAAGAAGCCCGGGAGCGGCTCTTAGCTCCGGAGAGCATCGTACCTTCGTCTTTAGCGTCTTTTGTGGTCTACATCTTAGCAAAAAGCTTTTCCACTATGTCTGGCAAGGAGAAAGTGTGCCAGCACAGGAAATATCTCCCATCGTGTTCTAACGTTGCACGGATGTCTGCCAAGTGCTTGGCATGAAGAAAAGAAAAGTTGTCGAAAACAGCTTCCAATCGAATATTAATGTGATTGGAAAAGTCAGGAGAGTGGTAAGGTACTGTTTTCTATCAGTTGGCAAGCTGCGCACACAATCCCAGTGCAATACAGCATCCTTCTTCACCTTTCCGATGCTGCCGCTCTCTCCGGCTCCTGGAGCCGAAGAAGCGGCTTCTTCGCGCAAAGACATTTGTGCCGGTCACAGTGCTCTCTTAGCGCGGCTTCTGCCGAAAGAAGCCCGGGAGCGGCTCTTAGCTCCGGAGAGCATCGTACCTTCGTCTTTAGCGTCTTTTGTGGTCTACATCTTAGCAAAAAGCTTTTCCACTTTGTCTGGCAAGGAAAACCTGCGCCAACACAGAAAACATCTCCCATCGTGTTCTAACGTTGCATGGAGGTCTGCCAAGTGCTTGGCATGAAGAAAAGAAAAGTTGTCCAAAACAGCTTCCAATCGAATATTCATGTGATTGGAAAAGTCAGGAGAGTGGTAAGGTACTGATTTCTATCAGTTGGCAAGCTGCGCACACAATCCCAGTGCAATACAGCATCCTTCTTCACCTTTCCGATGCTGCCGCTCTCTCCGGCTCCTGGAGCCGAAGAAGCGGCTTCTTCGCGCAAAGACGATTGTACCGGTCACAGGGCTCTCTTAGCGCGGCTTCTGCCGAAAGAAGCCCGGGAGCGGCTCTTAGCTCCGGAGAGCATCGTACCTTCGTCTTTAGCGTCTTTTGTGGTCTACATCTTAGCAAAAAGCTTTTCCACTCTGTCTGGCAAGGAGAAACTGTGCCAGCACAGAAAACATCTCCCATCATGTTCTGGACGTTGCACGGAGGTCTGCAAGTGTTTGGCATGAAGAAAAGAAAAGTTGTCCAAAACAGCTTCCAATCGAATATTCATGTGATTGGAAAAGTCAGGAGAGTGGTAAGGTACTGTTTTCTATCAGTTGGCAAGCTGCGCACACAATCCCAGTGCAATACAGCATCCTTCTTCACCTTTCCGAAGCTGCCGCTCTCTCCGGCTCCTGGAGCCGAAGAAGCGGCTTCTTCGCGCAAAGACGATTGTACCGGTCACAGTGCTCTCTTAGCGCGGCTTCTGCCGAAAGAAGCCCGGGAGCGGCTCTTAGCTCCGGAGAGCATCGTACCTTCGTCTTTAGCGTCTTTTGTGGTCTACATCCTAGCAGAAAGCTTTTCCACTATGTCTGGAAAGGAAAACCTGCGCCAGCACAGAAAACTTTTCCCATCGTGATGTGGACGTTGCACGGAGGTCTGCCAAGTGTTTGACAAGAAGAGAAGTTGTCCAAAACAGCTTCCAATCAAATATTCATGTGATTGGAAAAGTCAGGAGAGTGGTAAGGTACTGTTTTCTATCAGTTGGCAAGCTGCGCACACAATCCCAGTGTTGTACAGCATCCATCTTCACCTTTCCGATGCTGCCGCTCTCTCCGGCTCCTGGAGCCGAAGAAGCGGCTTCTTCGTGCAAAGACGATTGTACCGGTCACAGTGCTCTCTTAGCGCGGCTTCTGCCGAAAGAAGCCCGGGAGCGGCTCTTAGCTCCGGAGAGCATCGTACCTTCGTCTTTAGCGTCTTTTGTGGTCTACATCTTAGCAGAAAGCTTTTCCACTATGTCTGGCAAGGAAAACCTGCGCAAGCACAGGAAACATCTCCCATCGTGTTCTGGACGTTGCACGGAGGTCTGCCAAGTGTTTGACAAGAAGAGAAGAAAAGTTGTCCAAAACAGCTTCCAATCGAATATTCATGTGATTGGAAAAGTCAGGAGAGTGATAAGGTACTGTTTTCTATCAGTTGGCAAGCTGCGCACAGAATCCCAGTGTTGTACAGCATCCTTCTTCACCTTTCCGATGCTGCCGCTCTCTCCGGCTCCTGGAGCCGAAGAAGCGGCTTCTTCGCGCAAAGACGATTGTACCGGTCACAGTGCTCTCTTAGCGCGGCTTCTGCCGAAAGAAGCCCGGGAGCGGCTCTTAGCTCCGGAGAGCATCGTACCTTCGTCTTTAGCGTCTTTTGTGGTCTACATCTTAGCAGAAAGCTTTTCCACTATGTCTGGCAAGGAAAACCTGCGCCAGCACAGAAAACATCTCCCATCGTGTTCTAACGTTGCACGGAGGTCTGCAAGTGTTTGGAATGAAGAAAAGAAAAGTTGTCCAAAACAGCTTCCAATCGAATATTCATGTGATTGGAAAAGTCAGGAGAGTGGTAAGGTACTCTTTTCTATCTGTTGGCAAGCTGTGCACACAACCCTAGTGTAATACAGCATACTTGTTCACGTTTCCGATGCTGCCGCTCTCTCCGGCTCCTGGAGCCGAAGAAGCGGCTTCTTCGCGCAAAGACTATTGTCCCGGTCACAGGGCTCTCTTAGCGCGGCTTCTGCCGAAAGAAGCCCGGGAGCGGCTCTTAGCTCCGGAGAGCATCGTACCTTCGTCTTTAGCGTCTTTTGTGGTCTACATCTTAGCAGAAAGCTTTTCCACTACATCTGGCAAGGAGAAACTCTGCCAGCACAGAAAACATCTCCCATCGTGTTCTAACGTTGCACGGAGGTCTGCCAAGTGCTTGGCATGAAGAAAAGAAAAGTTGTTCAAAACAGCTTCCAATGGAATATTCATGTGATTGGAAAAGTCAGGAGAGTGGTAAGGTACTGTTTTCTATCAGTTGGCAAGCTGCGCACACAATCCCAGTGCAATACAGCATCCTTCTTCACCTTTCCGATGCTGCCGCTCTCTCCGGCTCCTGGAGCCGAAGAAGCGGCTTCTTCGCGCAAAGACGATTGTACCGGTCACAGTGCTCTCTTAGCGCGGCTTCTGCCGAAAGAAGCCCGGGAGCGGCTCTTAGCTCCGGAGAGCATCGTACCTTCGTCTTTAGCGTCTTTTGTGGTCTACATCTTAGCAAAAAGCTTTTCCACTACATCTGGCAAGGAGAAACTGTGCCAGCACAGAAAACATCTCCCATCGTGATCTAACGTTGCACGGAGGTCTGCAAGTGTTTGGAATGAAGAAAAGAAAAGCTGTCCAAAACAGCTTCCAATCGAATATTCATGTGATTGGAAAAGTCAGGAGAGTGGTAAGGTACTGTTTTCTATCAGTTGGCAAGCTGCGCACACAATCCCAGTGTAATACAGCATCCTTCTTCACCTTTCTGAAGCTGCCGCTCTCTCCGGCTCCTGGAGCCGAAGAAGCGGCTTCTTCGCGCAAAGACGATTGTACCGGTCACAGTGCTCTCTTAGCGCGGCTTCTGCCGAAAGAAGCCCGGGAGCGGCTCTTAGCTCCGGAGAGCATCGTACCTTCGTCTTTAGCGTCTTTTGTGGTCTACATCTTAGCAAAAGGCTTTTCCACTACGTCTGGCAACGAGAAAGTGTGCCAACACAGAAAACATCTCCCATCGTGTTCTAACCTTGCACGGAGGTCTGCAAGTGTTTGGCATGAAGAAAAGAAAAGCTGTCCAAAAGAGCTTCCAATCGAATATTCATGTGATTGGAAAAGTCAGGAGAGTGGTAAGGTACTGTTTTCTATCAGTTGGCAAGCTGCGCACACAATCCCAGTGCAATACAGCATCCTTCTTCACCTTTCCGAAGCTGCCGCTCTCTCCGGCTCCTGGAGCCGAAGAAGCGGCTTCTTCGCGCAAAGACGATTGTACCGGTCACAGTGCTCTCTTAGCGCGGCTTCTGCCGAAAGAAGCCCGGGAGCGGCTCTTAGCTCCGGAGAGCATCGTACCTTCGTCTTTAGCGTCTTTTGTGGTCTACATCCTAGCAGAAAGCTTTTCCACTATGTCTGGAAAGGAAAACCTGCGCCAGCACAGAAAACATCTCCCATCGTGTTCTGGACGTTGCACGGAGGTCTGTCAAGTGTTTGACAAGAAGAGAAGAAAAGTTGTCCAAAACAGCTTCCAATCGAATATTCATGTGATTGGAAAAGTCAGGAGAGTGGTAAGGTACTGTTTTCTATCAGTTGGCAAGCTGCGCACACAATCCCAGTGCAATACAGCATCCTTCTTCACCTTTCCGATGCTGCCGCTGTCTCCGCCTCCTGGAGCCGAAGAAGCGGCTTCTTCGCGCAAAGACGATTGTACCGGTCACAGTGCTCTCTTAGCGCGGCTTCTGCCGAAAGAAGCCCGGGAGCGGCTCTTAGCTCCGGAGAGCATTGTACCTTTGTCTTTAGCGTCTTTTGTGGTCTACATCTTAGCAGAAAGCTTTCCCACTACGTCTGGCAAGGAGAAAGTGTGCCAACACAGAAAACATCTCCCATCGTGTTCTAACGTTTCACGGAGGTCTGCCAAGTTTTTGACAAGAAGAGAAGAAAAGTTGTCCAAAACAGCTTCCAATCGAATATTCATGTGATTGGAAAAGTCAGGAGAGTGGTAAGGTACTGTTTTCTATCAGTTGGCAAGCTGCGCACACAATCCCAATGTAGTACAGCATCCTTCTTCACCTTTCCGAAGCTGCCGCTCTCTCCGGCTCCTGGAGCCGAAGAAGCGGCTTCTTCGCGCAAAGACGATTGTACCGGTCACAGTGCTCTCTTAGCGCGGCTTCTGCCGAAAGAAGCCCGGGAGCGGCTCTTAGCTCCGGAGAGCATCGTACCTTCGTCTTTAGCGTCTTTTGTGGTCTACATCTTAGCAGAAAGCTTTTCCACTATGTCTGGCAAGGAAAACCTGCGCCAGCACAGAAAACACCTCCCATCGTGTTCTAACGTTGCACGGAGGTCTGCCAAGTGCTTGGCATGAAGAAAAGAAAAGTTGTCCAAAACAGCTTCCAATCGAATATTCATGTGATTGGAAAAGTCAGGAGAGTGGTAAGGTACTGTTTTCTATCAGTTGGCAAGCTGCGCACACAATCCCAGTGCAATACAGCATCCTTCTTCACCTTTCCGATGCTGCCGCTCTCTCCGGCTCCTGGAGCCGAAGAAGCGGCTTCTTCGCGCAAAGACGATTGTACCGGTCACAGTGCTCTCTTAGCGCGGCTTCTGCCGAAAGAAGCCCGGGAGCGGCTCTTAGCTCCGGAGAGCATCGTACCTTCGTCTTTAGCGTCTTTTGTGGTCTACATCTTAGCAGAAAGCTTTTCCACTATGTCTGGCAAGGAGAAAGTGTGCCAACACAGAAAACATCTCCCATCGTGTTCTAACATTCCACGGAGGTCTGCCAAGTGCTTGGCATGAAGAAAAGAAAAGTTGTCCAAAAGAGCTTCCAATCGAATATTCATGTGATTGGAAACGTAAGGAGAGTGGTAAGGTACTGATTTCTATCAGTTGGCAAGCTGCGCACACAATCCCAGTTCAATACAGCATCCTTCTTCACCTTTCCGATGCTACCGCTCTCTCCGGGTCCTGGAGCCGAAGAAGCGGCTTCTTCGCGCAAAGACGATTGTACCGGTCACAGTGCTCTCTTAGCGCGGCTTCTGCCGAAAGAAGCCCGGGAGCGGCTCTTAGCTCCGGAGAGCATCGTACCTTCGTCTTTAGCGTCTTTTGTGGTCTACATCTTAGCAAAAAGCTTTTCCACTATGTCTGGCAAGGAAAACCTGCGCCAACACAGAAAACATCTCCCATCGTGTTCTAACGTTGCATGGAGGTCTGCCAAGTGCTTGGCATGAAGAAAAGAAAAGTTGTCCAAAACAGCTTCCAATCGAATATTCATGTGATTGGAAAAGTCAGGAGAGTGGTAAGGTACTGTTTTCTATCAGTTGGCAAGCTGCGCACACAATCCCAATGTAATACAGCATCCTTCTTCACCTTTCCGATGCTGCCGCTCTCTCCGGCTCCTGGAGCCGAAGAAGCGGCTTCTTCGCGCAAAGACGATTGTACCGGTCACAGTGCTCTCTTAGCGCGGCTTCTGCCGAAAGAAGCCCGGGAGCGGCGCTTAGCTCCAGAGAGCATCGTACCTTCGTCTTTAGCGTCTT
The DNA here is from genome assembly GCF_027887145.1 of Ammospiza caudacuta. NCBI lineage: Eukaryota > Metazoa > Chordata > Aves > Passeriformes > Passerellidae > Ammospiza > Ammospiza caudacuta. The sequence goes on from NC_080597.1 coordinate 22,429,775, forward strand.
TTGTGGTCTACATCTTAGCAGAAAGCTTTTCCACTATGTCTGGCAAGCAAAACCTGCGCCAGCACAGAAAACATCTCCCATCATGTTCTGGACGTTGCACGGAGGTCTGCCAAGTGTTTGAAAAGAAGAGAAGAAAAGTTGTCCAAAAAAGCTTCCAATCGAATATTCATGTGATTGGAAATGTCAGGAGAGTGGTAAGGTTCTGTTTTCTATCAGTTGGCAAGCTGCGCACACAATCCCAATGTAGTACAGCATCCTTCTTCACCTTTTCGAAGCTGCCGCTCTCTCCGGCTCCTGGAGCCGAAGAAGCGGCTTCTTCGCGCAAAGACGATTGTACCGGTCACAGTGCTCTCTTAGCGCGGCTTCTGCCGAAAGAAGCCCGGGAGCGGCTCTTAGCTCCGGAGAGCATCGTACCTTCGTCTTTAGCGTCTTTTGTGGTCTACATCTTAGCAGAAAGCTTTTCCACTATGTCTGGCAAGGAAAACCTGCGCCAGCACAGAAAACACCTCCCATCGTGTTCTGGACGTTGCACGGTGGTCTGCCAAGTGTTTGAAAAGAAGAGAAGAAAAGTTGTCCAAAACAGCTTCCAATCGAATATTCATGTGATTGGAAAAGTCAGGAGAGTGGTAAGGTACTGTTTTCTATCAGTTGGCAAGCTGCGCACACAATCCCAGTGCAATACAGCATCCTTCCTCACCTTTCCGATGCTGCCGCTCTCTCCGGCTCCTGGAGCCGAAGAAGCGGCTTCTTCGCGCAAAGACGATTGTACCGGTCACAGTGCTCTCTTAGCGCGGCTTCTGCCGAAAGAAGCCCGGGAGCGGCTCTTAGCTCCGGAGAGCATCGTACCTTCGTCTTTAGCGTCTTTTGTGGTCTACATCTTAGCAGAAAGCTTTTCCACTATGTCTGGCAAGGAGAAAGTGTGCCAACACAGAAAACATCTCCCATCGTGTTCTAACATTCCACGGAGGTCTGCCAAGTGCTTGGCATGAAGAAAAGAAAAGTTGTCCAAAACAGCTTCCAATCGAATATTCATGTGATTGGAAAAGTCAGGAGAGTGGTAAGGTACTGTTTTCTATCAGTTGGCAAGCTGCGCACACAATCCCAATGTAATACAGCATCCTTCTTCACCTTTCCGATGCTGCCGCTCTCTCCGGCTCCTGGAGCCGAAGAAGCGGCTTCTTCGCGCAAAGACGATTGTACCGGTCACAGTGCTCTCTTAGCGCGGCTTCTGCCGAAAGAAGCCCGGGAGCGGCTCTTAGCTCCGGAGAGCATCGTACCTTCGTCTTTAGCGTCTTTTGTGGTCTACATCTTAGCAGAAAGCTTTTCCACTATGTCTGGCAAGCAAAACCTGCGCCAGCACAGAAAACATCTCCCACCGTGTTCTGGACGTTGCACGGAGGTCTGCCAAGTGTTTGACAAGAAGAGAAGAAAAGTTGTCCAAAACAGCTTCCAATGGAACATTCATGTGATTGGAAAAGTCAGGAGAATGGTAAGGTACTGTTTTCTATCAGTTGGCAAGCTGCGCACACAATCCCAATGTAATACAGCATCCTTCTTCACATTTCCGAAGCTGCCGCTCTCTCCGGCTCCTGGAGCCGAAGAAGCGGCTTCTTCGCGCAAAGACGATTGTACCGGTCACAGGGCTCTCTTAGCGCTGCTTCTGCCGAAAGAAGCCCGGGAGCGGCTCTTAGCTCCGGAGAGCATCGTACCTTCGTCTTTAGCGTCTTTTGTGGTCTACATCTTAGCAAAAAGCTTTTCCACTACGTCTGGCAATGAAAACCTGCGCCAGCACAGAAAACATCTCCCATCGTGTTCTAACGTTGCATGGAGGTCTGCAAGTGTTTGGCATGAAGAAAAAAAAGTTGTCCAAAACAGCTTCCAATCGAATATTCATGTGATTGGAAAAGTCAGGAGAGTGGTAAGGTACTGTTTTCTATCAGTTGGCAAGCTGCGCACACAATCCCAGTGCAATACAGCATCCTTCTTCACCTTTCCGATGCTGCCGCTCTCTCCGCCTCCTGGAGCCGACGAACCGGCTTCTTCGCGCAAAGACGATTGTACCGGTCACAGGGCTCTCTTAGCGCGGCTTCTGCCGAAAGAAGCCCGGGAGCGGTTCTTAGCTCCGGAGAGCATCGTACCTTCGTCTTTAGCGTCTTTTGTGGTCTACATCTTAGCAGAATGCTTTTACACTACGTCTGGCAAGGAGAAAGTGTGCCAGCACAGAAAACATCTCCCATCGTGTTCTAACGTTGCACGGAGGTCTGCAAGTGTTTGGCATGAAGAAAAGAAAAGTTGTCCAAAACAGCATCCAATCGAATATTCACGTGATTGGAAAAGTCAGGAGAGTGGTAAGGTACTGTTTTCTATCAGTTGGCAAGCTGCGCACACAATCCCAGTGCAATACAGCATCCTTCTTCACCTTTCCGATGCTGCCGCTCTCTCCGCCTCCTGGAGCCGACGAACCGGCTTCTTCGCGCAAAGACGATTGTACCGGTCACAGTGCTCTCTTAGCGCAGCTTCTGCCGAAAGAAGCCCGGGAGCGGCTCTTAGCTCCGGAGAGCATCGTACCTTCGTCTTTAGCGTCTTTTGTGGTCTACATCTTAGCAGAATGATTTTCAACTACGTCTGGCAAGGAGAAACTGTGCCAGCAAAGAAAACACCTCCCATCGTGTTCTAACGTTGCATGGAGGTCTGTCAAGTGCTTGGCATGAAGAAAAGAAAAGTTGTCCAAAACAGCTTCCAATCGAATATTCATGTGATTGGAAAAGTCAGGAGAGTGGTATGGTACTGTTTTCTATCAGTTGGCAAGCAGCGCACACAATCCCAGTGCAATACAGCATCCTTCTTCACGTTTCGGATGCTGCCGCTCTCTCCGGCTCCTGGAGCCGAAGAAGCGGCTTCTTCGCGCAAAGACGATTGTACCGGTCACAGTGCTCTCTTAGCGCGGCTTCTGCCGAAAGAAGCCCGGGAGCGGCTCTTAGCTCCGGAGAGCATCGTACCTTCGTCTTTAGCGTCTTTTGTGGTCTACATCTTAGCAAAAAGCTTTTCCACTATGTCTGGCAAGGAGAAAGTGTGTCAGCACAGAAAATATCTCCCATCGTGTTCTAACGTTGCACGGATGTCTGCCAAGGGCTTGGCATGAAGAAAAGAATAGTTGTCCAAAAGGGCTTCCAATCGAATATTCATGTGATTGGAAAAGTCAGGAGAGTGGTAAGGTACTGTTTTCTATCAGTTGGCAAGCTGCGCACACAATCCCAGTGCAATACAGCATCCTTCTTCACCTTTCCGATGCTGCCGCTCTCTCCGGCTCCTGGAGCCGAAGAAGCGGCTTCTTCGCGCAAAGACGATTGTACCGGTCACAGTGCTCTCTTAGCGCGGCTTCTGCCGAAAGAAGCCCGGGAGCGGCTCTTAGCTCCGGAGAGCATCGTACCTTTGTCTTTAGCGTCTTTTGTGGTCTACATCTTAGCAAAAAGCTTTTCCACTATGTCTGGCAAGGAAAACCTGCGCCAGCACAGAAAACATCTCCCATCGTGTTCTGGATGTTGCACGGAGGTCTGCCAAGTGTTTGACAAGAAGAGAAGAAAAGCTGTCCAAAAGAGCTTCCAATCGAATATTCATGTGATTGGAAAAGTCAGGAGAGTGGTAAGGTACTGTTTTCTATCAGTTGGCAAGCTGCGCACACAATCCCAATGTAGTACAGCATCCTTCTTCACCTTTCCGAAGCTGCCGCTCTCTCCGGCTCCTGGAGCCGAAGAAGCGGCTTCTTCGCGCAAAGACGATTGTACCGGTCACAGTGCTCTCTTAGCGCGGCTTCTGCCGAAAGAAGCCCGGGAGCGGCTCTTAGCTCCGGAGAGCATCGTACCTTCGTCTTTAGCGTCTTTTGTGGTCTACATCTTAGCAAAAAGCTTTTCCACTATGTCTGGCAAGGAAAACCTGCGCCAGCACAGAAAACACCTCCCATCGTGTTCTGGACGTTGCACGGTGGTCTGCCAAGTGTTTGAAAAGAAGAGAAGAAAAGTTGTCCAAAACAGCTTCCAATCGAATATTCATGTGATTGGAAAAGTCAGGAGAGTGGTAAGGTTCTGTTTTCTATCAGTTGGCAAGCTGCGCACACAATCCCAATGTAGTACAGCATCCTTCTTCACCTTTCCGAAGCTGCCGCTCTCTCCGGCTCCTGGAGCCGAAGAAGCGGCTTCTTCGCGCAAAGACGATTGTACCGGTCACAGTGCTCTCTTAGCGCGGCTTCTGCCGAAAGAAGCCCGGGAGCGGCTCTTAGCTCCGGAGAGCATCGTACCTTCGTCTTTAGCGTCTTTTGTGGTCTACATCTTAGCAGAAAGCTTTTCCACTATGTCTGGCAAGGAAAACCTGCGCCAGCACAGAAAACACCTCCCATCGTGTTCTAACGTTGCACGGAGGTCTGCCAAGTGCTTGGCATGAAGAAAAGAAAAGTTGTCCAAAACAGCTTCCAATCGAATATTCATGTGATTGGAAAAGTCAGGAGAGTGGTAAGGTACTGTTTTCTATCAGTTGGCAAGCTGCGCACACAATCCCAATGTAGTACAGCATCCTTCTTCACCTTTCCGAAGCTGCCGCTCTCTCCGGCTCCTGGAGCCGAAGAAGCGGCTTCTTCGCGCAAAGACGATTGTACCGGTCACAGTGCTCTCTTAGCGCGGCTTCTGCCGAAAGAAGCCCGGGAGCGGCTCTTAGCTCCGGAGAGCATCGTACCTTCGTCTTTAGCGTCTTTTGTGGTCTACATCTTAGCAAAAAGCTTTTCCACTATGTCTGGCAAGGAAAACCTGCGCCAGCACAGAAAACACCTCCCATCGTGTTCTGGACGTTGCACGGTGGTCTGCCAAGTGTTTGAAAAGAAGAGAAGAAAAGTTGTCCAAAACAGCTTCCAATCGAATATTCATGTGATTGGAAAAGTCAGGAGAGTGGTAAGGTTCTGTTTTCTATCAGTTGGCAAGCTGCGCACACAATCCCAATGTAGTACAGCATCCTTCTTCACCTTTCCGAAGCTGCCGCTCTCTCCGGCTCCTGGAGCCGAAGAAGCGGCTTCTTCGCGCAAAGACGATTGTACCGGTCACAGTGCTCTCTTAGCGCGGCTTCTGCCGAAAGAAGCCCGGGAGCGGCTCTTAGCTCCGGAGAGCATCGTACCTTCGTCTTTAGCGTCTTTTGTGGTCTACATCTTAGCAGAAAGCTTTTCCACTATGTCTGGCAAGGAAAACCTGCGCCAGCACAGAAAACACCTCCCATCGTGTTCTAACGTTGCACGGAGGTCTGCCAAGTGCTTGGCATGAAGAAAAGAAAAGTTGTCCAAAACAGCTTCCAATCGAATATTCATGTGATTGGAAAAGTCAGGAGAGTGGTAAGGTACTGTTTTCTATCAGTTGGCAAGCTGCGCACACAATCCCAGTGCAATACAGCATCCTTCTTCACCTTTCCGATGCTGCCGCTCTCTCCGGCTCCTGGAGCCGAAGAAGCGGCTTCTTCGCGCAAAGACGATTGTACCGGTCACAGTGCTCTCTTAGCGCGGCTTCTGCCGAAAGAAGCCCGGGAGCGGCTCTTAGCTCCGGAGAGCATCGTACCTTCGTCTTTAGCGTCTTTTGTGGTCTACATCTTAGCAGAAAGCTTTTCCACTATGTCTGGCAAGGAGAAAGTGTGCCAACACAGAAAACATCTCCCATCGTGTTCTAACATTCCACGGAGGTCTGCCAAGTGCTTGGCATGAAGAAAAGAAAAGTTGTCCAAAACAGCTTCCAATCGAATATTCATGTGATTGGAAACGTAAGGAGAGTGGTAAGGTACTGATTTCTATCAGTTGGCAAGCTGCGCACACAATCCCAGTTCAATACAGCATCCTTCTTCACCTTTCCGATGCTACCGCTCTCTCCGGGTCCTGGAGCCGAAGAAGCGGCTTCTTCGCGCAAAGACGATTGTACCGGTCACAGTGCTCTCTTAGCGCGGCTTCTGCCGAAAGAAGCCCGGGAGCGGCTCTTAGCTCCGGAGAGCATCGTACCTTCGTCTTTAGCGTCTTTTGTGGTCTACATCTTAGCAAAAAGCTTTTCCACTATGTCTGGCAAGGAAAACCTGCGCCAACACAGAAAACATCTCCCATCGTGTTCTAACGTTGCATGGAGGTCTGCCAAGTGCTTGGCATGAAGAAAAGAAAAGTTGTCCAAAACAGCTTCCAATCGAATATTCATGTGATTGGAAAAGTCAGGAGAGTGGTAAGGTACTGTTTTCTATCAGTTGGCAAGCTGCGCACACAATCCCAATGTAATACAGCATCCTTCTTCACCTTTCCGATGCTGCCGCTCTCTCCGGCTCCTGGAGCCGAAGAAGCGGCTTCTTCGCGCAAAGACGATTGTACCGGTCACAGTGCTCTCTTAGCGCGGCTTCTGCCGAAAGAAGCCCGGGAGCGGCGCTTAGCTCCAGAGAGCATCGTACCTTCGTCTTTAGCGTCTTTTGTGGTCTACATCTTAGCAGAAAGCTTTTCCACTATGTCTGGCAAGCAAAACCTGCGCCAGCACAGAAAACATCTCCCATCATGTTCTGGACGTTGCACGGAGGTCTGCCAAGTGTTTGAAAAGAAGAGAAGAAAAGTTGTCCAAAAAAGCTTCCAATCGAATATTCATGTGATTGGAAATGTCAGGAGAGTGGTAAGGTTCTGTTTTCTATCAGTTGGCAAGCTGCGCACACAATCCCAATGTAGTACAGCATCCTTCTTCACCTTTTCGAAGCTGCCGCTCTCTCCGGCTCCTGGAGCCGAAGAAGCGGCTTCTTCGCGCAAAGACGATTGTACCGGTCACAGTGCTCTCTTAGCGCGGCTTCTGCCGAAAGAAGCCCGGGAGCGGCTCTTAGCTCCGGAGAGCATCGTACCTTCGTCTTTAGCGTCTTTTGTGGTCTACATCTTAGCAGAAAGCTTTTCCACTATGTCTGGCAAGGAAAACCTGCGCCAGCACAGAAAACACCTCCCATCGTGTTCTGGACGTTGCACGGTGGTCTGCCAAGTGTTTGAAAAGAAGAGAAGAAAAGTTGTCCAAAACAGCTTCCAATCGAATATTCATGTGATTGGAAAAGTCAGGAGAGTGGTAAGGTACTGTTTTCTATCAGTTGGCAAGCTGCGCACACAATCCCAGTGCAATACAGCATCCTTCCTCACCTTTCCGATGCTGCCGCTCTCTCCGGCTCCTGGAGCCGAAGAAGCGGCTTCTTCGCGCAAAGACGATTGTACCGGTCACAGTGCTCTCTTAGCGCGGCTTCTGCCGAAAGAAGCCCGGGAGCGGCTCTTAGCTCCGGAGAGCATCGTACCTTCGTCTTTAGCGTCTTTTGTGGTCTACATCTTAGCAGAAAGCTTTTCCACTATGTCTGGCAAGGAGAAAGTGTGCCAACACAGAAAACATCTCCCATCGTGTTCTAACATTCCACGGAGGTCTGCCAAGTGCTTGGCATGAAGAAAAGAAAAGTTGTCCAAAACAGCTTCCAATCGAATATTCATGTGATTGGAAAAGTCAGGAGAGTGGTAAGGTACTGTTTTCTATCAGTTGGCAAGCTGCGCACACAATCCCAATGTAATACAGCATCCTTCTTCACCTTTCCGATGCTGCCGCTCTCTCCGGCTCCTGGAGCCGAAGAAGCGGCTTCTTCGCGCAAAGACGATTGTACCGGTCACAGTGCTCTCTTAGCGCGGCTTCTGCCGAAAGAAGCCCGGGAGCGGCTCTTAGCTCCGGAGAGCATCGTACCTTCGTCTTTAGCGTCTTTTGTGGTCTACATCTTAGCAGAAAGCTTTTCCACTATGTCTGGCAAGCAAAACCTGCGCCAGCACAGAAAACATCTCCCACCGTGTTCTGGACGTTGCACGGAGGTCTGCCAAGTGTTTGACAAGAAGAGAAGAAAAGTTGTCCAAAACAGCTTCCAATGGAACATTCATGTGATTGGAAAAGTCAGGAGAATGGTAAGGTACTGTTTTCTATCAGTTGGCAAGCTGCGCACACAATCCCAATGTAATACAGCATCCTTCTTCACATTTCCGAAGCTGCCGCTCTCTCCGGCTCCTGGAGCCGAAGAAGCGGCTTCTTCGCGCAAAGACGATTGTACCGGTCACAGGGCTCTCTTAGCGCTGCTTCTGCCGAAAGAAGCCCGGGAGCGGCTCTTAGCTCCGGAGAGCATCGTACCTTCGTCTTTAGCGTCTTTTGTGGTCTACATCTTAGCAAAAAGCTTTTCCACTACGTCTGGCAATGAAAACCTGCGCCAGCACAGAAAACATCTCCCATCGTGTTCTAACGTTGCATGGAGGTCTGCAAGTGTTTGGCATGAAGAAAAAAAAGTTGTCCAAAACAGCTTCCAATCGAATATTCATGTGATTGGAAAAGTCAGGAGAGTGGTAAGGTACTGTTTTCTATCAGTTGGCAAGCTGCGCACACAATCCCAGTGCAATACAGCATCCTTCTTCACCTTTCCGATGCTGCCGCTCTCTCCGCCTCCTGGAGCCGACGAACCGGCTTCTTCGCGCAAAGACGATTGTACCGGTCACAGGGCTCTCTTAGCGCGGCTTCTGCCGAAAGAAGCCCGGGAGCGGTTCTTAGCTCCGGAGAGCATCGTACCTTCGTCTTTAGGGTCTTTTGTGGTCTACATCTTAGCAGAATGCTTTTACACTACGTCTGGCAAGGAGAAAGTGTGCCAGCACAGAAAACATCTCCCATCGTGTTCTAACGTTGCACGGAGGTCTGCAAGTGTTTGGCATGAAGAAAAGAAAAGTTGTCCAAAACAGCATCCAATCGAATATTCACGTGATTGGAAAAGTCAGGAGAGTGGTAAGGTACTGTTTTCTATCAGTTGGCAAGCTGCGCACACAATCCCAGTGCAATACAGCATCCTTCTTCACCTTTCCGATGCTGCCGCTCTCTCCGCCTCCTGGAGCCGACGAACCGGCTTCTTCGCGCAAAGACGATTGTACCGGTCACAGTGCTCTCTTAGCGCAGCTTCTGCCGAAAGAAGCCCGGGAGCGGCTCTTAGCTCCGGAGAGCATCGTACCTTCGTCTTTAGCGTCTTTTGTGGTCTACATCTTAGCAGAATGATTTTCAACTACGTCTGGCAAGGAGAAACTGTGCCAGCAAAGAAAACACCTCCCATCGTGTTCTAACGTTGCATGGAGGTCTGTCAAGTGCTTGGCATGAAGAAAAGAAAAGTTGTCCAAAACAGCTTCCAATCGAATATTCATGTGATTGGAAAAGTCAGGAGAGTGGTATGGTACTGTTTTCTATCAGTTGGCAAGCAGCGCACACAATCCCAGTGCAATACAGCATCCTTCTTCACGTTTCGGATGCTGCCGCTCTCTCCGGCTCCTGGAGCCGAAGAAGCGGCTTCTTCGCGCAAAGACGATTGTACCGGTCACAGTGCTCTCTTAGCGCGGCTTCTGCCGAAAGAAGCCCGGGAGCGGCTCTTAGCTCCGGAGAGCATCGTACCTTCGTCTTTAGCGTCTTTTGTGGTCTACATCTTAGCAAAAAGCTTTTCCACTATGTCTGGCAAGGAGAAAGTGTGTCAGCACAGAAAATATCTCCCATCGTGTTCTAACGTTGCACGGATGTCTGCCAAGGGCTTGGCATGAAGAAAAGAATAGTTGTCCAAAAGGGCTTCCAATCGAATATTCATGTGATTGGAAAAGTCAGGAGAGTGGTAAGGTACTGTTTTCTATCAGTTGGCAAGCTGCGCACACAATCCCAGTGCAATACAGCATCCTTCTTCACCTTTCCGATGCTGCCGCTCTCTCCGGCTCCTGGAGCCGAAGAAGCGGCTTCTTCGCGCAAAGACGATTGTACCGGTCACAGTGCTCTCTTAGCGCGGCTTCTGCCGAAAGAAGCCCGGGAGCGGCTCTTAGCTCCGGAGAGCATCGTACCTTTGTCTTTAGCGTCTTTTGTGGTCTACATCTTAGCAAAAAGCTTTTCCACTATGTCTGGCAAGGAAAACCTGCGCCAGCACAGAAAACATCTCCCATCGTGTTCTGGATGTTGCACGGAGGTCTGCCAAGTGTTTGACAAGAAGAGAAGAAAAGTTGTCCAAAACAGCTTCCAATCGAATATTCATGTGATTGGAAAAGTCAGGAGAGTGGTAAGGTACTGTTTTCTATCAGTTGGCAAGCTGCGCACACAATCCCAATGTAATACAGCATCCTTCTTCACCTTTCCGAAGCTGCCGCTCTCCGGCTCCTGGAGCCGAAGAAGCGGCTTCTTCGCGCAAAGACGATTGTACCGGTCACAGTGCTCTCTTAGCGCGGCTTCTGCCGAAAGAAGCCCGGGAGCGGCTCTTAGCTCCGGAGAGCATCGTACCTTCGTCTTTAGCGTCTTTTGTGTTCTACATCTTAGCAGAAAGCTTTTCCACTATGTCTGGCAAGGAGAAACTGTGCCAGCACAGAAAACATCTCCCCTCGTGTTCTGGACGTTGCACGGAGGTCTGCAAGTGTTTGGCATGAAGAAAAGAAAAGCTGTCCAAAAGAGCTTCCAATCGAATATTCATGTGATTGGAAAAGTCAGGAGAGTGGTAAGGTACTGTTTTCTATCAGTTGGCAAGCTGCGCACACAATCCCAATGTAGTACAGCATCCTTCTTCACCTTTCCGAAGCTGCCGCTCTCTCCGGCTCCTGGAGCCGAAGAAGCGGCTTCTTCGCGCAAAGACGATTGTACCGGTCACAGTGCTCTCTTAGCGCGGCTTCTGCCGAAAGAAGCCCGGGAGCGGCTCTTAGCTCCGGAGAGCATCGTACCTTCGTCTTTAGCGTCTTTTGTGGTCTACATCTTAGCAAAAAGCTTTTCCACTATGTCTGGCAAGGAAAACCTGCGCCAGCACAGAAAACACCTCCCATCGTGTTCTGGACGTTGCACGGTGGTCTGCCAAGTGTTTGAAAAGAAGAGAAGAAAAGTTGTCCAAAACAGCTTCCAATCGAATATTCATGTGATTGGAAAAGTCAGGAGAGTGGTAAGGTACTGTTTTCTATCAGTTGGCAAGCTGCGCACACAATCCCAGTGCAATACAGCATCCTTCTTCACCTTTCCGATGCTGCCGCTCTCTCCGGCTCCTGGAGCCGAAAAAGCGGCTTCTTCGCGCAAAGACGATTGTACCGGTCACAGGGCTCTCTTAGCGCGGCTTCTGCCGAAAGAAGCCCGGGAGCGGTTCTCAGCTCCGGAGAGCATCGTACCTTCGTCTTTAGCGTCTTTTGTGGTCTTCATCTTAGCAGAATGCTTTTACACTACGTCTGGCAAGGAGAAAGTGTGCCAGCACAGAAAACATCTCCCATCGTGTTCTAACGTTGCACGGAGGTCTGCAAGTGTTTGGCATGAAGAAAAGAAAAGTTGTCCAAAACAGCATCCAATCGAATATTCACGTGATTGGAAAAGTCAGGAGAGTGGTAAGGTACTGTTTTCTATCAGTTGGCAAGCTGCGCACACAATCCCAGTGCAATACAGCATCCTTCTTCACCTTTCCGATGCTGCCGCTCTCTCCGCCTCCTGGAGCCGACGAACCGGCTTCTTCGCGCAAAGACGATTGTACCGGTCACAGTGCTCTCTTAGCGCAGCTTCTGCCGAAAGAAGCCCGGGAGCGGCTCTTAGCTCCGGAGAGCATCGTACCTTCGTCTTTAGCGTCTTTTGTGGTCTACATCTTAGCAGAATGATTTTCAACTACGTCTGGCAAGGAGAAACTGTGCCAGCAAAGAAAACACCTCCCATCGTGTTCTAACGTTGCATGGAGGTCTGTCAAGTGCTTGGCATGAAGAAAAGAAAAGTTGTCCAAAACAGCTTCCAATCGAATATTCATGTGATTGGAAAAGTCAGGAGAGTGGTATGGTACTGTTTTCTATCAGTTGGCAAGCAGCGCACACAATCCCAGTGCAATACAGCATCCTTCTTCACGTTTCGGATGCTGCCGCTCTCTCCGGCTCCTGGAGCCGAAGAAGCGGCTTCTTCGCGCAAAGACGATTGTACCGGTCACAGTGCTCTCTTAGCGCGGCTTCTGCCGAAAGAAGCCCGGGAGCGGCTCTTAGCTCCGGAGAGCATCGTACCTTCGTCTTTAGCGTCTTTTGTGGTCTACATCTTAGCAAAAAGCTTTTCCACTATGTCTGGCAAGGAGAAAGTGTGTCAGCACAGAAAATATCTCCCATCGTGTTCTAACGTTGCACGGATGTCTGCCAAGGGCTTGGCATGAAGAAAAGAATAGTTGTCCAAAAGGGCTTCCAATCGAATATTCATGTGATTGGAAAAGTCAGGAGAGTGGTAAGGTACTGTTTTCTATCAGTTGGCAAGCTGCGCACACAATCCCAGTGCAATACAGCATCCTTCTTCACCTTTCCGATGCTGCCGCTCTCTCCGGCTCCTGGAGCCGAAGAAGCGGCTTCTTCGCGCAAAGACGATTGTACCGGTCACAGTGCTCTCTTAGCGCGGCTTCTGCCGAAAGAAGCCCGGGAGCGGCTCTTAGCTCCGGAGAGCATCGTACCTTTGTCTTTAGCGTCTTTTGTGGTCTACATCTTAGCAAAAAGCTTTTCCACTATGTCTGGCAAGGAAAACCTGCGCCAGCACAGAAAACATCTCCCATCGTGTTCTGGATGTTGCACGGAGGTCTGCCAAGTGTTTGACAAGAAGAGAAGAAAAGTTGTCCAAAACAGCTTCCAATCGAATATTCATGTGATTGGAAAAGTCAGGAGAGTGGTAAGGTACTGTTTTCTATCAGTTGGCAAGCTGCGCACACAATCCCAATGTAATACAGCATCCTTCTTCACCTTTCCGAAGCTGCCGCTCTCCGGCTCCTGGAGCCGAAGAAGCGGCTTCTTCGCGCAAAGACGATTGTACCGGTCACAGTGCTCTCTTAGCGCGGCTTCTGCCGAAAGAAGCCCGGGAGCGGCTCTTAGCTCCGGAGAGCATCGTACCTTCGTCTTTAGCGTCTTTTGTGTTCTACATCTTAGCAAAAAGCTTTTCCACTATGTCTGGCAAGGAGAAACTGTGCCAGCACAGAAAACATCTCCCCTCGTGTTCTGGACGTTGCACGGAGGTCTGCAAGTGTTTGGCATGAAGAAAAGAAAAGCTGTCCAAAAGAGCTTCCAATCGAATATTCATGTGATTGGAAAAGTCAGGAGAGTGGTAAGGTACTGTTTTCTATCAGTTGGCAAGCTGCGCACACAATCCCAGTGCAATACAGCATCCTTCTTCACCTTTCCGATGCTGCCGCTCTCTCCGGCTCCTGGAGCCGAAGAAGCGGCTTCTTCGCGCAAAGACGATTGTACCGGTCACAGTGCTCTCTTAGCGCGGCTTCTGCCGAAAGAAGCCCGGGAGCGGCTCTTAGCTCCGGAGAGCATCGTACCTTCGTCTTTAGCGTCTTTTGTGGTCTACATCTTAGCAGAAAGATTTTCCACTATGTCTGGCAAGGAGAAACTGTGCCAGCACAGAAAACATCTCCCATCGTGTTCTGGACGTTGCACGGATGTCTGCCAAGTGCTTGGCATGAAGAAAAGAAAAGCTGTCCAAAAGAGCTTCCAATTGAATATTCATGTGATTGGAAAAGTCAGGAGAGTGGTAAGGTACTGTTTTCTATCAGTTAGCAAGCTGCGCACACAATCCCAATGTAATACAGCATCCTTCTTCACCTTTCCGAAGCTGCCGCTCTCTTGGGCTCCTGGAGCCGAAGAAGCGGCTTCTTCGCGCAAAGACGATTGTACCGCTCACAGTGCTCTCTTAGCGCGGCTTCTGCCGAAAGAAGCCCGGGAGCGGCTCTTAGCTCCGGAGAGCATTGTACCTTTGTCTTTAGCGTCTTTTGTGGTCTACATCTTAGCAAAAAGCTTTTCCACTACATCTGGCAAGGAGAAACTCTGCCAGCACAGAAAACATCTCCCATTGTGTTCTAACTTTACACGGAGGTCTGCCAAGTGCTTGGCATGAAGAAAAGAATAGTTGTCCAAAAGAGCTTCCAATCGAATATTCATGTGATTGGAAAAGTCAGGAGAGTGGTAAGGTACTGTTTTCTATCAGTTGGCAAGCTGCGCACACAATCCCAGTGTTGTACAGCATCCTCCTTCACCTTTCCGAAGCTGCCGCTCTCTCCGGCTCCTGGAGCCGAAGAAGCGGCTTCTTCGCGCAAAGACGATTGTACCGGTCACAGTGCTCTCTTAGCGCGGCTTCTGCCGAAAGAAGCCCGGGAGCGGCTCTTAGCTCCGGAGAGCATCGTACCTTCGTCTTTAGCGTCTTTTGTGGTCTACATCTTAGCAGAAAGCTTTTCCACTATGTCTGGCATGGAAAACCTGCGCAAGCACAGAAAACATCTCCCATCGTGTTCTGGACGTTGCACGGAGGTCTGCCAAGTGTTTGACAAGAAAAGAAGAATAGCTGGCCAAAACAGCTTCCAATCGAATATTCATGTGATTGGAAAAGTCAGGAGAGTGGTAAGGTACTGTTTTCTATCAGTTGGCAAGCTGCGCACACAATCCCAATGTAATACAGCATCCTTCTTCACCTTTCCGAAGCTGCCGCTCTCTCCGGCTCCTGGAGCCGAAGAAGCGGCTTCTTCGCGCAAAGACGATTGTACCGGTCACAGTGCTCTCTTAGCGCGGCTTCTGCCGAAAGAAGCCCGGGAGCGGCTCTTAGCTCCGGAGAGCATCGTACCTTCGTCTTTAGCGTCTTTTGTGGTCTACATCTTAGCAGAAAGCTTTTCCACTATGTCTGGCAAGGAAAACCTGCGCCAGCACAGAAAACACCTCCCATCGTGTTCTGGACGTTGCACGGTGGTCTGCCAAGTGTTTGAAAAGAAGAGAAGAAAAGTTGTCCAAAACAGCTTCCAATCGAATATTCATGTGATTGGAAAAGTCAGGAGAGTGGTAAGGTACTGTTTTCTATCAGTTGGCAAGCTGCGCACACAATCCCAGTGCAATACAGCATCCTTCCTCACCTTTCCGATGCTGCCGCTCTCTCCGGCTCCTGGAGCCGAAGAAGCGGCTTCTTCGCGCAAAGACGATTGTACCGGTCACAGTGCTCTCTTAGCGCGGCTTCTGCCGAAAGAAGCCCGGGAGCGGCTCTTAGCTCCGGAGAGCATCGTACCTTCGTCTTTAGCGTCTTTTGTGGTCTACATCTTAGCAGAAAGCTTTTCCACTATGTCTGGCAAGGAGAAAGTGTGCCAACACAGAAAACATCTCCCATCGTGTTCTAACATTCCACGGAGGTCTGCCAAGTGCTTGGCATGAAGAAAAGAAAAGTTGTCCAAAAGAGCTTCCAATCGAATATTCATGTGATTGGAAAAGTCAGGAGAGTGGTAAGGTACTGTTTTCTATCAGTTGGCAAGCTGCGCACACAATCCCAATGTAATACAGCATCCTTCTTCACCTTTCCGATGCTGCCGCTCTCTCCGGCTCCTGGAGCCGAAGAAGCGGCTTCTTCGCGCAAAGACGATTGTACCGGTCACAGTGCTCTCTTAGCGCGGCTTCTGCCGAAAGAAGCCCGGGAGCGGCTCTTAGCTCCGGAGAGCATCGTACCTTCGTCTTTAGCGTCTTTTGTGGTCTACATCTTAGCAGAAAGCTTTTCCACTATGTCTGGCAAGCAAAACCTGCGCCAGCACAGAAAACATCTCCCACCGTGTTCTGGACGTTGCACGGAGGTCTGCCAAGTGTTTGACAAGAAGAGAAGAAAAGTTGTCCAAAACAGCTTCCAATGGAACATTCATGTGATTGGAAAAGTCAGGAGAATGGTAAGGTACTGTTTTCTATCAGTTGGCAAGCTGCGCACACAATCCCAATGTAATACAGCATCCTTCTTCACCTTTCCGATGCTGCCGCTCTCTCCGGCTCCTGGAGCCGAAGAAGCGGCTTCTTCGCGCAAAGACGATTGTACCGGTCACAGGGCTCTCTTAGCGCCGCTTCTGCCGAAAGAAGCCCGGGAGCGGCTCTTAGCTCCGGAGAGCATCGTACCTTCGTCTTTAGCGTCTTTTGTGGTCTACATCTTAGCAAAAAGCTTTTCCACTACGTCTGGCAATGAAAACCTGCGCCAGCACAGAAAACATCTCCCATCGTGTTCTAACGTTGCATGGAGGTCTGCAAGTGTTTGGCATGAAGAAAAGAAAAGTTGTCCAAAACAGCTTCCAATCGAATATTCATGTGATTGGAAAAGTCAGGAGAGTGGTAAGGTACTGTTTTCTATCAGTTGGCAAGCTGCGCACACAATCCCAGTGTAATACAGCATCCTTCTTCACCTTTCCGATGCTGCCGCTCTCCCCGCCTCCTGGAGCCGACGAACCGGCTTCTTCGCGCAAAGACGATTGTACCGGTCACAGGGCTCTCTTAGCGCGGCTTCTGCCGAAAGAAGCCCGGGAGCGGCTCTTAGCTCCGGAGAGCATCGTACCTTCGTCTTTAGCGTCTTTTGTGGTCTACATCTTAGCAGAATGCTTTTACACTACGTCTGGCAAGGAGAAAGTGTGCCAGCACAGAAAACATCTCCCATCGTGTTCTAACGTTGCACGGAGGTCTGCAAGTGTTTGGCATGAAGAAAAGAAAAGTTGTCCAAAAGAGCTTCCAATCGAATATTCATGTGATTGGAAAAGTCAGGAGAGTGGTATGGTACTGATTTCTATCAGTTGGCAAGCAGCGCACACAATCCCAGTGCAATACAGCATCCTTCTTCACGTTTCGGATGCTGCCGCTCTCTCCGGCTCCTGGAGCCGAAGAAGCGGCTTCTTCGCGCAAAGACGATTGTACCGGTCACAGTGCTCTCTTAGGGCGGCTTCTGCCGAAAGAAGCCCGGGAGCGGCTCTTAGCTCCGGAGAGCATCGTACCTTCGTCTTTAGCGTCTTTTGTGGTCTACATCTTAGCAAAAAGCTTTTCCACTATGTCTGGCAAGGAGAAAGTGTGTCAGCACAGAAAATATCTCCCATCGTGTTCTAACGTTGCACGGATGTCTGCCAAGGGCTTGGCATGAAGAAAAGAATAGTTGTCCAAAAGGGCTTCCAATCGAATATTCATGTGATTGGAAAAGTCAGGAGAGTGGTAAGGTACTGTTTTCTATCAGTTGGCAAGCTGCGCACACAATCCCAGTGCAATACAGCATCCTTCTTCACCTTTCCGATGCTGCCGCTCTCTCCGGCTCCTGGAGCCGAAGAAGCGGCTTCTTCGCGCAAAGACGATTGTACCGGTCACAGTGCTCTCTTAGCGCGGCTTCTGCCGAAAGAAGCCCGGGAGCGGCTCTTAGCTCCGGAGAGCATCGTACCTTTGTCTTTAGCGTCTTTTGTGGTCTACATCTTAGCAGAAAGCTTTTCCACTATGTCTGGCAAGGAAAACCTGCGCCAGCACAGAAAACATCTCCCATCGTGTTCTGGATGTTGCACGGATGTCTGCCAAGTGTTTGACAAGAAGAGAAGAAAAGTTGTCCAAAACAGCTTCCAATCGAATATTCATGTGATTGGAAAAGTCAGGAGAGTGGTAAGGTACTGTTTTCTATCAGTTGGCAAGCTGCGCACACAATCCCAATGTAATACAGCATCCTTCTTCACCTTTCCGAAGCTGCCGCTCTCCGGCTCCTGGAGCCGAAGAAGCGGCTTCTTCGCGCAAAGACGATTGTACCGGTCACAGGGCTCTCTTAGCGCGGCTTCTGCCGAAAGAAGCCCGGGAGCGGCTCTTAGCTCCGGAGAGCATCGTACCTTCGTCTTTAGCGTCTTTTGTGTTCTACATCTTAGCAAAAAGCTTTTCCACTATGTCTGGCAAGGAGAAACTGTGCCAGCACAGAAAACATCTCCCCTCGTGTTCTGGACGTTGCACGGAGGTCTGCAAGTGTTTGGCATGAAGAAAAGAAAAGCTGTCCAAAAGAGCTTCCAATCGAATATTCATGTGATTGGAAAAGTCAGGAGAGTGGTAAGGTACTGTTTTCTATCAGTTGGCAAGCTGCGCACACAATCCCAGTGCAATACAGCATCCTTCTTCACCTTTCCGATGCTGCCGCTCTCTCCGGCTCCTGGAGCCGAAGAAGCGGCTTCTTCGCGCAAAGACGATTGTACCGGTCACAGTGCTCTCTTAGCGCGGCTTCTGCCGAAAGAAGCCCGGGAGCGGCTCTTAGCTCCGGAGAGCATCGTACCTTCGTCTTTAGCGTCTTTTGTGGTCTACATCTTAGCAGAAAGATTTTCCACTATGTCTGGCAAGGAGAAACTGTGCCAGCACCGAAAACATCTCCCATCGTGTTCTGGACGTTGCACGGATGTCTGCCAAGTGCTTGGCATGAAGAAAAGAAAAGCTGTCCAAAAGAGCTTCCAATTGAATATTCATGTGATTGGAAAAGTCAGGAGAGTGGTAAGGTACTGTTTTCTATCAGTTAGCAAGCTGCGCACACAATCCCAATGTAATACAGCATCCTTCTTCACCTTTCCGAAGCTGCCGCTCTCTCCGGCTCCCGGAGCCGAAGAAGCGGCTTCTTCGCGCAAAGACGATTGTACCGCTCACAGTGCTCTCTTAGCGCGGCTTCTGCCGAAAGAAGCCCGGGAGCGGCTCTTAGCTCCGGAGAGCATTGTACCTTTGTCTTTAGCGTCTTTTGTGGTCTACATCTTAGCAAAAAGCTTTTCCACTACATCTGGCAAGGAGAAACTCTGCCAGCACAGAAAACATCTCCCATTGTGTTCTAACTTTACACGGAGGTCTGCCAAGTGCTTGGCATGAAGAAAAGAATAGTTGTCCAAAAGAGCTTCCAATCGAATATTCATGTGATTGGAAAAGTCAGGAGAGTGGTAAGGTACTGTTTTCTATCAGTTGGCAAGCTGCGCACACAATCCCAATGTAATACGGCATCCTTCTTCACCTTACCAATGCTGCCACTCTCTCCGGCTCCTTGAGCCGAAGAAGCGGCTTCTTCGCGCAAAGACGATTGTACCGGTCACAGTGCTCTCTTAGCGCGGCTTCTGCCGAAAGAAGCCCGGGAGCGGCTCTTAGCTCCGGAGAGCATCGTACCTTCGTCTTTAGCGTCTTTTGTGGTCTACATCTTAGCAAAAAGCTTTTCCACTATGTCTGGCAAGGAGAAACTGTGCCAGCACAGAAAACATCTCCCATCGTGTTCTGGACGTTGCACGGAGGTCTGCAAGTGTTTGGCATGAAGAAAAGAAAAGATGTCAAAAAGAGCTTCCAATCGAATATTCATGTGATTGGAAAAGTCAGGAGAGTGGTAAGGTACTGTTTTCTATCAGTTGGCAAGCTGCGCACACAATCCCAGTGTTGTACAGCATCCTCCTTCACCTTTCCGAAGCTGCCGCTCTCTCCGGCTCCTGGAGCCGAAGAAGCGGCTTCTTCGCGCAAAGACGATTGTACCGGTCACAGTGCTCTCTTAGCGCGGCTTCTGCCGAAAGAAGCCCGGGAGCGGCTCTTAGCTCCGGAGAGCATCGTACCTTCGTCTTTAGCGTCTTTTGTGGTCTACATCTTAGCAGAAAGCTTTTCCACTATGTCTGGCATGGAAAACCTGCGCAAGCACAGAAAACATCTCCCATCGTGTTCTGGACGTTGCACGGAGGTCTGCCAAGTGTTTGACAAGAAAAGAAGAATAGCTGGTCAAAACAGCTTCCAATCGAATATTCATGTGATTGGAAAAGTCAGGAGAGTGGTAAGGTACTGTTTTCTATCAGTTGGCAAGCTGCGCACACAATCCCAATGTAATACAGCATCCTTCTTCACCTTACCAATGCTGCCACTCTCTCCGGCTCCTGGAGCCGAAGAAGCGGCTTCTTCGCGCAAAGACGATTGTACCGGTCACAGTGCTCTCTTAGCGCGGCTTCTGCCGAAAGAAGCCCGGGAGCGGCTCTTAGCTCCGGAGAGCATCGTACCTTCGTCTTTAGCGTCTTTTGTGGTCTACATCTTAGCAAAAAGCTTTTCCAATACGTCTGGCAAGGAGAAACTGTGCCAGCACAGAAAACATCTCCCATCGTGTTCTAAAGTTGCACGGAGGTCTGCCAAGTGCTTAGCATGAAGAAGAGAAAAGTTGTCCAAAACAGCTTCCAATGGAATATTCATGTGATTGGAAAAGTCAGGAGAGTGGTAAGGTACTGTTTTTCTATCAGTTGGCAAGCTGCGCACACAATCCCAGTGCAATACAGCATCCTTCTTCACCTTTCCGAAGCTGCCGCTCTCTCCGGCTCCTGGAGCCGAAGAAGCGGCTTCTTCGCGCAAAGACGATTGTACCGGTCACAGTGCTCTCTTAGCGCGGCTTCTGCCGAAAGAAGCCCGGGAGCGGCTCTTAGCTCCGGAGAGCATCGTACCTTCGTCTTTAGCGTCTTTTGTGGTCTACATATTAGCAGAAAGCTTTTCCACTCTGTCTGGCAAGGAGAAAATGTGCCAGCACAGAAAACATCCCCCATCGTGTTCTAACGTTGCATGGAGGTTTGCCAAGTGCTTGGCATGAAGAAAAGAAAAGTTGTCCAAAAGAGCTTCCAATCGAATATTCATGTGATTGGAAAAGTCAGGAGAGTGGTAAGGTACTGTTTTCTATCAGTTGGCAAGCTGCGCACACAATCCCAATGTAATACAGCATCCTTCTTCACCGTTCCGATGCTGCCGCTCTCTCCGCCTCCTGGAGCCGACGAACCGGATCCTTCGCGTAAAGACGATTGTACCGGTCACAGCGCTCTCTTAGCGCGGCTTCTGCCGAAAGAAGCCCGGGAGCGGTTCTTAGCTCCGGAGAGCATCGTACCTTCGTCTTTAGCGTCTTTTGTGGTCTACATCTTAGCAGAAAGCTTTTCCACTATGTCTGGCAAGGAGAAAAAGTGCCAGCACAGAAAACATCTCCCATCGTGTTCTAACGTTGCACGGAGGTCTGCCAAATGCTTGGGATGAAGAAAAGAAAAGTTGTCCAAAACAGCTTCCAATGGAATATTCATGTGATTGGAAAAGTCAGGAGAGTGGTAAGGTACTGTTTTCTATCAGTTGGCAAGCTGTGCACACAATCCTATTGTAATTCAGCATACGTGTTCACGTTTCCGATGCTGCCGCTCTCTCCGGCTCCTGGAGCCGAAGAAGCGGCTTCTTCGCGCAAAGACTATTGTCCCGGTCACAGTGCTCTCTTAGGGCGGCTTCTGCCGAAAGAAGCCCGGGAGCGGCTCTTAGCTCCGGAGAGCATCGTACCTTCGTCTTTAGCGTCTTTTGTGGTCTACATCTTAGCAGAAAGCTTTTCCACTATGTCTGGCAAGCAAAACCTGCGCCAGCACAGAAAACATCTCTCATCGTGTTCTGGACATTGCACGGAGGTCTGCCAAGTGTTTGAGAAGAAGAGAAGAAAAGTTGTCCAAAAGAGCTTCCAATCGAATATTCATGTGATTGGAAAATTCAGGAGAGTGGTAAGGTACTGTTTTCTATCAGTTGGCAAGCTGCTCCCCGGCTCCTGCAGCCGAAGAAGCGTCTTGTTTGCTCAAAGACATTTGTACCGGTCACCGTGCTCTCTTAGCGCGGCTTCTGCCGAAAGAAGCCCGGGAGCGGCTCTTAGCTCCGGAGAGCATCGTACCTTCGTCTTTAGCGTCTTTTGTGGTCTACATCTTATCAAAAAGCTTTTCCACTATGTCTGGAAAGGAAAACCTGCGCCAACACAGAAAACATCTCCCATCGTGTTCTAACGTTGCATGGAGGTCTGCCAAGTGCTTGGCATGAAGAAAAGAAAAGTTGTCCAAAACAGCTTCCAATGGAATATTCATGTGATTGGAAAAGTCAGGAGAGTGGTAAGGTACTGTTTTCTATCAGTTGGCAAGCTGCGCACACAATCCCAGTGTTGTACAGCATCCTTCTTCACCTTTCCGATGCTGCCGCTCTCTCCGGCTCCTGGAGCCGAAGAAGCGGCTTCTTCGCGCAAAGACGATTGTACCGGTCACAGTGCTCTCTTAGCGCGGCTTCTGCCAAAAGAAGCCCGGGAGCGGCTCTTAGCTCCGGAGAGCATCGTCCCTTCGTCTTTAGCGTCTTTTGTGGTCTACATCTTAGCAGAAAGCTTTTCCACTATGTCTGGCAAGGAGAAAGTGTGCCAACACAGAAAACATCTCCCATCGTGTTCTAACTTTGCACGGAGGTCTGCCAAGTGCTTGGCATGAAGAAAAGAAAAGTTGTCCAAAACAGCTTCCAATCGAATATTCATGTGATTGGAAAAGTGAGGAGAGTGGTAAGGTACTGTTTTCTATCAGTTGGCAAGCTGCGCACACAATCCCAGTGTAATACAGCATCCTTCTTCACCTTTCTGAAGCTGCCGCTCTCTCCGGCTCCTGGAGCCGAAGAAGCGGCTTCTTCGCGCAAAGACGATTGTACCGGTCACAGTGCTCTCTTAGCGCGGCTTCTGCCGAAAGAAGCCCGGGAGCGGCTCTTAGCTCCGGAGAGCATCGTACCTTCGTCTTTAGCGTCTTTTGTGGTCTACATCTTAGCAAAAAGCTTTTCCACTATGTCTGGCAAGGAAAACCTGCGCCAGCACAGAAAACATCTCCCATCGTGTTCTGGACGTTGCACGGAGGTCTGCCAAGTGTTTGAAAAGAAGAGAAGAAAAGTTGTCCAAAACAGCTTCCAATCGAATATTCATGTGATTGGAAAAGTCAGGAGAGTGGTAAGGTACTGTTTTCTATCAGTTGGCAAGCTGCGCACACAATCCCAATGTAATACAGCATCCTTCTTCACCTTTCCGATGCTGCCGCTCTCTCCGCCTCCTGGAGCCGACGAACCGGCTTCTTCCTTCAAAGACGATTGTACCGGTCACAGTGCTCTCTTAGCGCGGCTTCTGCCGAAAGAAGCCCGGGAGCGGTTCTTAGCTCCGGAGAGCATCGTACCTTCGTCTTTAGCGTCTTTTGTGGTCTACATCTTAGCAGAAATCTTTTCCACTATGTCTGGCAAGGAAAACCTGCGCCAGCACAGAAAACATCCCCCATCGTGTTCTGGACGTTGCACGGAGGTCTGCCAAGTGTTTGAAAAGAAGAGAAGAAAAGTTGTCCAAAACAGCTTCCAATTGAATATTCATGTGATTGGAAAAGTCAGGAGAGTGGTAAGGTACTGTTTTCTATCAGTTGGCAAGCTGCGCACACAATCCCAGTGCAATACAGCATCCTTCTCCACCTTATCGATGCTGCCGCTCTCTCCGGCTCCTGGAGCCGAAGAAGCGGCTTCTTCGCGCAAAGACGATTGTACCGGTCACAGGGCTCTCTTAGCGCGGCTTCTGCCGAAAGAAGCCCGGGAGCGGCTCTTAGCTCCGGAGAGCATCGTACCTTCGTCTTTAGCGTCTTTTGTGGTCTACATCTTAGCAAAAAGCTTTTCCACTATGTCTGGCAAGGAGAAAGTGTGCCAGCACAGGAAATATCTCCCATCGTGTTCTAACGTTGCACGGATGTCTGCCAAGTGCTTGGCATGAAGAAAAGAAAAGTTGTCGAAAACAGCTTCCAATCGAATATTAATGTGATTGGAAAAGTCAGGAGAGTGGTAAGGTACTGTTTTCTATCAGTTGGCAAGCTGCGCACACAATCCCAGTGCAATACAGCATCCTTCTTCACCTTTCCGATGCTGCCGCTCTCTCCGGCTCCTGGAGCCGAAGAAGCGGCTTCTTCGCGCAAAGACATTTGTGCCGGTCACAGTGCTCTCTTAGCGCGGCTTCTGCCGAAAGAAGCCCGGGAGCGGCTCTTAGCTCCGGAGAGCATCGTACCTTCGTCTTTAGCGTCTTTTGTGGTCTACATCTTAGCAAAAAGCTTTTCCACTTTGTCTGGCAAGGAAAACCTGCGCCAACACAGAAAACATCTCCCATCGTGTTCTAACGTTGCATGGAGGTCTGCCAAGTGCTTGGCATGAAGAAAAGAAAAGTTGTCCAAAACAGCTTCCAATCGAATATTCATGTGATTGGAAAAGTCAGGAGAGTGGTAAGGTACTGATTTCTATCAGTTGGCAAGCTGCGCACACAATCCCAGTGCAATACAGCATCCTTCTTCACCTTTCCGATGCTGCCGCTCTCTCCGGCTCCTGGAGCCGAAGAAGCGGCTTCTTCGCGCAAAGACGATTGTACCGGTCACAGGGCTCTCTTAGCGCGGCTTCTGCCGAAAGAAGCCCGGGAGCGGCTCTTAGCTCCGGAGAGCATCGTACCTTCGTCTTTAGCGTCTTTTGTGGTCTACATCTTAGCAAAAAGCTTTTCCACTCTGTCTGGCAAGGAGAAACTGTGCCAGCACAGAAAACATCTCCCATCATGTTCTGGACGTTGCACGGAGGTCTGCAAGTGTTTGGCATGAAGAAAAGAAAAGTTGTCCAAAACAGCTTCCAATCGAATATTCATGTGATTGGAAAAGTCAGGAGAGTGGTAAGGTACTGTTTTCTATCAGTTGGCAAGCTGCGCACACAATCCCAGTGCAATACAGCATCCTTCTTCACCTTTCCGAAGCTGCCGCTCTCTCCGGCTCCTGGAGCCGAAGAAGCGGCTTCTTCGCGCAAAGACGATTGTACCGGTCACAGTGCTCTCTTAGCGCGGCTTCTGCCGAAAGAAGCCCGGGAGCGGCTCTTAGCTCCGGAGAGCATCGTACCTTCGTCTTTAGCGTCTTTTGTGGTCTACATCCTAGCAGAAAGCTTTTCCACTATGTCTGGAAAGGAAAACCTGCGCCAGCACAGAAAACTTTTCCCATCGTGATGTGGACGTTGCACGGAGGTCTGCCAAGTGTTTGACAAGAAGAGAAGTTGTCCAAAACAGCTTCCAATCAAATATTCATGTGATTGGAAAAGTCAGGAGAGTGGTAAGGTACTGTTTTCTATCAGTTGGCAAGCTGCGCACACAATCCCAGTGTTGTACAGCATCCTTCTTCACCTTTCCGATGCTGCCGCTCTCTCCGGCTCCTGGAGCCGAAGAAGCGGCTTCTTCGCGCAAAGACGATTGTACCGGTCACAGTGCTCTCTTAGCGCGGCTTCTGCCGAAAGAAGCCCGGGAGCGGCTCTTAGCTCCGGAGAGCATCGTACCTTCGTCTTTAGCGTCTTTTGTGGTCTACATCTTAGCAGAAAGCTTTTCCACTATGTCTGGCAAGGAAAACCTGCGCAAGCACAGGAAACATCTCCCATCGTGTTCTGGACGTTGCACGGAGGTCTGCCAAGTGTTTGACAAGAAGAGAAGAATAGTTGTCTAAAAGAGCTTCCAATCGAATATTCATGTGATTGGAAAAGTCAGGAGAGTGATAAGGTACTGTTTTCTATCAGTTGGCAAGCTGCGCACAGAATCCCAGTGTTGTACAGCATCCTTCTTCACCTTTCCGATGCTGCCGCTCTCTCCGGCTCCTGGAGCCGAAGAAGCGGCTTCTTCGCGCAAAGACGATTGTACCGGTCACAGGGCTCTCTTAGCGTGGCTTCTGCCGAAAGAAGCCCGGGAGGGGCTCTTAGCTCCGGAGAGCATCGTACCTTCGTCTTTAGCGTCTTTTGTGGTCTACATCTTAGCAAAAAGCTTTTCCACTACGTCTGGCAAGGAGGAAGTGTGCCAGCACAGAAAACATCTCCCATCGTGTTCTAAATTTACACGGAGGTCTGCCAAGTGCTTGGCATGAAGAAAAGAATAGTTGTCCAAAAGAGCTTCCAATCGAATATTCATGTGATTGGAAAAGTCAGGAGAGTGGTAAGGTACTGTTTTCTATCAGTTGGCAAGCTGCGCACACAATCCCAATGTATTACAGCATCCTTCTTCACCTTTCCGAAGCTGCCGCTCTCTCCGGCTCCTGGAGCCGAAGAAGCGGCTTCTTCGCGCAAAGACGATTGTACCGGTCACAGTGCTCTCTTAGCGCGGCTTCTGCTGAAAGAAGCCCGGGAGCGGCTCTTAGCTCCGGAGAGCATCGTACCTTCGTCTTTAGCGTCTTTTGTGGTCTACATCTTAGCAAAAAGCTTTTCCACTATGTCTGGCAAGGAAAACATGCGCCAGCACAGAAAACATCTCCCATCCTGTTCTAACGTTGCACGGAGGTCTGCAAGTGTTTGGCATTAAGAAAAGAAAAGTTGTCCAAAACAGCTTCCAATCGAATATTCATGTGATTGGAAAAGTCAGGAGAGTGGTAAGGTACTGTTTTCTATCAGTTGGCAAGCTGCGCACACAATCCCAGTGCAATACAGCATCCTTCTCCACCTTATCGATGCTGCCGCTCTCTCCGGCTCCTGGAGCCAAAGAACCGGCTTCTTCGCGCAAAGACTATTGTACCGGTCACAGGGCTCTCTTAGCGCGGCTTCTGCCGAAAGAAGCCCGGGAGCGGCTCTTAGCTCCGGAGAGCATCGTACCTTCGTCTTTAGCGTCTTTTGTGGTCTACATCTTAGCAAAAAGCTTTTCCACTACGTCTGGAGGGTGAAAGTGTGCCAACACAGAAAATATCTCCCATCGTGTTCTAACGTTGCATGGAGGTCTGCCAAGTGCTTGGCATGAAGAAAAGAAAAGTTGTCCAAAACAGCTTCCAATGGAATATTCATGTGATTGGAAAAGTCAGGAGAGTGGTAAGGTACTGTTTTCTATCAGTTGGCAAGCTGCACGCACAATCCCAATGTAATACAGTATCCTTCTTCACCTTTCCGAAGCTGCCGCTCTCTCCGGCTCCTGGAGCCGAAGAAGCGGCTTCTTCGCGCAAAGACGATTGTACCGGTCACAGTGCTCTCTTAGCGCGGCTTCTGCCGAAAGAAGCCCGGGAGCGGCTCTTAGCTCCGGAGAGCATCGTACCTTCGTCTTTAGGGTCTTTTGTGGTCTACATCTTAGCAGAAAGCTTTTCCACTATGTCTGGTAAGGAAAACCTGCGCCAGCACAGAAAACATCTCCCATCGTGTTCTGGACGTTGCACGGAGGTCTGCCAAGTGTTTGACAAGAAGAGAAGAAAAGCTGTCCAAAAGAGCTTCCAATCGAATATTCATGTGATTGGAAAAGTCAGGAGAGTGGTAAGGTACTGTTTTCTATCAGTTGGCAAGCTGCGCACACAATCCCAATGTAATACAGCATCCTTCTTCACCTTTCCGAAGCTGCCGCTCTCTCCGGCTCCTGGAGCCGAAGAAGCGGCTTCTTCGCGCAAAGACGATTGTACCGGTCACAGTGCTCTCTTAGCGCGGCTTCTGCCGAAAGAAGCCCGGGAGCGGCTCTTAGCTCCGGAGAGCATCGTACCTTCGTCTTTAGCGTCTTTTGTGGTCTACATCTTAGCAGAAAGCTTTTCCACTATGTCTGGCAAGGAGAACCTGCGCCAGCACAGAAAACATCTCCCATCGTGTTCTGGACGTTGCACGGAGGTCTGCCAAGTGTTTGACACGAAGAGAAGAAAAGTTGTCCAAAACAGCTTCCAATCGAATATTCATGTGATTGGAAAAGTCAGGAGAGTGGTAAGGTACTGTTTTCTATCAGTTGGCAAGCTGCGCACACAATCCCAATGTAATACAGCATCCTTCTTCACCTTTCCGATGCTGCCGCTCTCTCCGGCTCCTGGAGCCGAAGAAGCGGCTTCTTCGCGCAAAGACGATTGTACCGGTCACAGTGCTCTCTTAGCGCGGCTTCTGCCGAAAGAAGCCCGGGAGCGGCTCTTAGCTCCGGAGAGCATCGTACCTTCGTCTTTAGCGTCTTTTGTGGTCTACATCTTAGCAAAAAGCTTTTCCACTATGTCTGGCAAGGAGAAAGTGTGCCAACACAGAAAACATCTCCCATCGTGTTCTAACGTTGCACGGAGGTCTGCCAAAAGCTTGGCATGAAGAAAAGAAAAGTTGTCCAAAACAGCTTCCAATCGAATATTCATGTGATTGGAAAAGTCAGGAGAGTGGTAAGGTACTGTTTTCTATCAGTTGGCAAGCTGCGCACACAATCCCAGTGTTGTACAGCATCCTTCTTCACCTTTCCGAAGCTGCCGCTCTCTCCGGCTCCTGGAGCCGAAGAAGCGGCTTCTTCGTGCAAAGACGATTGTACCGGTCACAGTGCTCTCTTAGCGCGGCTTCCGCCGAAAGAAGCCCCGGAGCGGCTCTTAGCTCCGGAGAGCATCGTACCTTCGTCTTTAGCGTCTTTTGTGGTCTACATCTTAGCAAAAAGCTTTTCCACTACGTCTGGCAAGGAGAAAGTGTGCCAGCACAGAAAACATCTCCCATCGTGTTCTAACGTTGCACGGAGGTCTGCCAAGTGCTTGGCATGAAGAAAAGAAAAGTTGTCCAAAAGAGCTTCCAATCGAATATTCATGTGATTGGAAAAGTCAGGAGAGTGGTAAGGTACTGTTTTCTATCACTTGGCAAGCTGCGCACACAATCCCAGTGTTGTACAGCATCCTTCTTCACCTTTCCGAAGCTGCCGCTCTCTCCGGCTCCTGGAGCCGAAGAAGCGGCTTCTTCGCGCAAAGACGATTGTACCGGTCACAGTGTTCTCTTAGCGCGGCTTCTGCCGAAAGAAGCCCGGGAGCGGCTCTTAGCTCCGGAGAGCATCGTACCTTCGTCTTTAGCGTCTTTTGTGGTCTACATCTTAGCAAAAAGATTTTCCACTACGTCTGGCAAGGAGAAAGTGTGCCAACACAGAAAACATCTCCCATCGTGTTCTAACGTTGCACGGAGGTCTGCCAAGTGTTTGACAAGAAGAGAAGAAAAGTTGTCCAAAAGAGCTTCCAATCGAATATTCATGTGATTGGAAAAGTCAGGAGAGTGGTAAGGTACTGTTTTCTATCAGTTGGCAAGCTGCGCACACAATCCCAATGTAATACAGCATCCTTCTTCACATTTCCGAAGCTGCCGCTCTCTCCGGCTCCTGGAGCCGAAGAAGCGGCTTCTTCGCGCAAAGACGATTGTACCGGTCACAGTGCTCTCTTAGCGCGGCTTCTGCCGAAAGAAGCCCGGGAGCGGCTCTTAGCTCCGGAGAGCATCGTACCTTCGTCTTTAGCGTCTTTTGTGGTCTACATCTTAGCAAAAGGCTTTTCCACTACGTCTGGCAAGGAGAAAGTGTGCCAACACAGAAAACATCTCCCATCGTGTTCTAACGTTGCACGGAGGTCTGCCAAAAGCTTGGCATGAAGAAAAGAAAAGTTGTCCAAAAGAGCTTCCAATCGAATATTCATGTGATTGGAAAAGTCAGGAGAGTGGTAAGGTACTGTTTTCTATCAGTTGGCAAGCTGCGCACACAATCCCAATGTAATACAGCATCCTTCTTCACCTTACCAATGCAGCCGCTCTCTCCGGCTCCTGGAGCCGAAGAAGCGGCTTCTTCGCGCAAAGACGATTGTACCGGTCACAGTGCTCTCTTAGCGCGGCTTCTGCCGAAAGAAGCCCGGGAGCGGCTCTTAGCTCCGGAGAGCATCGTACCTTCGTCTTTAGCGTCTTTTGTGGTCTACATCTTAGCAAAAAGCTTTTCCACTACGTCTGGCAAGGAGAAAGTGTGCCAGCACAGAAAACATCTCCCATCGTGTTCTAACGTTGCACGGAGGTCTGCCAAGTGTTTGACAAGAAGAGAAGAAAAGTTGTCCAAAACAGCTTCCAATCGAATATTCATGTGATTGGAAAAGTCAGGAGAGTGGTAAGGTACTGTTTTCTATCAGTTGGCAAGCTGCGCACACAATCCCAATGTAATACAGCATCCTTCTTCACCTTTCCGAAGCTGCCGCTCTCTCCGGCTCCTGGAGCCGAAGAAGCGGCTTCTTCGCGCAAAGACGATTGTACCGGTCACAGTGCTCTCTTAGCGCGGCTTCTGCCGAAAGAAGCCCGGGAGCGGCTCTTAGCTCCGGAGAGCATCGTACCTTCGTCTTTAGGGTCTTTTGTGGTCTACATCTTAGCAGAAAGCTTTTCCACTATGTCTGGTAAGGAAAACCTGCGCCAGCACAGAAAACATCTCCCATCGTGTTCTGGACGTTGCACGGAGGTCTGCCAAGTGTTTGACAAGAAGAGAAGAAAAGCTGTCCAAAAGAGCTTCCAATCGAATATTCATGTGATTGGAAAAGTCAGGAGAGTGGTAAGGTACTGTTTTCTATCAGTTGGCAAGCTGCGCACACAATCCCAATGTAATACAGCATCCTTCTTCACCTTTCCGAAGCTGCCGCTCTCTCCGGCTCCTGGAGCCGAAGAAGCGGCTTCTTCGCGCAAAGACGATTGTACCGGTCACAGTGCTCTCTTAGCGCGGCTTCTGCCGAAAGAAGCCCGGGAGCGGCTCTTAGCTCCGGAGAGCATCGTACCTTCGTCTTTAGCGTCTTTTGTGGTCTACATCTTAGCAGATAGCTTTTCCACTATGTCTGGCAAGGAGAACCTGCGCCAGCACAGAAAACATCTCCCATCGTGTTCTGGACGTTGCACGGAGGTCTGCCAAGTGTTTGACACGAAGAGAAGAAAAGTTGTCCAAAACAGCTTCCAATCGAATATTCATGTGATTGGAAAAGTCAGGAGAGTGGTAAGGTACTGTTTTCTATCAGTTGGCAAGCTGCGCACACAATCCCAGTGCAATACAGCATCCTTCTTCACCTTTCCGAAGTTGCCGCTCTCTCCGGCTCCTGGAGCCGAAGAAGCGGCTTCTTCGCGCAAAGACGATTGTACCGGTCACAGTGCTCTCTTAGCGCGGCTTCTGCCGAAAGAAGCCCGGGAGCGGCTCTTAGCTCCGGAGAGCATCGTACCTTCGTCTTTAGCGTCTTTTGTGGTCTACATCTTAGCAGAAAGCTTTTCCACTATGTCTGGCAAGGAGAAAGTGTGCCAGCACAGAAAACATCTCCCATCGTGTTCTGGACGTTGCACGGAGGTCTGCCAAGTGCTTGGCATGAAGAAAAGAAAAGTTGTCCAAAAGAGCTTCCAATCGAATATTCATGTGATTGGAAAAGTCAGGAGAGTGGTAAGGTACTGTTTTCTATCAGTTGGCAAGCTGCGCACACAATCCCAATGTAATACAGCATCCTTCTTCACCTTTCCGAAGCTGCCGCTCTCTTGGGCTCCTGGAGCCGAAGAAGCGGCTTCTTCGCGCAAAGACGATTGTACCGGTCACAGTGCTCTCTTAGCGCGGCTTCTGCCGAAAGAAGCCCGGGAGCGGCGCTTAGCTCCGGAGAGCATCGTACCTTCGTCTTTAGCTTCTTTTGTGGTCTACATCTTAGCAAAAAGCTTTTCCACTACGTCTGGCAAGGAGAAAGTGTGCCAGCACAGAAAACAACTCCCATCGTGTTCTACCGTTGCACGGAGGTCTGCCAAGTGCTTGGCATGAAGAAAAGTTGTCCAAAACAGCTTCCAATTGAATATTCATGTGATTGGAAAAGTCAGGAGAGTGGTAAGGTACTGTTTTCTATCAGTTGGCAAGCTGCGCACACAATCCCAGTGTAATACAGCATCCTTCTTCACCTTTCTGAAGCTGCCGCTCTCTCCGGCTCCTGGAGCCGAAGAAGCGGCTTCTTCGCGCAAAGACGATTGTACCGCTCACAGTGCTCTCTTAGCGCGGCTTCTGCCGAAAGAAGCCCGGGAGCGGCTCTTAGCTCCGGAGAGCATCGTACCTTCGTCTTTAGCGTCTTTTGTGGTCTACATCTTAGCAAAAAGCTTTTCCACTACGTCTGGCAAGGAGAAAGTGTGCCAGCACAGAAAACATCTCCCATCGTGTTCTAACGTTGCACGGAGGTCTGCCAAGTGCTTGGCATGAAGAAAAGAAAAGTTGTCCAAAACAGCTTCCAATCGAATATTCATGTGATTGGAAAAGTCAGGAGAGTGGTAAGGTACTGTTTTCTATCAGTTGGCAAGCTGCGCACACAATCCCAATGTAATACAGCATCCTTCTTCACCTTTCCGAAGCTGCCGCTCTCTCCGGCTCCTGGAGCCGAAGAAGCGGCTTCTTCGCGCAAAGACGATTGTACCGGTCACAGTGCTCTCTTAGCGCGGCTTCTGCCGAAAGAAGCCCGGGAGCGGCTCTTAGCTCCGGAGAGCATCGTACCTTCGTCTTTAGCGTCTTTTGTGGTCTACATCTTAGCAAAAGGCTTTTCCACTACGTCTGGCAAGGAGAAAGTGTGCCAACACAGAAAACATCTCCCATCGTGTTCTAACGTTGCACGGAGGTCTGCCAAAAGCTTGGCATGAAGAAAAGAAAAGTTGTCCAAAACAGCTTCCAATCGAATATTCATGTGATTGGAAAAGTCAGGAGAGTGGTAAGGTACTGTTTTCTATCAGTTGGCAAGCTGCGCACACAATCCCAGTGTTGTACAGCATCCTTCTTCACCTTTCCGAAGCTGCCGCTCTCTCCGGCTCCTGGAGCCGAAGAAGCGGCTTCTTCGTGCAAAGACGATTGTACCGGTCACAGTGCTCTCTTAGCGCGGCTTCTGCCGAAAGAAGCCCGGGAGCGGCTCTTAGCTCCGGAGAGCATCGTACCTTCGTCTTTAGCGTCTTTTGTGGTCTACATCTTAGCAGAAAGCTTTTCCACTATGTCTGGCAAGGAGAAAGTGTGCCAACACAGAAAACATCTCCCATCGTGTTCTAACGTTGCACGGAGGTCTGCCAAGTGTTTGACAAGAAGAGAAGAAAACTTGTCCAAAACAGCTTCCAATCGAATATTCATGTGATTGGAAAAGTCAGGAGAGTGGTAAGGTACTGTTTTCTATCAGTTGGCAAGCTGCGCACCCAATCCCAGTGTTGTACAGCATCCTTCTTCACTTTTCCGATGCTGCCGCTCTCTCCGGCTCCTGGAGCCGAAGAAGCGGCTTCTTCGCGCAAAGACGATTGTACCGGTCACAGGGCTCTCTTAGCGCGGCTTCTGCCGAAAGAAGCCCGGGAGCGGCTCTTAGCTCCGGAGAGCATCGTACCTTCGTCTTTAGCGTCTTTTGTGGTCTACATCTTAGCAAAAAGCTTTTCCACTACGTCTGGCAAGGAGAAAGTGTGCCAGCACAGAAAACATCTCCCATCGTGTTCTAACGTTGCACGGAGGTCTGCCAAGTGCTTGGCATGAAGAAAAGAAAAGTTGTCCAAAACAGCTTCCAATCGAATATTCATGTGATTGGAAAAGTCAGGAGAGTGGTAAGGTACTGTTTTCTATCAGTTGGCAAGCTGCGCACACAATCCCAATGTAATACAGCATCCTTCTTCACATTTCCGAAGCTGCCGCTCTCTCCGGCTCCTGGAGCCGAAGAAGCGGCTTCTTCGCGCAAAGACGATTGTACCGGTCACAGTGCTCTCTTAACGCGGCTTCTGCCGAAAGAAGCCCGGGAGCGGCTCTTAGCTCCGGAGAGCATCGTACCTTCGTCTTTAGCGTCTTTTGTGGTCTACATCTTAGCAAAAGGCTTTTCCACTACGTCTGGCAAGGAGAAAGTGTGCCAACACAGAAAACATCTCCCATCGTGTTCTAACGTTGCACGGAGGTCTGCCAAAAGCTTGGCATGAAGAAAAGAAAAGTTGTCCAAAAGAGCATCCAATCGAATATTCATGTGATTGGAAAAGTCAGGAGAGTGGTAAGGTACTGTTTTCTATCAGTTGGCAAGCTGCGCACACAATCCCAGTGTTGTACAGCATCCTTCTTCACCTTTCCGAAGCTGCCGCTCTCTCCGGCTCCTGGAGCCGAAGAAGCGGCTTCTTCGTGCAAAGACGATTGTACCGGTCACAGTGCTCTCTTAGCGCGGCTTCTGCCGAAAGAAGCCCGGGAGCGGCTCTTAGCTCCGGAGAGCATCGTACCTTCGTCTTTAGCGTCTTTTGTGGTCTACATCTTAGCAGAAAGCTTTTCCACTATATCTGGCAAGGAGAAAGTGTGCCAACACAGAAAACATCTCCCATCGTGTTCTAACGTTGCACGGAGGTCTGCCAAGTGTTTGACAAGAAGAGAAGAAAACTTGTCCAAAACAGCTTCCAATCGAATATTCATGTGATTGGAAAAGTCAGGAGAGTGGTAAGGTACTGTTTTCTATCAGTTGGCAAGCTGCGCACCCAATCCCAGTGTTGTACAGCATCCTTCTTCACTTTTCCGATGCTGCCGCTCTCTCCGGCTCCGGGAGACGAAGAAGCGGCTTCTTCGCGCAAAGACGATTGTACCGGTCACAGGGCTCTCTTAGCGCGGCTTCTGCCGAAAGAAGCCCGGGAGCGGCTCTTAGCTCCGGAGAGCATCGTACCTTCGTCTTTAGCGTCTTTTGTGGTCTACATCTTAGCAAAAGGCTTTTCCACTACGTCTGGCAAGGAGAAAGTGTGCCAACACAGAAAACATCTCCCATCGTGTTCTAACGTTGCACGGAGGTCTGCCAAAAGCTTGGCATGAAGAAAAGAAAAGTTGTCCAAAAGAGCTTCCAATCGAATATTCATGTGATTGGAAAAGTCAGGAGAGTGGTAAGGTACTGTTTTCTATCAGTTGGCAAGCTGCGCACACAATCCCAATGTAATACAGCATCCTTCTTCACCTTACCAATGCAGCCGCTCTCTCCGGCTCCTGGAGCCGAAGAAGCGGCTTCTTCGCGCAAAGACGATTGTACCGGTCACAGTGCTCTCTTAGCGCGGCTTCTGCCGAAAGAAGCCCGGGAGCGGCTCTTAGCTCCGGAGAGCATCGTACCTTCGTCTTTAGCGTCTTTTGTGGTCTACATCTTAGCAAAAATCTTTTCCACTACGTCTGGCAAGGAGAAAGTGTGCCAGCACAGAAAACATCTCCCATCGTGTTCTAACGTTGCACGGAGGTCTGCCAAGTGTTTGACAAGATGAGAAGAAAAGTTGTCCAAAACAGCTTCCAATCGAATATTCATGTGATTGGAAAAGTCAGGAGAGTGGTAAGGTACTGTTTTCTATCAGTTGGCAAGCTGCACGCACAATCCCAATGTAATACAGTATCCTTCTTCACCTTTCCGAAGCTGCCGCTCTCTCCGGCTCCTGGAGCCGAAGAAGCGGCTTCTTCGCGCAAAGACGATTGTACCGGTCACAGTGCTCTCTTAGCGCGGCTTCTGCCGAAAGAAGCCCGGGAGCGGCTCTTAGCTCCGGAGAGCATCGTACCTTCGTCTTTAGGGTCTTTTGTGGTCTACATCTTAGCAGAAAGCTTTTCCACTATGTCTGGTAAGGAAAACCTGCGCCAGCACAGAAAACATCTCCCATCGTGTTCTGGACGTTGCACGGAGGTCTGCCAAGTGTTTGACAAGAAGAGAAGAAAAGTTGTCCAAAACAGCTTCCAATCGAATATTCATGTGATTGGAAAAGTCAGGAGAGTGGTAAGGTACTGTTTTCTATCAGTTGGCAAGCTGCGCACACAATCCCAATGTAATACAGCATCCTTCTTCACCTTTCCGAAGCTGCCGCTCTCTCCGGCTCCTGGAGCCGAAGAAGCGGCTTCTTCGCGCAAAGACGATTGTACCGGTCACAGTGCTCTCTTAGCGCGGCTTCTGCCGAAAGAAGCCCGGGAGCGGCTCTTAGCTCCGGAGAGCATCGTACCTTCGTCTTTAGCGTCTTTTGTGGTCTACATCTTAGCAGAAAGCTTTTCCACTATGTCTGGCAAGGAGAACCTGCGCCAGCACAGAAAACATCTCCCATCGTGTTCTGGACGTTGCACGGAGGTCTGCCAAGTGTTTGACACGAAGAGAAGAAAAGTTGTCCAAAACAGCTTCCAATCGAATATTCATGTGATTGGAAAAGTCAGGAGAGTGGTAAGGTACTGTTTTCTATCAGTTGGCAAGCTGCGCACACAATCCCAGTGCAATACAGCATCCTTCTTCACCTTTCCGAAGTTGCCGCTCTCTCCGGCTCCTGGAGCCGAAGAAGCGGCTTCTTCGCGCAAAGACGATTGTACCGGTCACAGTGCTCTCTTAGCGCGGCTTCTGCCGAAAGAAGCCCGGGAGCGGCTCTTAGCTCCGGAGAGCATCGTACCTTCGTCTTTAGCGTCTTTTGTGGTCTACATCTTAGCAGAAAGCTTTTCCACTATGTCTGGCAAGGAGAAAGTGTGCCAGCACAGAAAACATCTCCCATCGTGTTCTGGACGTTGCACGGAGGTCTGCCAAGTGCTTGGCATGAAGAAAAGAAAAGTTGTCCAAAAGAGCTTCCAATCGAATATTCATGTGATTGGAAAAGTCAGGAGAGTGGTAAGGTACTGTTTTCTATCAGTTGGCAAGCTGCGCACACAATCCCAATGTAATACAGCATCCTTCTTCACCTTTCCGAAGCTGCCGCTCTCTTGGGCTCCTGGAGCCGAAGAAGCGGCTTCTTCGCGCAAAGACGATTGTACCGGTCACAGTGCTCTCTTAGCGCGGCTTCTGCCGAAAGAAGCCCGGGAGCGGCGCTTAGCTCCGGAGAGCATCGTACCTTCGTCTTTAGCTTCTTTTGTGGTCTACATCTTAGCAAAAAGCTTTTCCACTATGTCTGGCAAGGAGGAAGTGTGCCAGCACAGAAACCATCTCCCATCGTGTTCTACCGTTGCACGGATGTCTGCCAAGTGCTTGGCATGAAGAAAAGAAAAGTTGTCCAAAAGAGCTTCCAATCGAATATTCATGTGATTGGAAAAGTCAGGAGAGTGGTAAGGTACTGTTTTCTATCACTTGGCAAGCTGCGCACACAATCCCAGTGTTGTACAGCATCCTTCTTCACCTTTCCGAAGCTGCCGCTCTCTCCGGCTCCTGGAGCCGAAGAAGCGGCTTCTTCGTGCAAAGACGATTGTACCGCTAACAGTGCTCTCTTAGCGCGGCTTCTGCCGAAAGAAGCCCGGGAGCGGCTCTTAGCTCCGGAGAGCATCGTACCTTCGTCTTTAGCGTCTTTTGTGGTCTACATCTTAGCAAAAAGCTTTTCCACTATGTCTGGCAAGGAGGAAGTGTGCCAGCACAGAAAACATCTCCCATCGTGTTCTAACGTTGCACGGATGTCTGCCAAGTGCTTGGCATGAAGAAAAGAAAAGTTGTCCAAAAGAGCTTCCAATCGAATATTCATGTGATTGGAAAAGTCAGGAGAGTGGTAAGGTACTGTTTTCTATCAGTTGGCAAGCTGCGCACACAATCCCAGTGTAATACAGCATCCTTCTTCACCTTTCTGAAGCTGCCGCTCTCTCCGGCTCCTGGAGCCGAAGAAGCGGCTTCTTCGCGCAAAGACGATTGTACCGGTCACAGTGCTCTCTTAGCGCGGCTTCTGCCGAAAGAAGCCCGGGAGCGGCTCTTAGCTCCGGAGAGCATCGTACCTTCGTCTTTAGCGTCTTTTGTGGTCTACATCTTAGCAAAAAGCTTTTCCACTACGTCTGGCAAGGAGAAAGTGTGCCAGCACAGAAAACATCTCCCATCGTGTTCTAACGTTGCACGGAGGTCTGCCAAGTGCTTGGCATGAAGAAAAGAAAAGTTGTCCAAAACAGCTTCCAATCGAATATTCATGTGATTGGAAAAGTCAGGAGAGTGGTAAGGTACTGTTTTCTATCAGTTGGCAAGCTGCGCACACAATCCCAATGTAATACAGCATCCTTCTTCACATTTCCGAAGCTGCCGCTCTCTCCGGCTCCTGGAGCCGAAGAAGCGGCTTCTTCGCGCAAAGACGATTGTACCGGTCACAGTGCTCTCTTAACGCGGCTTCTGCCGAAAGAAGCCCGGGAGCGGCTCTTAGCTCCGGAGAGCATCGTACCTTCGTCTTTAGCGTCTTTTGTGGTCTACATCTTAGCAAAAGGCTTTTCCACTACGTCTGGCAAGGAGAAAGTGTGCCAACACAGAAAACATCTCCCATCGTGTTCTAACGTTGCACGGAGGTCTGCCAAAAGCTTGGCATGAAGAAAAGAAAAGTTGTCCAAAAGAGCATCCAATCGAATATTCATGTGATTGGAAAAGTCAGGAGAGTGGTAAGGTACTGTTTTCTATCAGTTGGCAAGCTGCGCACACAATCCCAGTGTTGTACAGCATCCTTCTTCACCTTTCCGAAGCTGCCGCTCTCTCCGGCTCCTGGAGCCGAAGAAGCGGCTTCTTCGTGCAAAGACGATTGTACCGGTCACAGTGCTCTCTTAGCGCGGCTTCTGCCGAAAGAAGCCCGGGAGCGGCTCTTAGCTCCGGAGAGCATCGTACCTTCGTCTTTAGCGTCTTTTGTGGTCTACATCTTAGCAGAAAGCTTTTCCACTATATCTGGCAAGGAGAAAGTGTGCCAACACAGAAAACATCTCCCATCGTGTTCTAACGTTGCACGGAGGTCTGCCAAGTGTTTGACAAGAAGAGAAGAAAACTTGTCCAAAACAGCTTCCAATCGAATATTCATGTGATTGGAAAAGTCAGGAGAGTGGTAAGGTACTGTTTTCTATCAGTTGGCAAGCTGCGCACCCAATCCCAGTGTTGTACAGCATCCTTCTTCACTTTTCCGATGCTGCCGCTCTCTCCGGCTCCGGGAGACGAAGAAGCGGCTTCTTCGCGCAAAGACGATTGTACCGGTCACAGGGCTCTCTTAGCGCGGCTTCTGCCGAAAGAAGCCCGGGAGCGGCTCTTAGCTCCGGAGAGCATCGTACCTTCGTCTTTAGCGTCTTTTGTGGTCTACATCTTAGCAAAAGGCTTTTCCACTACGTCTGGCAAGGAGAAAGTGTGCCAACACAGAAAACATCTCCCATCGTGTTCTAACGTTGCACGGAGGTCTGCCAAAAGCTTGGCATGAAGAAAAGAAAAGTTGTCCAAAAGAGCTTCCAATCGAATATTCATGTGATTGGAAAAGTCAGGAGAGTGGTAAGGTACTGTTTTCTATCAGTTGGCAAGCTGCGCACACAATCCCAATGTAATACAGCATCCTTCTTCACCTTACCAATGCAGCCGCTCTCTCCGGCTCCTGGAGCCGAAGAAGCGGCTTCTTCGCGCAAAGACGATTGTACCGGTCACAGTGCTCTCTTAGCGCGGCTTCTGCCGAAAGAAGCCCGGGAGCGGCTCTTAGCTCCGGAGAGCATCGTACCTTCGTCTTTAGCGTCTTTTGTGGTCTACATCTTAGCAAAAATCTTTTCCACTACGTCTGGCAAGGAGAAAGTGTGCCAGCACAGAAAACATCTCCCATCGTGTTCTAACGTTGCACGGAGGTCTGCCAAGTGTTTGACAAGATGAGAAGAATAGTTGTCCAAAACAGCTTCCAATCGAATATTCATGTGATTGGAAAAGTCAGGAGAGTGGTAAGGTACTGTTTTCTATCAGTTGGCAAGCTGCACGCACAATCCCAATGTAATACAGTATCCTTCTTCACCTTTCCGAAGCTGCCGCTCTCTCCGGCTCCTGGAGCCGAAGAAGCGGCTTCTTCGCGCAAAGACGATTGTACCGGTCACAGTGCTCTCTTAGCGCGGCTTCTGCCGAAAGAAGCCCGGGAGCGGCTCTTAGCTCCGGAGAGCATCGTACCTTCGTCTTTAGGGTCTTTTGTGGTCTACATCTTAGCAGAAAGCTTTTCCACTATGTCTGGTAAGGAAAACCTGCGCCAGCACAGAAAACATCTCCCATCGTGTTCTGGACGTTGCACGGAGGTCTGCCAAGTGTTTGACAAGAAGAGAAGAAAAGTTGTCCAAAACAGCTTCCAATCGAATATTCATGTGATTGGAAAAGTCAGGAGAGTGGTAAGGTACTGTTTTCTATCAGTTGGCAAGCTGCGCACACAATCCCAATGTAATACAGCATCCTTCTTCACCTTTCCGAAGCTGCCGCTCTCTCCGGCTCCTGGAGCCGAAGAAGCGGCTTCTTCGCGCAAAGACGATT
This sequence comes from Ammospiza caudacuta, assembly GCF_027887145.1. Lineage (NCBI taxonomy): Eukaryota > Metazoa > Chordata > Aves > Passeriformes > Passerellidae > Ammospiza > Ammospiza caudacuta. The sequence goes on from NC_080597.1 coordinate 22,469,279, forward strand.
GTACCGGTCACAGTGCTCTCTTAGCGCGGCTTCTGCCGAAAGAAGCCCGGGAGCGGCTCTTAGCTCCGGAGAGCATCGTACCTTCGTCTTTAGCGTCTTTTGTGGTCTACATCTTAGCAGAAAGCTTTTCCACTATGTCTGGCAAGGAGAACCTGCGCCAGCACAGAAAACATCTCCCATCGTGTTCTGGACGTTGCACGGAGGTCTGCCAAGTGTTTGACACGAAGAGAAGAAAAGTTGTCCAAAACAGCTTCCAATCGAATATTCATGTGATTGGAAAAGTCAGGAGAGTGGTAAGGTACTGTTTTCTATCAGTTGGCAAGCTGCGCACACAATCCCAGTGCAATACAGCATCCTTCTTCACCTTTCCGAAGTTGCCGCTCTCTCCGGCTCCTGGAGCCGAAGAAGCGGCTTCTTCGCGCAAAGACGATTGTACCGGTCACAGTGCTCTCTTAGCGCGGCTTCTGCCGAAAGAAGCCCGGGAGCGGCTCTTAGCTCCGGAGAGCATCGTACCTTCGTCTTTAGCGTCTTTTGTGGTCTACATCTTAGCAGAAAGCTTTTCCACTATGTCTGGCAAGGAGAAAGTGTGCCAGCACAGAAAACATCTCCCATCGTGTTCTGGACGTTGCACGGAGGTCTGCCAAGTGCTTGGCATGAAGAAAAGAAAAGTTGTCCAAAAGAGCTTCCAATCGAATATTCATGTGATTGGAAAAGTCAGGAGAGTGGTAAGGTACTGTTTTCTATCAGTTGGCAAGCTGCGCACACAATCCCAATGTAATACAGCATCCTTCTTCACCTTTCCGAAGCTGCCGCTCTCTTGGGCTCCTGGAGCCGAAGAAGCGGCTTCTTCGCGCAAAGACGATTGTACCGGTCACAGTGCTCTCTTAGCGCGGCTTCTGCCGAAAGAAGCCCGGGAGCGGCGCTTAGCTCCGGAGAGCATCGTACCTTCGTCTTTAGCTTCTTTTGTGGTCTACATCTTAGCAAAAAGCTTTTCCACTATGTCTGGCAAGGAGGAAGTGTGCCAGCACAGAAAACATCTCCCATCGTGTTCTACCGTTGCACGGATGTCTGCCAAGTGCTTGGCATGAAGAAAAGAAAAGTTGTCCAAAAGAGCTTCCAATCGAATATTCATGTGATTGGAAAAGTCAGGAGAGTGGTAAGGTACTGTTTTCTATCACTTGGCAAGCTGCGCACACAATCCCAGTGTTGTACAGCATCCTTCTTCACCTTTCCGAAGCTGCCGCTCTCTCCGGCTCCTGGAGCCGAAGAAGCGGCTTCTTCGTGCAAAGACGATTGTACCGCTAACAGTGCTCTCTTAGCGCGGCTTCTGCCGAAAGAAGCCCGGGAGCGGCTCTTAGCTCCGGAGAGCATCGTACCTTCGTCTTTAGCGTCTTTTGTGGTCTACATCTTAGCAAAAAGCTTTTCCACTATGTCTGGCAAGGAGGAAGTGTGCCAGCACAGAAAACATCTCCCATCGTGTTCTAACGTTGCACGGATGTCTGCCAAGTGCTTGGCATGAAGAAAAGAAAAGTTGTCCAAAAGAGCTTCCAATCGAATATTCATGTGATTGGAAAAGTCAGGAGAGTGGTAAGGTACTGTTTTCTATGAGTTGGCAAGCTGCGCACACAATCCCAGTGTAATACAGCATCCTTCTTCACCTTTCTGAAGCTGCCGCTCTCTCCGGCTCCTGGAGCCGAAGAAGCGGCTTCTTCGCGCAAAGACGATTGTACCGGTCACAGTGCTCTCTTAGCGCGGCTTCTGCCGAAAGAAGCCCGGGAGCGGCTCTTAGCTCCGGAGAGCATCGTACCTTCGTCTTTAGCGTCTTTTGTGGTCTACATCTTAGCAAAAAGCTTTTCCACTACGTCTGGCAAGGAGAAAGTGTGCCAGCACAGAAAACATCTCCCATCGTGTTCTAACGTTGCACGGAGGTCTGCCAAGTGCTTGGCATGAAGAAAAGAAAAGTTGTCCAAAACAGCTTCCAATCGAATATTCATGTGATTGGAAAAGTCAGGAGAGTGGTAAGGTACTGTTTTCTATCAGTTGGCAAGCTGCGCACACAATCCCAATGTAATACAGCATCCTTCTTCACCTTACCAATGCTGCCGCTCTCTCCGGCTCCTGGAGCCGAAGAAGCGGCTTCTTCGCGCAAAGACGATTGTACCGGTCACAGTGCTCTCTTAGCGCGGCTTCTGCCGAAAGAAGCCCGGGAGCGGCTCTTAGCTCCGGAGAGCATCGTACCTTCGTCTTTAGCGTCTTTTGTGGTCTACATCTTAGCAAAAAGCTTTTCCACTACGTCTGGGAAGGAGAAAGTGTGCCAGCACAGAAAACAACTCCCATCGTGTTCTACCGTTGCACGGAGGTCTGCCAAGTGCTTGGCATGAAGAAAAGAAAAGTTGTCCAAAACAGCTTCCAATTGAATATTCATGTGATTGGAAAAGTCAGGAGAGTCGTAAGGTACTGTTTTCTATCAGTTGGCAAGCTGCGCACACAATCCCAGTGTTGTACAGCATCCTTCTTCACCTTTCCGATGCTGCCGCTCTCTCCGGCTCCTGGAGCCGAAGAAGCGGCTTCTTCGCGCAAAGACGATTGTACCGGTCACAGTGCTCTCTTAGCGCGGCTTCTGCCGAAAGAAGCCCGGGAGCGGCTCTTAGCTCCGGAGAGCATCGTACCTTCGTCTTTAGCGTCTTTTGTGGTCTACATCTTAGCAGAAAGCTTTTCCACTATGTCGGCAAGGAAAACCTGCGCCAGCACAGAAAACATCTCCCATCGTGTTCTAACGTTGCACGGAGGTCTGCCAAGTGTTTGACAAGAAGAGAAGAAAAGTTGTCCAAAACAGCTTCCAATCGAATATTCATGTGATTGGAAAAGTCAGGAGAGTGGTAAGGTACTGTTTTCTATCAGTTGGCAAGCTGCGCACACAATCCCAATGTAATACAGCATCCTTCTTCACCTTTCCGAAGCTGCCGCTCTCTTGGGCTCCTGGAGCCGAAGAAGCGGCTTCTTCGCGCAAAGACGATTGTACCGGTCACAGTGCTCTCTTAGCGCGGCTTCTGCCGAAAGAAGCCCGGGAGCGGCTCTTAGCTCCGGAGAGCATCGTACCTTCGTCTTTAGCGTCTTTTGTGGTCTACATCTTAGCAAAAAGCTTTTCCACTACGTCTGGCAAGGAGAAAGTGTGCCAACACAGAAAACATCTCCCATCGTGTTCTAACGTTGCACGGAGGTCTGCCAAGTGTTTGACAAGAAGAGAAGAAAAGTTGTCCAAAACAGCTTCCAATCGAATATTCATGTGATTGGAAAAGTCAGGAGAGTGGTAAGGTACTGTTTTCTATCAGTTGGCAAGCTGCGCACACAATCCCAATGTAATACAGCATCCTTCTTCACATTTCCGAAGCTGCCGCTCTCTCCGGCTCCTGGAGCCGAAGAAGCGGCTTCTTCGCGCAAAGACGATTGTACCGGTCACAGTGCTCTCTTAGCGCGGCTTCTGCCGAAAGAAGCCCGGGAGCGGCTCTTAGCTCCGGAGAGCATCGTACCTTCGTCTTTAGCGTCTTTTGTGGTCTACATCTTAGCAAAAGGCTTTTCCACTACGTCTGGCAAGGAGAAAGTGTGCCAACACAGAAAACATCTCCCATCGTGTTCTAACGTTGCACGGAGGTCTGCCAAAAGCTTGGCATGAAGAAAAGAAAAGTTGTCCAAAAGAGCATCCAATCGAATATTCATGTGATTGGAAAAGTCAGGAGAGTGGTAAGGTACTGTTTTCTATCAGTTGGCAAGCTGCGCACACAATCCCAGTGTTGTACAGCATCCTTCTTCACCTTTCCGAAGCTGCCGCTCTCTCCGGCTCCTGGAGCCGAAGAAGCGGCTTCTTCGTGCAAAGACGATTGTACCGGTCACAGTGCTCTCTTAGCGCGGCTTCTGCCGAAAGAAGCCCGGGAGCGGCTCTTAGCTCCGGAGAGCATCGTACCTTCGTCTTTAGCGTCTTTTGTGGTCTACATCTTAGCAGAAAGCTTTTCCACTATGTCTGGCAAGGAGAAAGTGTGCCAACACAGAAAACATCTCCCATCGTGTTCTGGACGTTGCACGGAGGTCTGCCAAGTGTTTGACAAGAAGAGAAGAAAAGTTGTCCAAAACAGCTTCCAATCGAATATTCATGTGATTGGAAAAGTCAGGAGAGTGGTAAGGTACTGTTTTCTATCAGTTGGCAAGCTGCGCACCCAATCCCAGTGTTGTACAGCATCCTTCTTCACTTTTCCGATGCTGCCGCTCTCTCCGGCTCCGGGAGCCGAAGAAGCGGCTTCTTCGCGCAAAGACGATTGTACCGGTCACAGTGCTCTCTTAGCGCGGCTTCTGCCGAAAGAAGCCCGGGAGCGGCTCTTAGCTCCGGAGAGCATCGTACCTTCGTCTTTAGCGTCTTTTGTGGTCTACATCTTAGCAAAAGGCTTTTCCACTACGTCTGGCAAGGAGAAAGTGTGCCAACACAGAAAACATCTCCCATCGTGTTCTAACGTTGCACGGAGGTCTGCCAAAAGCTTGGCATGAAGAAAAGAAAAGTTGTCCAAAAGAGCTTCCAATCGAATATTCATGTGATTGGAAAAGTCAGGAGAGTGGTAAGGTACTGTTTTCTATCAGTTGGCAAGCTGCGCACACAATCCCAATGTAATACAGCATCCTTCTTCACCTTACCAATGCAGCCGCTCTCTCCGGCTCCTGGAGCCGAAGAAGCGGCTTCTTCGCGCAAAGACGATTGTACCGGTCACAGTGCTCTCTTAGCGCGGCTTCTGCCGAAAGAAGCCCGGGAGCGGCTCTTAGCTCCGGAGAGCATCGTACCTTCGTCTTTAGCGTCTTTTGTGGTCTACATCTTAGCAAAAATCTTTTCCACTACGTCTGGCAAGGAGAAAGTGTGCTAGCACAGAAAACATCTCCCATCGTGTTCTAACGTTGCACGGAGGTCTGCCAAGTGTTTGACAAGATGAGAAGAAAAGTTGTCCAAAACAGCTTCCAATGGAATATTCATGTGATTGGAAAAGTCAGGAGAGTGGTAAGGTACTGTTTTCTATCAGTTGGCAAGCTGCACGCACAATCCCAATGTAATACAGCATCCTTCTTCACCTTTCTGAAGCTGCCGCTCTCTCCGGCTCCTGGAGCCGAAGAAGCGGCTTCTTCGCGCAAAGACGATTGTACCGGTCACAGTGCTCTCTTAGCGCGGCTTCTGCCGAAAGAAGCCCGGGAGCGGCTCTTAGCTCCGGAGAGCATCGTACCTTCGTCTTTAGCGTCTTTTGTGGTCTACATCTTAGCAAAAAGCTTTTCCACTACGTCTGGCAAGGAGAAAGTGTGCCAGCACAGAAAACATCTCCCATCGTGTTCTAACGTTGCACGGAGGTCTGCCAAGTGCTTGGCATGAAGAAAAGAAAAGTTGTCCAAAACAGCTTCCAATCGAATATTCATGTGATTGGAAAAGTCAGGAGAGTGGTAAGGTACTGTTTTCTATCAGTTGGCAAGCTGCGCACACAATCCCAATGTAATACAGCATCCTTCTTCACCTTACCAATGCTGCCGCTCTCTCCGGCTCCTGGAGCCGAAGAAGCGGCTTCTTCGCGCAAAGACGATTGTACCGGTCACAGTGCTCTCTTAGCGCGGCTTCTGCCGAAAGAAGCCCGGGAGCGGCTCTTAGCTCCGGAGAGCATCGTACCTTCGTCTTTAGCGTCTTTTGTGGTCTACATCTTAGCAAAAAGCTTTTCCACTACGTCTGGGAAGGAGAAAGTGTGCCAGCACAGAAAACAACTCCCATCGTGTTCTACCGTTGCACGGAGGTCTGCCAAGTGCTTGGCATGAAGAAAAGAAAAGTTGTCCAAAACAGCTTCCAATTGAATATTCATGTGATTGGAAAAGTCAGGAGAGTCGTAAGGTACTGTTTTCTATCAGTTGGCAAGCTGCGCACACAATCCCAGTGTTGTACAGCATCCTTCTTCACCTTTCCGATGCTGCCGCTCTCTCCGGCTCCTGGAGCCGAAGAAGCGGCTTCTTCGCGCAAAGACGATTGTACCGGTCACAGTGCTCTCTTAGCGCGGCTTCTGCCGAAAGAAGCCCGGGAGCGGCTCTTAGCTCCGGAGAGCATCGTACCTTCGTCTTTAGCGTCTTTTGTGGTCTACATCTTAGCAGAAAGCTTTTCCACTATGTCGGCAAGGAAAACCTGCGCCAGCACAGAAAACATCTCCCATCGTGTTCTAACGTTGCACGGAGGTCTGCCAAGTGTTTGACAAGAAGAGAAGAAAAGTTGTCCAAAACAGCTTCCAATCGAATATTCATGTGATTGGAAAAGTCAGGAGAGTGGTAAGGTACTGTTTTCTATCAGTTGGCAAGCTGCGCACACAATCCCAATGTAATACAGCATCCTTCTTCACCTTTCCGAAGCTGCCGCTCTCTTGGGCTCCTGGAGCCGAAGAAGCGGCTTCTTCGCGCAAAGACGATTGTACCGGTCACAGTGCTCTCTTAGCGCGGCTTCTGCCGAAAGAAGCCCGGGAGCGGCTCTTAGCTCCGGAGAGCATCGTACCTTCGTCTTTAGCGTCTTTTGTGGTCTACATCTTAGCAAAAAGCTTTTCCACTACGTCTGGCAAGGAGAAAGTGTGCCAACACAGAAAACATCTCCCATCGTGTTCTAACGTTGCACGGAGGTCTGCCAAGTGTTTGACAAGAAGAGAAGAAAAGTTGTCCAAAACAGCTTCCAATCGAATATTCATGTGATTGGAAAAGTCAGGAGAGTGGTAAGGTACTGTTTTCTATCAGTTGGCAAGCTGCGCACACAATCCCAATGTAATACAGCATCCTTCTTCACATTTCCGAAGCTGCCGCTCTCTCCGGCTCCTGGAGCCGAAGAAGCGGCTTCTTCGCGCAAAGACGATTGTACCGGTCACAGTGCTCTCTTAGCGCGGCTTCTGCCGAAAGAAGCCCGGGAGCGGCTCTTAGCTCCGGAGAGCATCGTACCTTCGTCTTTAGCGTCTTTTGTGGTCTACATCTTAGCAAAAGGCTTTTCCACTACGTCTGGCAAGGAGAAAGTGTGCCAACACAGAAAACATCTCCCATCGTGTTCTAACGTTGCACGGAGGTCTGCCAAAAGCTTGGCATGAAGAAAAGAAAAGTTGTCCAAAAGAGCATCCAATCGAATATTCATGTGATTGGAAAAGTCAGGAGAGTGGTAAGGTACTGTTTTCTATCAGTTGGCAAGCTGCGCACACAATCCCAGTGTTGTACAGCATCCTTCTTCACCTTTCCGAAGCTGCCGCTCTCTCCGGCTCCTGGAGCCGAAGAAGCGGCTTCTTCGTGCAAAGACGATTGTACCGGTCACAGTGCTCTCTTAGCGCGGCTTCTGCCGAAAGAAGCCCGGGAGCGGCTCTTAGCTCCGGAGAGCATCGTACCTTCGTCTTTAGCGTCTTTTGTGGTCTACATCTTAGCAGAAAGCTTTTCCACTATGTCTGGCAAGGAGAAAGTGTGCCAACACAGAAAACATCTCCCATCGTGTTCTGGACGTTGCACGGAGGTCTGCCAAGTGTTTGACAAGAAGAGAAGAAAAGTTGTCCAAAACAGCTTCCAATCGAATATTCATGTGATTGGAAAAGTCAGGAGAGTGGTAAGGTACTGTTTTCTATCAGTTGGCAAGCTGCGCACACAATCCCATTGTAATACAGCATCCTTCTTCACCTTTCCGAAGCTGCCGCTCTCTCCGCTCCTGGAGCCGAAGAAGCGGGTTCTTCGCGCAAAGACGATTGTACCGGTCACAGTGCTCTCTTAGCGCGGCTTCTGCCGAAAGAAGCCCGGGAGCGGCTCTTAGCTCCGGAGAGCATTGTACCTTCGTCTTTAGCGTCTTTTGTGGTCTACACCTTAGCAGAAAGCTTTTCCACTATGTCTGGTAAGGAAAACCTGCGCCAGCACAGAAAACATCTCCCATCGTGTTCTAACGTTGCACGGAGCTATGCCAAGTGTTTGACAGGAAGAGAAGAAAAGTTGTCCAAAACAGCTTCCAATCGAATATTCATGTGATTGGAAAATTCAGGAGAGTGGTAAGGTACTGTTTTCTATCAGTTGGCAAGCTGCGCACACAATCCCAGTGCAATACAGCATCCTTCTTCACCTTTCCGAAGTTGCCGCTCTCTCCGCTCCTGGAGCCGAAGAAGCGGCTTCTTCGCGCAAAGACGATTGTACCGGTCACAGTGCTCTCTTAGCGCGGCTTCTGCCGAAAGAAGCCCGGGAGCGGCTCTTAGCTCCGGAGAGCATCGTACCTTCGTCTTTAGCGTCTTTTGTGGTCTACATCTTAGCAGAAAGCTTTTCCACTATGTCTGGCAAGGAGAAAGTGTGCCAGCACAGAAAACATCTCCCATCGTGTTCTGGACGTTGCACGGAGGTCTGCCAAGTGCTTGGCATGAAGAAAAGAAAAGTTGTCCAAAAGAGCTTCCAATCGAATATTCATGTGATTGGAAAAGTCAGGAGAGTGGTAAGGTACTGTTTTCTATCAGTTGGCAAGCTGCGCACACAATCCCAATGTAATACAGCATCCTTCTTCACCTTTCCGAAGCTGCCGCTCTCTTGGGCTCCTGGAGCCGAAGAAGCGGCTTCTTCGCGCAAAGACGATTGTACCGCTCACAGTGCTCTCTTAGCGCGGCTTCTGCCGAAAGAAGCCCGGGAGCGGCTCTTAGCTCCGGAGAGCATCGTACCTTCGTCTTTAGCGTCTTTTGTGGTCTACATCTTAGCAGAAAGCTTTTCCACTATGTCGGCAAGGAAAACCTGCGCCAGCACAGAAATCATCTCCCATCGTGTTCTAACGTTGCACGGAGGTCTGCCAAGTGTTTGACAAGAAGAGAAGAAAAGTTGTCCAAAAGAGCTTCCAATCGAATATTCATGTGATTGGAAAAGTCAGGAGAGTGGTAAGGTACTGTTTTCTATCAGTTGGCAAGCTGCGCACACAATCCCAATGTAATACAGCATCCTTCTTCACCTTTCCGAAGCTGCCGCTCTCTCCGGCTCCTGGAGCCGAAGAAGCGGCTTCTTCGCGCAAAGACGATTGTACCGGTCACAGTGCTCTCTTAGCGCGGCTTCTGCCGAAAGAAGCCCGGGAGCGGCTCTTAGCTCCGGAGAGCATCGTACCTTCGTCTTTAGCGTCTTTTGTGGTCTACATCTTAGCAAAAAGCTTTTCCACTACGTCTGGCAAGGAGAAAGTGTGCCAACACAGAAAACATCTCCCATCGTGTTCTAACGTTGCACGGAGGTCTGCCATGTGTTTGACAAGAAGAGAAGAAAAGTTGTCCAAAACAGCTTCCAATCGAATATTCATGTGATTGGAAAAGTCAGGAGAGTGGTAAGGTACTGTTTTCTATCAGTTGGCAAGCTGCGCACACAATCCCAATGTAATACAGCATCCTTCTTCACATTTCCGAAGCTGCCGCTCTCTCCGGCTCCTGGAGCCGAAGAAGCGGCTTCTTCGCGCGAAGACGATTGTACCGGTCACAGGGCTCTCTTAGCGCGGCTTCTGCCGAAAGAAGCCCGGGAGCGGCTCTTAGCTCCGGAGAGCATCGTACCTTCGTCTTTAGCGTCTTTTGTGGTCTACATCTTAGCAAAAGGCTTTTCCACTACGTCTGGCAAGGAGAAAGTGTGCCAACACAGAAAACATCTCCCATCGTGTTCTAACGTTGCACGGAGGTCTGCCAAAAGCTTGGCATGAAGAAAAGAAAAGTTGTCCAAAACAGCTTCCAATCGAATATTCATGTGATTGGAAAAGTCAGGAGAGTGGTAAGGTACTGTTTTCTATCAGTTGGCAAGCTGCGCACACAATCCCAATGTAATACAGCATCCTTCTTCACCTTACCAATGCAGCCGCTCTCTCCGGCTCCTGGAGCCGAAGAAGCGGCTTCTTCGCGCAAAGACGATTGTACCGGTCACAGTGCTCTCTTAGCGCGGCTTCTGCCGAAAGAAGCCCGGGAGCGGCTCCTAGCTCCGGAGAGCATCGTACCTTCGTCTTTAGGGTCTTTTGTGGTCTACATCTTAGCAAAAAGCTTTTCCACTATGTCTGGAAAGGAAAACCTGCGCCAGCACAGAAAACATCTCCCATCGTGATCTGGACGTTGCACGGAGGTCTGCCAAGTGTTTGACAAGAAGAGAAGAAAAGTTGTCCTAAAGAGCTTCCAATCGAATATTCATGTGATTGGAAAAGTCAGGAGAGTGGTAAGGTACTGTTTTCTATCAGTTGGCAAGCTGCGCACACAATCCCAGTGTTGTACAGCATCCTCCTTCACCTTTCCGAAGCTGCCGCTCTCTCCGGCTCCTGGAGCCGAAGAAGCGGCTTCTTCGCGCAAAGACGATTGTACCGGTCACAGTGCTCTCTTAGCGCGGCTTCTGCCGAAAGAAGCCCGGGAGCGGCTCTTAGCTCCGGAGAGCATCGTACCTTCGTCTTTAGCGTCTTTTGTGGTCTACATCTTAGCAGAAAGCTTTTCCACTATGTCTGGCATGGAAAACCTGCGCAAGCACAGAAAACATCTCCCATCGTGTTCTGGACGTTGCACGGAGGTCTGCCAAGTGTTTGACAAGAAAAGAAGAATAGCTGGCCAAAACAGCTTCCAATCGAATATTCATGTGATTGGAAAAGTCAGGAGAGTGGTAAGGTACTGTTTTCTATCAGTTGGCAAGCTGCGCACACAATCCCAATGTAATACAGCATCCTTCTTCACCTTTCCGAAGCTGCCGCTCTCTCCGGCTCCTGGAGCCGAAGAAGCGGCTTCTTCGCGCAAAGACGATTGTACCGGTCACAGTGCTCTCTTAGCGCGGCTTCTGCCGAAAGAAGCCCGGGAGCGGCTCTTAGCTCCGGAGAGCATCGTACCTTCGTCTTTAGCGTCTTTTGTGGTCTACATCTTAGCAGAAAGCTTTTCCACTATGTCTGGCAAGGAAAACCTGCGCCAGCACAGAAAACACCTCCCATCGTGTTCTGGACGTTGCACGGTGGTCTGCCAAGTGTTTGAAAAGAAGAGAAGAAAAGTTGTCCAAAACAGCTTCCAATCGAATATTCATGTGATTGGAAAAGTCAGGAGAGTGGTAAGGTACTGTTTTCTATCAGTTGGCAAGCTGCGCACACAATCCCAGTGCAATACAGCATCCTTCCTCACCTTTCCGATGCTGCCGCTCTCTCCGGCTCCTGGAGCCGAAGAAGCGGCTTCTTCGCGCAAAGACGATTGTACCGGTCACAGTGCTCTCTTAGCGCGGCTTCTGCCGAAAGAAGCCCGGGAGCGGCTCTTAGCTCCGGAGAGCATCGTACCTTCGTCTTTAGCGTCTTTTGTGGTCTACATCTTAGCAGAAAGCTTTTCCACTATGTCTGGCAAGGAGAAAGTGTGCCAACACAGAAAACATCTCCCATCGTGTTCTAACATTCCACGGAGGTCTGCCAAGTGCTTGGCATGAAGAAAAGAAAAGTTGTCCAAAAGAGCTTCCAATCGAATATTCATGTGATTGGAAAAGTCAGGAGAGTGGTAAGGTACTGTTTTCTATCAGTTGGCAAGCTGCGCACACAATCCCAATGTAATACAGCATCCTTCTTCACCTTTCCGATGCTGCCGCTCTCTCCGGCTCCTGGAGCCGAAGAAGCGGCTTCTTCGCGCAAAGACGATTGTACCGGTCACAGTGCTCTCTTAGCGCGGCTTCTGCCGAAAGAAGCCCGGGAGCGGCTCTTAGCTCCGGAGAGCATCGTACCTTCGTCTTTAGCGTCTTTTGTGGTCTACATCTTAGCAGAAAGCTTTTCCACTATGTCTGGCAAGCAAAACCTGCGCCAGCACAGAAAACATCTCCCACCGTGTTCTGGACGTTGCACGGAGGTCTGCCAAGTGTTTGACAAGAAGAGAAGAAAAGTTGTCCAAAACAGCTTCCAATGGAACATTCATGTGATTGGAAAAGTCAGGAGAATGGTAAGGTACTGTTTTCTATCAGTTGGCAAGCTGCGCACACAATCCCAATGTAATACAGCATCCTTCTTCACCTTTCCGATGCTGCCGCTCTCTCCGGCTCCTGGAGCCGAAGAAGCGGCTTCTTCGCGCAAAGACGATTGTACCGGTCACAGGGCTCTCTTAGCGCCGCTTCTGCCGAAAGAAGCCCGGGAGCGGCTCTTAGCTCCGGAGAGCATCGTACCTTCGTCTTTAGCGTCTTTTGTGGTCTACATCTTAGCAAAAAGCTTTTCCACTACGTCTGGCAATGAAAACCTGCGCCAGCACAGAAAACATCTCCCATCGTGTTCTAACGTTGCATGGAGGTCTGCAAGTGTTTGGCATGAAGAAAAGAAAAGTTGTCCAAAACAGCTTCCAATCGAATATTCATGTGATTGGAAAAGTCAGGAGAGTGGTAAGGTACTGTTTTCTATCAGTTGGCAAGCTGCGCACACAATCCCAGTGCAATACAGCATCCTTCTTCACCTTTCCGATGCTGCCGCTCTCTCCGCCTCCTGGAGCCGACGAACCGGCTTCTTCGCGCAAAGACGATTGTACCGGTCACAGGGCTCTCTTAGCGCGGCTTCTGCCGAAAGAAGCCCGGGAGCGGCTCTTAGCTCCGGAGAGCATCGTACCTTCGTCTTTAGCGTCTTTTGTGGTCTACATCTTAGCAGAATGCTTTTACACTACGTCTGGCAAGGAGAAAGTGTGCCAGCACAGAAAACATCTCCCATCGTGTTCTAACGTTGCACGGAGGTCTGCAAGTGTTTGGCATGAAGAAAAGAAAAGTTGTCCAAAAGAGCTTCCAATCGAATATTCATGTGATTGGAAAAGTCAGGAGAGTGGTATGGTACTGATTTCTATCAGTTGGCAAGCAGCGCACACAATCCCAGTGCAATACAGCATCCTTCTTCACGTTTCGGATGCTGCCGCTCTCTCCGGCTCCTGGAGCCGAAGAAGCGGCTTCTTCGCGCAAAGACGATTGTACCGGTCACAGTGCTCTCTTAGGGCGGCTTCTGCCGAAAGAAGCCCGGGAGCGGCTCTTAGCTCCGGAGAGCATCGTACCTTCGTCTTTAGCGTCTTTTGTGGTCTACATCTTAGCAAAAAGCTTTTCCACTATGTCTGGCAAGGAGAAAGTGTGTCAGCACAGAAAATATCTCCCATCGTGTTCTAACGTTGCACGGATGTCTGCCAAGGGCTTGGCATGAAGAAAAGAATAGTTGTCCAAAAGGGCTTCCAATCGAATATTCATGTGATTGGAAAAGTCAGGAGAGTGGTAAGGTACTGTTTTCTATCAGTTGGCAAGCTGCGCACACAATCCCAGTGCAATACAGCATCCTTCTTCACCTTTCCGATGCTGCCGCTCTCTCCGGCTCCTGGAGCCGAAGAAGCGGCTTCTTCGCGCAAAGACGATTGTACCGGTCACAGTGCTCTCTTAGCGCGGCTTCTGCCGAAAGAAGCCCGGGAGCGGCTCTTAGCTCCGGAGAGCATCGTACCTTTGTCTTTAGCGTCTTTTGTGGTCTACATCTTAGCAGAAAGCTTTTCCACTATGTCTGGCAAGGAAAACCTGCGCCAGCACAGAAAACATCTCCCATCGTGTTCTGGATGTTGCACGGAGGTCTGCCAAGTGTTTGACAAGAAGAGAAGAAAAGTTGTCCAAAACAGCTTCCAATCGAATATTCATGTGATTGGAAAAGTCAGGAGAGTGGTAAGGTACTGTTTTCTATCAGTTGGCAAGCTGCGCACACAATCCCAATGTAATACAGCATCCTTCTTCACCTTTCCGAAGCTGCCGCTCTCCGGCTCCTGGAGCCGAAGAAGCGGCTTCTTCGCGCAAAGACGATTGTACCGGTCACAGGGCTCTCTTAGCGCGGCTTCTGCCGAAAGAAGCCCGGGAGCGGCTCTTAGCTCCGGAGAGCATCGTACCTTCGTCTTTAGCGTCTTTTGTGTTCTACATCTTAGCAAAAAGCTTTTCCACTATGTCTGGCAAGGAGAAACTGTGCCAGCACAGAAAACATCTCCCCTCGTGTTCTGGACGTTGCACGGAGGTCTGCAAGTGTTTGGCATGAAGAAAAGAAAAGCTGTCCAAAAGAGCTTCCAATCGAATATTCATGTGATTGGAAAAGTCAGGAGAGTGGTAAGGTACTGTTTTCTATCAGTTGGCAAGCTGCGCACACAATCCCAGTGCAATACAGCATCCTTCTTCACCTTTCCGATGCTGCCGCTCTCTCCGGCTCCTGGAGCCGAAGAAGCGGCTTCTTCGCGCAAAGACGATTGTACCGGTCACAGTGCTCTCTTAGCGCGGCTTCTGCCGAAAGAAGCCCGGGAGCGGCTCTTAGCTCCGGAGAGCATCGTACCTTCGTCTTTAGCGTCTTTTGTGGTCTACATCTTAGCAGAAAGATTTTCCACTATGTCTGGCAAGGAGAAACTGTGCCAGCACCGAAAACATCTCCCATCGTGTTCTGGACGTTGCACGGATGTCTGCCAAGTGCTTGGCATGAAGAAAAGAAAAGCTGTCCAAAAGAGCTTCCAATTGAATATTCATGTGATTGGAAAAGTCAGGAGAGTGGTAAGGTACTGTTTTCTATCAGTTAGCAAGCTGCGCACACAATCCCAATGTAATACAGCATCCTTCTTCACCTTTCCGAAGCTGCCGCTCTCTCCGGCTCCCGGAGCCGAAGAAGCGGCTTCTTCGCGCAAAGACGATTGTACCGCTCACAGTGCTCTCTTAGCGCGGCTTCTGCCGAAAGAAGCCCGGGAGCGGCTCTTAGCTCCGGAGAGCATTGTACCTTTGTCTTTAGCGTCTTTTGTGGTCTACATCTTAGCAAAAAGCTTTTCCACTACATCTGGCAAGGAGAAACTCTGCCAGCACAGAAAACATCTCCCATTGTGTTCTAACTTTACACGGAGGTCTGCCAAGTGCTTGGCATGAAGAAAAGAATAGTTGTCCAAAAGAGCTTCCAATCGAATATTCATGTGATTGGAAAAGTCAGGAGAGTGGTAAGGTACTGTTTTCTATCAGTTGGCAAGCTGCGCACACAATCCCAATGTAATACGGCATCCTTCTTCACCTTACCAATGCTGCCACTCTCTCCGGCTCCTTGAGCCGAAGAAGCGGCTTCTTCGCGCAAAGACGATTGTACCGGTCACAGTGCTCTCTTAGCGCGGCTTCTGCCGAAAGAAGCCCGGGAGCGGCTCTTAGCTCCGGAGAGCATCGTACCTTCGTCTTTAGCGTCTTTTGTGGTCTACATCTTAGCAAAAAGCTTTTCCACTATGTCTGGCAAGGAGAAACTGTGCCAGCACAGAAAACATCTCCCATCGTGTTCTGGACGTTGCACGGAGGTCTGCAAGTGTTTGGCATGAAGAAAAGAAAAGATGTCAAAAAGAGCTTCCAATCGAATATTCATGTGATTGGAAAAGTCAGGAGAGTGGTAAGGTACTGTTTTCTATCAGTTGGCAAGCTGCGCACACAATCCCAGTGTTGTACAGCATCCTCCTTCACCTTTCCGAAGCTGCCGCTCTCTCCGGCTCCTGGAGCCGAAGAAGCGGCTTCTTCGCGCAAAGACGATTGTACCGGTCACAGTGCTCTCTTAGCGCGGCTTCTGCCGAAAGAAGCCCGGGAGCGGCTCTTAGCTCCGGAGAGCATCGTACCTTCGTCTTTAGCGTCTTTTGTGGTCTACATCTTAGCAGAAAGCTTTTCCACTATGTCTGGCAAGCAAAACCTGCGCCAGCACAGAAAACATCTCCCATCGTGTTCTGGACATTGCACGGAGGTCTGCCAAGTGTTTGAGAAGAAGAGAAGAAAAGTTGTCCAAAAGAGCTTCCAATCGAATATTCATGTGATTGGAAAATTCAGGAGAGTGGTAAGGTACTGTTTTCTATCAGTTGGCAAGCTACTCCCCGGCTCCTGCAGCCGAAGAAGCGTCTTGTTTGCTCAAAGACATTTGTACCGGTCACCGTGCTCTCTTAGCGCGGCTTCTGCCGAAAGAAGCCCGGGAGCGGCTCTTAGCTCCGGAGAGCATCGTACCTTCGTCTTTAGCGTCTTTTGTGGTCTACATCTTATCAAAAAGCTTTTCCACTATGTCTGGAAAGGAAAACCTGCGCCAACACAGAAAACATCTCCCATCGTGTTCTAACGTTGCATGGAGGTCTGCCAAGTGCTTGGCATGAAGAAAAGAATAGTTGTCCAAAACAGCTTCCAATGGAATATTCATGTGATTGGAAAAGTCAGGAGAGTGGTAAGGTACTGTTTTCTATCAGTTGGCAAGCTGCGCACACAATCCCAGTGTTGTACAGCATCCTTCTTCACCTTTCCGATGCTGCCGCTCTCTCCGGCTCCTGGAGCCGAAGAAGCGGCTTCTTCGCGCAAAGACGATTGTACCGGTCACAGTGCTCTCTTACCGCGGCTTCTGCCAAAAGAAGCCCGGGAGCGGCTCTTAGCTCCGGAGAGCATCGTCCCTTCGTCTTTAGCGTCTTTTGTGGTCTACATCTTAGCAGAAAGCTTTTCCACTATGTCTGGCAAGGAGAAAGTGTGCCAACACAGAAAACATCTCCCATCGTGTTCTAACTTTGCACGGAGGTCTGCCAAGTGCTTGGCATGAAGAAAAGAAAAGTTGTCCAAAACAGCTTCCAATCGAATATTCATGTGATTGGAAAAGTGAGGAGAGTGGTAAGGTACTGTTTTCTATCAGTTGGCAAGCTGCGCACACAATCCCAGTGTAATACAGCATCCTTCTTCACCTTTCCGATGCTGCCGCTCTCTCCGGCTCCTGGAGCCGAAGAAGCGGCTTCTTCGCGCAAAGACGATTGTACCGGTCACAGTGCTCTCTTAGCGCGGCTTCTGCCGAAAGAAGCCCGGGAGCGGCTCTTAGCTCCGGAGAGCATCGTACCTTCGTCTTTAGCGTCTTTTGTGGTCTACATCTTAGCAAAAAGCTTTTCCACTATGTCTGGCAAGGAAAACCTGCGCCAGCACAGAAAACATCTCCCATCGTGTTCTGGACGTTGCACGGAGGTCTGCCAAGTGTTTGAAAAGAAGAGAAGAAAAGTTGTCCAAAACAGCTTCCAATCGAATATTCATGTGATTGGAAAAGTCAGGAGAGTGGTAAGGTACTGTTTTCTATCAGTTGGCAAGCTGCGCACACAATCCCAATGTAATACAGCATCCTTCTTCACCTTTCCGATGCTGCCGCTCTCTCCGCCTCCTGGAGCCGACGAACCGGCTTCTTCCTTCAAAGACGATTGTACCGGTCACAGTGCTCTCTTAGCGCGGCTTCTGCCGAAAGAAGCCCGGGAGCGGTTCTTAGCTCCGGAGAGCATCGTACCTTCGTCTTTAGCGTCTTTTGTGGTCTACATCTTAGCAGAAATCTTTTCCACTATGTCTGGCAAGGAAAACCTGCGCCAGCACAGAAAACATCCCCCATCGTGTTCTGGACGTTGCACGGAGGTCTGCCAAGTGTTTGAAAAGAAGAGAAGAAAAGTTGTCCAAAACAGCTTCCAATTGAATATTCATGTGATTGGAAAAGTCAGGAGAGTGGTAAGGTACTGTTTTCTATCAGTTGGCAAGCTGCGCACACAATCCCAGTGCAATACAGCATCCTTCTCCACCTTATCGATGCTGCCGCTCTCTCCGGGTCCTGGAGCCGAAGAAGCGGCTTCTTCGCGCAAAGACGATTGTACCGGTCACAGGGCTCTCTTAGCGCGGCTTCTGCCGAAAGAAGCCCGGGAGCGGCTCTTAGCTCCGGAGAGCATCGTACCTTCGTCTTTAGCGTCTTTTGTGGTCTACATCTTAGCAAAAAGCTTTTCCACTATGTCTGGCAAGGAGAAAGTGTGCCAGCACAGGAAATATCTCCCATCGTGTTCTAACGTTGCACGGATGTCTGCCAAGTGCTTGGCATGAAGAAAAGAAAAGTTGTCGAAAACAGCTTCCAATCGAATATTAATGTGATTGGAAAAGTCAGGAGAGTGGTAAGGTACTGTTTTCTATCAGTTGGCAAGCTGCGCACACAATCCCAGTGCAATACAGCATCCTTCTTCACCTTTCCGATGCTGCCGCTCTCTCCGGCTCCTGGAGCCGAAGAAGCGGCTTCTTCGCGCAAAGACATTTGTGCCGGTCACAGTGCTCTCTTAGCGCGGCTTCTGCCGAAAGAAGCCCGGGAGCGGCTCTTAGCTCCGGAGAGCATCGTACCTTCGTCTTTAGCGTCTTTTGTGGTCTACATCTTAGCAAAAAGCTTTTCCACTTTGTCTGGCAAGGAAAACCTGCGCCAACACAGAAAACATCTCCCATCGTGTTCTAACGTTGCATGGAGGTCTGCCAAGTGCTTGGCATGAAGAAAAGAAAAGTTGTCCAAAAGGGCTTCCAATCGAATATTCATGTGATTGGAAAAGTCAGGAGAGTGGTAAGGTACTGATTTCTATCAGTTGGCAAGCTGCGCACACAATCCCAGTGCAATACAGCATCCTTCTTCACCTTTCCGATGCTGCCGCTCTCTCCGGCTCCTGGAGCCGAAGAAGCGGCTTCTTCGCGCAAAGACGATTGTACCGGTCACAGGGCTCTCTTAGCGCGGCTTCTGCCGAAAGAAGCCCGGGAGCGGCTCTTAGCTCCGGAGAGCATCGTACCTTCGTCTTTAGCGTCTTTTGTGGTCTACATCTTAGCAAAAAGCTTTTCCACTCTGTCTGGCAAGGAGAAACTGTGCCAGCACAGAAAACATCTCCCATCATGTTCTGGACGTTGCACGGAGGTCTGCAAGTGTTTGGCATGAAGAAAAGAAAAGTTGTCCAAAACAGCTTCCAATCGAATATTCATGTGATTGGAAAAGTCAGGAGAGTGGTAAGGTACTGTTTTCTATCAGTTGGCAAGCTGCGCACACAATCCCAGTGCAATACAGCATCCTTCTTCACCTTTCCGAAGCTGCCGCTCTCTCCGGCTCCTGGAGCCGAAGAAGCGGCTTCTTCGCGCAAAGACGATTGTACCGGTCACAGTGCTCTCTTAGCGCGGCTTCTGCCGAAAGAAGCCCGGGAGCGGCTCTTAGCTCCGGAGAGCATCGTACCTTCGTCTTTAGCGTCTTTTGTGGTCTACATCCTAGCAGAAAGCTTTTCCACTATGTCTGGAAAGGAAAACCTGCGCCAGCACAGAAAACTTTTCCCATCGTGATGTGGACGTTGCACGGAGGTCTGCCAAGTGTTTGACAAGAAGAGAAGTTGTCCAAAACAGCTTCCAATCAAATATTCATGTGATTGGAAAAGTCAGGAGAGTGGTAAGGTACTGTTTTCTATCAGTTGGCAAGCTGCGCACACAATCCCAGTGTTGTACAGCATCCTTCTTCACCTTTCCGATGCTGCCGCTCTCTCCGGCTCCTGGAGCCGAAGAAGCGGCTTCTTCGTGCAAAGACGATTGTACCGGTCACAGTGCTCTCTTAGCGCGGCTTCTGCCGAAAGAAGCCCGGGAGCGGCTCTTAGCTCCGGAGAGCATCGTACCTTCGTCTTTAGCGTCTTTTGTGGTCTACATCTTAGCAGAAAGCTTTTCCACTATGTCTGGCAAGGAAAACCTGCGCAAGCACAGGAAACATCTCCCATCGTGTTCTGGACGTTGCACGGAGGTCTGCCAAGTGTTTGACAAGAAGAGAAGAATAGTTGTCTAAAAGAGCTTCCAAACGAATATTCATGTGATTGGAAAAGTCAGGAGAGTGATAAGGTACTGTTTTCTATCAGTTGGCAAGCTGCGCACAGAATCCCAGTGTTGTACAGCATCCTTCTTCACCTTTCCGATGCTGCCGCTCTCTCCGGCTCCTGGAGCCGAAGAAGCGGCTTCTTCGCGCAAAGACGATTGTACCGGTCACAGGGCTCTCTTAGCGTGGCTTCTGCCGAAAGAAGCCCGGGAGGGGCTCTTAGCTCCGGAGAGCATCGTACCTTCGTCTTTAGCGTCTTTTGTGGTCTACATCTTAGCAAAAAGCTTTTCCACTACGTCTGGCAAGGAGGAAGTGTGCCAGCACAGAAAACATCTCCCATCGTGTTCTAAATTTACACGGAGGTCTGCCAAGTGCTTGGCATGAAGAAAAGAATAGTTGTCCAAAAGAGCTTCCAATCGAATATTCATGTGATTGGAAAAGTCAGGAGAGTGGTAAGGTACTGTTTTCTATCAGTTGGCAAGCTGCGCACACAATCCCAATGTATTACAGCATCCTTCTTCACCTTTCCGAAGCTGCCGCTCTCTCCGGCTCCTGGAGCCGAAGAAGCGGCTTCTTCGCGCAAAGACGATTGTACCGGTCACAGTGCTCTCTTAGCGCGGCTTCTGCTGAAAGAAGCCCGGGAGCGGCTCTTAGCTCCGGAGAGCATCGTACCTTCGTCTTTAGCGTCTTTTGTGGTCTACATCTTAGCAAAAAGCTTTTCCACTATGTCTGGCAAGGAAAACCTGCGCCAGCACAGAAAACATCTCCCATCCTGTTCTAACGTTGCACGGAGGTCTGCAAGTGTTTGGCATTAAGAAAAGAAAAGTTGTCCAAAACAGCTTCAAATGGAATATTCATGTGATTGGAAAAGTCAGGAGAGTGGTAAGGTACTGTTTTCTATCAGTTGGCAAGCTGCGCACACAATCCCAGTGCAATACAGCATCCTTCTCCACCTTATCGATGCTGCCGCTCTCTCCGGCTCCTGGAGCCAAAGAACCGGCTTCTTCGCGCAAAGACTATTGTACCGGTCACAGGGCTCTCTTAGCGCGGCTTCTGCCGAAAGAAGCCCGGGAGCGGCTCTTAGCTCCGGAGAGCATCGTACCTTCGTCTTTAGCGTCTTTTGTGGTCTACATCTTAGCAAAAAGCTTTTCCACTACGTCTGGAGGGTGAAAGTGTGCCAACACAGAAAATATCTCCCATCGTGTTCTAACGTTGCATGGAGGTCTGCCAAGTGCTTGGCATGAAGAAAAGAAAAGTTGTCCAAAACAGCTTCCAATCGAATATTCATGTGATTGGAAAAGTCAGGAGAGTGGTAAGGTACTGTTTTCTATCAGTTGGCAAGCTGCGCACACAATCCCAATGTAATACAGCATCCTTCTTCACCTTTCCGAAGCTGCCGCTCTCTCCGGCTCCTGGAGCCGAAGAAGCGGCTTCTTCGCGCAAAGACGATTGTACCGGTCACAGTGCTCTCTTAGCGTGGCTTCTGCTGAAAGAAGCCCGGGAGCGGCTCTTAGCTCCGGAGAGCATCGTACCTTCGTCTTTAGCGTCTTTTGTGGTCTACATCTTAGCAAAAAGCTTTTCCACTACATCTGGCAAGGAGAAACTGTGCCAGCACAGAAAACATCTCCCATAGTGTTCTAACGTTGCACGGAGGTCTGGAAGTGTTTGGCATGAAGAAAAGAAAAGCTGTCCAAAAGAGATTCCAATGGAATATTCATGTGATTGGAAAAGTCAGGAGAGTGGTAAGGTACTGTTTTCTATCAGTTGGCAAGCTGCGCACACAATCCCAATGTAATACAGCATCCTTCTTCACCTTTCCGAAGCTGCCGCTCTCTCCGGCTCCTGGAGCCGAAGAAGCGGCTTCTTCGCGCAAAGACGATTGTACCGGTCACAGTGCTCTCTTAGCGCGGCTTCTGCCGAAAGAAGCCTGGGAGCGGCTCTTAGCTCCGGAGAGCATCGTACCTTCGTCTTTAGCGTCTTTTGTGGTCTACATCTTAGCAGAAAGCTTTTCCACTATGTCTGGAAAGGAGTAAGTGTGCCAGCACAGAAAACATCTCCCATCATGTTCTGGACGTTGCACGGAGGTCTGCCAAGTGTTTGACAAGAAGAGAAGTTGTCCAAAAGAGCTTCCAATCGAATATTCATGTGATTGGAAAAGTCAGGAGAGTGGTAAGGTACTGTTTTCTATCAGTTGGCAAGCTGCGCACACAATCCCAGTGTAATACAGCATCCTTCTTCACCTTTCCGAAGCTGCCGCTCTCTCCGGCTCCTGGAGCCGAAGAAGCGGCTTCTTCGCGCAAAGATGATTGTACCGGTCACAGTGCTCTCTTAGCGCGGCTTCTGCCGAAAGAAGCCCGGGAGCGGCTCTTAGCTCCGGAGAGCATCGTACCTTCGTCTTTAGCGTCTTTTGTGGTCTACATCTTAGCAAAAGGCTTTTCCACTACGTCTGGCAAGGAGAAAGTGTGCCAACACAGAAAACATCTCCCATCGTGTTCTAACGTTGCACGGAGGTCTGCCAAGTGCTTGGCATGAAGAAAAGAAAAGTTGTTCAAAAGAGCTTCCAATGGAATATTCATGTGATTGGAAAAGTCAGGAGAGTGGTAAGGTACTGTTTACTATCAGTTGGCAAGCTGCGCACACAATCCCAGTGCAATACAGCATCCTTCTTCACCTTTCCGATGCTGCCGCTCTCTCCGGCTCCTGGAGCCGAAGAAGCGGCTTCTTCGCGCAAAGACGATTGTACCGGTCACAGTGCTCTCTTAGCGCGGCTTCTGCCGAAAGAAGCCCGGGAGCGGCTCTTAGCTCCGGAGAGCATCGTACCTTCGTCTTTAGCGTCTTTTGTGGTCTACATCTTAGCAGAAAGCTTTTCCACTATGTCTGGCAAGCAAAACCTGCGCCAGCACAGAAAACATCTCCCATCGTGTTCTGGACATTGCACGGAGGTCTGCCAAGTGTTTGAGAAGAAGAGAAGAAAAGTTGTCCAAAAGAGCTTCCAATCGAATATTCATGTGATTGGAAAATTCAGGAGAGTGGTAAGGTACTGTTTTCTATCAGTTGGCAAGCTGCTCCCCGGCTCCTGCAGCCGAAGAAGCGTCTTGTTTGCTCAAAGACATTTGTACCGGTCACCGTGCTCTCTTAGCGCGGCTTCTGCCGAAAGAAGCCCGGGAGCGGCTCTTAGCTCCGGAGAGCATCGTACCTTCGTCTTTAGCGTCTTTTGTGGTCTACATCTTAGCAAAAAGCTTTTCCACTATGTCTGGAAAGGAAAACCTGCGCCAACACAGAAAACATCTCCCATCGTGTTCTAACGTTGCATGGAGGTCTGCCAAGTGCTTGGCATGAAGAAAAGAAAAGTTGTCCAAAACAGCTTCCAATGGAATATTCATGTGATTGGAAAAGTCAGGAGAGTGGTAAGGTACTGTTTTCTATCAGTTGGCAAGCTGCGCACACAATCCCAGTGTTGTACAGCATCCTTCTTCACCTTTCCGATGCTGCCGCTCTCTCCGGCTCCTGGAGCCGAAGAAGCGGCTTCTTCGCGCAAAGACGATTGTACCGGTCACAGTGCTCTCTTACCGCGGCTTCTGCCAAAAGAAGCCCGGGAGCGGCTCTTAGCTCCGGAGAGCATCGTCCCTTCGTCTTTAGCGTCTTTTGTGGTCTACATCTTAGCAGAAAGCTTTTCCACTATGTCTGGCAAGGAAAACCTGCGCCAACACAGAAAACATCTCCCATCGTGTTCTAACTTTGCACGGAGGTCTGCCAAGTGCTTGGCATGAAGAAAAGAAAAGTTGTCCAAAAGAGCTTCCAATCGAATATTCATGTGATTGGAAAAGTCAGGAGAGTGGTAAGGTACTGTTTTCTATCAGTTGGCAAGCTGCGCACACAATCCCAGTGTAATACAGCATCCTTCTTCACCTTTCTGAAGCTGCCGCTCTCTCCGGCTCCTGGAGCCGAAGAAGCGGCTTCTTCGCGCAAAGACGATTGTACCGGTCACAGTGCTCTCTTAGGGCGGCTTCTGCCGAAAGAAGCCCGGGAGCGGCTCTTAGCTCCGGAGAGCATCGTACCTTCGTCTTTAGCGTCTTTTGTGGTCTACATCTTAGCAAAAAGCTTTTCCACTATGTCTGGCAAGGAGAAAGTGTGCCAGCACAGGAAATATCTCCCATCGTGTTCTAACGTTGCACGGATGTCTGCCAAGTGCTTGGCATGAAGAAAAGAAAAGTTGTCGAAAACAGCTTCCAATCGAATATTAATGTGATTGGAAAAGTCAGGAGAGTGGTAAGGTACTGTTTTCTATCAGTTGGCAAGCTGCGCACACAATCCCAGTGCAATACAGCATCCTTCTTCACCTTTCCGATGCTGCCGCTCTCTCCGGCTCCTGGAGCCGAAGAAGCGGCTTCTTCGCGCAAAGACATTTGTGCCGGTCACAGTGCTCTCTTAGCGCGGCTTCTGCCGAAAGAAGCCCGGGAGCGGCTCTTAGCTCCGGAGAGCATCGTACCTTCGTCTTTAGCGTCTTTTGTGGTCTACATCTTAGCAAAAAGCTTTTCCACTTTGTCTGGCAAGGAAAACCTGCGCCAACACAGAAAACATCTCCCATCGTGTTCTAACGTTGCATGGAGGTCTGCCAAGTGCTTGGCATGAAGAAAAGAAAAGTTGTCCAAAACAGCTTCCAATCGAATATTCATGTGATTGGAAAAGTCAGGAGAGTGGTAAGGTACTGATTTCTATCAGTTGGCAAGCTGCGCACACAATCCCAGTGCAATACAGCATCCTTCTTCACCTTTCCGATGCTGCCGCTCTCTCCGGCTCCTGGAGCCGAAGAAGCGGCTTCTTCGCGCAAAGACGATTGTACCGGTCACAGGGCTCTCTTAGCGCGGCTTCTGCCGAAAGAAGCCCGGGAGCGGCTCTTAGCTCCGGAGAGCATCGTACCTTCGTCTTTAGCGTCTTTTGTGGTCTACATCTTAGCAAAAAGCTTTTCCACTCTGTCTGGCAAGGAGAAACTGTGCCAGCACAGAAAACATCTCCCATCATGTTCTGGACGTTGCACGGAGGTCTGCAAGTGTTTGGCATGAAGAAAAGAAAAGTTGTCCAAAACAGCTTCCAATCGAATATTCATGTGATTGGAAAAGTCAGGAGAGTGGTAAGGTACTGTTTTCTATCAGTTGGCAAGCTGCGCACACAATCCCAGTGCAATACAGCATCCTTCTTCACCTTTCCGAAGCTGCCGCTCTCTCCGGCTCCTGGAGCCGAAGAAGCGGCTTCTTCGCGCAAAGACGATTGTACCGGTCACAGTGCTCTCTTAGCGCGGCTTCTGCCGAAAGAAGCCCGGGAGCGGCTCTTAGCTCCGGAGAGCATCGTACCTTCGTCTTTAGCGTCTTTTGTGGTCTACATCCTAGCAGAAAGCTTTTCCACTATGTCTGGAAAGGAAAACCTGCGCCAGCACAGAAAACTTTTCCCATCGTGATGTGGACGTTGCACGGAGGTCTGCCAAGTGTTTGACAAGAAGAGAAGTTGTCCAAAACAGCTTCCAATCAAATATTCATGTGATTGGAAAAGTCAGGAGAGTGGTAAGGTACTGTTTTCTATCAGTTGGCAAGCTGCGCACACAATCCCAGTGTTGTACAGCATCCTTCTTCACCTTTCCGATGCTGCCGCTCTCTCCGGCTCCTGGAGCCGAAGAAGCGGCTTCTTCGCGCAAAGACGATTGTACCGGTCACAGTGCTCTCTTAGCGCGGCTTCTGCCGAAAGAAGCCCGGGAGCGGCTCTTAGCTCCGGAGAGCATCGTACCTTCGTCTTTAGCGTCTTTTGTGGTCTACATCTTAGCAGAAAGCTTTTCCACTATGTCTGGCAAGGAAAACCTGCGCAAGCACAGGAAACATCTCCCATCGTGTTCTGGACGTTGCACGGAGGTCTGCCAAGTGTTTGACAAGAAGAGAAGAATAGTTGTCTAAAAGAGCTTCCAATCGAATATTCATGTGATTGGAAAAGTCAGGAGAGTGATAAGGTACTGTTTTCTATCAGTTGGCAAGCTGCGCACAGAATCCCAGTGTTGTACAGCATCCTTCTTCACCTTTCCGATGCTGCCGCTCTCTCCGGCTCCTGGAGCCGAAGAAGCGGCTTCTTCGCGCAAAGACGATTGTACCGGTCACAGGGCTCTCTTAGCGTGGCTTCTGCCGAAAGAAGCCCGGGAGGGGCTCTTAGCTCCGGAGAGCATCGTACCTTCGTCTTTAGCGTCTTTTGTGGTCTACATCTTAGCAAAAAGCTTTTCCACTACGTCTGGCAAGGAGGAAGTGTGCCAGCACAGAAAACATCTCCCATCGTGTTCTAAATTTACACGGAGGTCTGCCAAGTGCTTGGCATGAAGAAAAGAATAGTTGTCCAAAAGAGCTTCCAATCGAATATTCATGTGATTGGAAAAGTCAGGAGAGTGGTAAGGTACTGTTTTCTATCAGTTGGCAAGCTGCGCACACAATCCTAATGTATTACAGCATCCTTCTTCACCTTTCCGAAGCTGCCGCTCTCTCCGGCTCCTGGAGCCGAAGAAGCGGCTTCTTCGCGCAAAGACGATTGTACCGGTCACAGTGCTCTCTTAGCGCGGCTTCTGCTGAAAGAAGCCCGGGAGCGGCTCTTAGCTCCGGAGAGCATCGTACCTTCGTCTTTAGCGTCTTTTGTGGTCTACATCTTAGCAAAAAGCTTTTCCACTATGTCTGGCAAGGAAAACATGCGCCAGCACAGAAAACATCTCCCATCGTGTTCTAACGTTGCACGGAGGTCTGCCAAATGCTTGGGATGAAGAAAAGAAAAGTTGTCCAAAACAGCTTCCAATCGAATATTCATGTGATTGGAAAAGTCAGGAGAGTGGTAAGGTACTGTTTTCTATCAGTTGGCAAGCTGCGCACACAATCCCAGTGCAATACAGCATCCTTCTCCACCTTATCGATGCTGCCGCTCTCTCCGGCTCCTGGAGCCAAAGAACCGGCTTCTTCGCGCAAAGACTATTGTACCGGTCACAGGGCTCTCTTAGCGCGGCTTCTGCCGAAAGAAGCCCGGGAGCGGCTCTTAGCTCCGGAGAGCATCGTACCTTCGTCTTTAGCGTCTTTTGTGGTCTACATCTTAGCAAAAAGCTTTTCCACTACGTCTGGAGGGTGAAAGTGTGCCAACACAGAAAATATCTCCCATCGTGTTCTAACGTTGCATGGAGGTCTGCCAAGTGCTTGGCATGAAGAAAAGAAAAGTTGTCCAAAACAGCTTCCAATGGAATATTCATGTGATTGGAAAAGTCAGGAGAGTGGTAAGGTACTGTTTTCTATCAGTTGGCAAGCTGCACGCACAATCCCAATGTAATACAGTATCCTTCTTCACCTTTCCGAAGCTGCCGCTCTCTCCGGCTCCTGGAGCCGAAGAAGCGGCTTCTTCGCGCAAAGACGATTGTACCGGTCACAGTGCTCTCTTAGCGCGGCTTCTGCCGAAAGAAGCCCGGGAGCGGCTCTTAGCTCCGGAGAGCATCGTACCTTCGTCTTTAGGGTCTTTTGTGGTCTACATCTTAGCAGAAAGCTTTTCCACTATGTCTGGTAAGGAAAACCTGCGCCAGCACAGAAAACATCTCCCATCGTGTTCTGGACGTTGCACGGAGGTCTGCCAAGTGTTTGACAAGAAGAGAAGAAAAGCTGTCCAAAAGAGCTTCCAATCGAATATTCATGTGATTGGAAAAGTCAGGAGAGTGGTAAGGTACTGTTTTCTATCAGTTGGCAAGCTGCGCACACAATCCCAATGTAATACAGCATCCTTCTTCACCTTTCCGAAGCTGCCGCTCTCTCCGGCTCCTGGAGCCGAAGAAGCGGCTTCTTCGCGCAAAGACGATTGTACCGGTCACAGTGCTCTCTTAGCGCGGCTTCTGCCGAAAGAAGCCCGGGAG
Source organism: Ammospiza caudacuta (assembly GCF_027887145.1). Lineage (NCBI taxonomy): Eukaryota > Metazoa > Chordata > Aves > Passeriformes > Passerellidae > Ammospiza > Ammospiza caudacuta. The sequence continues at coordinate 22,496,797 of NC_080597.1, forward strand.
CGGCTCTTAGCTCCGGAGAGCATCGTACCTTCGTCTTTAGCGTCTTTTGTGGTCTACATCTTAGCAGAAAGCTTTTCCACTATGTCTGGCAAGGAGAACCTGCGCCAGCACAGAAAACATCTCCCATCGTGTTCTGGACGTTGCACGGAGGTCTGCCAAGTGTTTGACACGAAGAGAAGAAAAGTTGTCCAAAACAGCTTCCAATCGAATATTCATGTGATTGGAAAAGTCAGGAGAGTGGTAAGGTACTGTTTTCTATCAGTTGGCAAGCTGCGCACACAATCCCAATGTAATACAGCATCCTTCTTCACCTTTCCGATGCTGCCGCTCTCTCCGGCTCCTGGAGCCGAAGAAGCGGCTTCTTCGCGCAAAGACGATTGTACCGGTCACAGTGCTCTCTTAGCGCGGCTTCTGCCGAAAGAAGCCCGGGAGCGGCTCTTAGCTCCGGAGAGCATCGTACCTTCGTCTTTAGCGTCTTTTGTGGTCTACATCTTAGCAAAAAGCTTTTCCACTATGTCTGGCAAGGAGAAAGTGTGCCAACACAGAAAACATCTCCCATCGTGTTCTAACGTTGCACGGAGGTCTGCCAAAAGCTTGGCATGAAGAAAAGAAAAGTTGTCCAAAACAGCTTCCAATCGAATATTCATGTGATTGGAAAAGTCAGGAGAGTGGTAAGGTACTGTTTTCTATCAGTTGGCAAGCTGCGCACACAATCCCAGTGTTGTACAGCATCCTTCTTCACCTTTCCGAAGCTGCCGCTCTCTCCGGCTCCTGGAGCCGAAGAAGCGGCTTCTTCGTGCAAAGACGATTGTACCGGTCACAGTGCTCTCTTAGCGCGGCTTCCGCCGAAAGAAGCCCCGGAGCGGCTCTTAGCTCCGGAGAGCATCGTACCTTCGTCTTTAGCGTCTTTTGTGGTCTACATCCTAGCAGAAAGCTTTTCCACTACGTCTGGCAAGGAGAAAGTGTGCCAGCACAGAAAACATCTCCCATCGTGTTCTAACGTTGCACGGAGGTCTGCCAAGTGCTTGGCATGAAGAAAAGAAAAGTTGTCCAAAAGAGCTTCCAATCGAATATTCATGTGATTGGAAAAGTCAGGAGAGTGGTAAGGTACTGTTTTCTATCACTTGGCAAGCTGCGCACACAATCCCAGTGTTGTACAGCATCCTTCTTCACCTTTCCGAAGCTGCCGCTCTCTCCGGCTCCTGGAGCCGAAGAAGCGGCTTCTTCGCGCAAAGACGATTGTACCGGTCACAGTGTTCTCTTAGCGCGGCTTCTGCCGAAAGAAGCCCGGGAGCGGCTCTTAGCTCCGGAGAGCATCGTACCTTCGTCTTTAGCGTCTTTTGTGGTCTACATCTTAGCAAAAGGCTTTTCCACTACGTCTGGCAAGGAGAAAGTGTGCCAACACAGAAAACATCTCCCATCGTGTTCTAACGTTGCACGGAGGTCTGCCAAGTGTTTGACAAGAAGAGAAGAAAAGTTGTCCAAAACAGCTTCCAATCGAATATTCATGTGATTGGAAAAGTCAGGAGAGTGGTAAGGTACTGTTTTCTATCAGTTGGCAAGCTGCGCACACAATCCCAATGTAATACAGCATCCTTCTTCACATTTCCGAAGCTGCCGCTCTCTCCGGCTCCTGGAGCCGAAGAAGCGGCTTCTTCGCGCAAAGACGATTGTACCGGTCACAGTGCTCTCTTAGCGCGGCTTCTGCCGAAAGAAGCCCGGGAGCGGCTCTTAGCTCCGGAGAGCATCGTACCTTCGTCTTTAGCGTCTTTTGTGGTCTACATCTTAGCAAAAGGCTTTTCCACTACGTCTGGCAAGGAGAAAGTGTGCCAACACAGAAAACATCTCCCATCGTGTTCTAACGTTGCACGGAGGTCTGCCAAAAGCTTGGCATGAAGAAAAGAAAAGTTGTCCAAAAGAGCTTCCAATCGAATATTCATGTGATTGGAAAAGTCAGGAGAGTGGTAAGGTACTGTTTTCTATCAGTTGGCAAGCTGCGCACACAATCCCAATGTAATACAGCATCCTTCTTCACCTTACCAATGCAGCCGCTCTCTCCGGCTCCTGGAGCCGAAGAAGCGGCTTCTTCGCGCAAAGACGATTGTACCGGTCACAGTGCTCTCTTAGCGCGGCTTCTGCCGAAAGAAGCCCGGGAGCGGCTCTTAGCTCCGGAGAGCATCGTACCTTCGTCTTTAGCGTCTTTTGTGGTCTACATCTTAGCAAAAAGCTTTTCCACTACGTCTGGCAAGGAGAAAGTGTGCCAGCACAGAAAACATCTCCCATCGTGTTCTAACGTTGCACGGAGGTCTGCCAAGTGTTTGACAAGAAGAGAAGAAAAGTTGTCCAAAACAGCTTCCAATCGAATATTCATGTGATTGGAAAAGTCAGGAGAGTGGTAAGGTACTGTTTTCTATCAGTTGGCAAGCTGCGCACACAATCCCAATGTAATACAGCATCCTTCTTCACCTTTCCGAAGCTGCCGCTCTCTCCGGCTCCTGGAGCCGAAGAAGCGGCTTCTTCGCGCAAAGACGATTGTACCGGTCACAGTGCTCTCTTAGCGCGGCTTCTGCCGAAAGAAGCCCGGGAGCGGCTCTTAGCTCCGGAGAGCATCGTACCTTCGTCTTTAGCGTCTTTTGTGGTCTACATCTTAGCAGATAGCTTTTCCACTATGTCTGGCAAGGAGAACCTGCGCCAGCACAGAAAACATCTCCCATCGTGTTCTGGACGTTGCACGGAGGTATGCCAAGTGTTTGAAAAGAAGAGAAGAAAAGTTGTCCAAAACAGCTTCCAATCGAATATTCATGTGATTGGAAAAGTCAGGAGAGTGGTAAGGTACTGTTTTCTATCAGTTGGCAAGCTGCGCACACAATCCCAGTGCAATACAGCATCCTTCTTCACCTTTCCGAAGTTGCCGCTCTCTCCGGCTCCTGGAGCCGAAGAAGCGGCTTCTTCGCGCAAAGACGATTGTACCGGTCACAGTGCTCTCTTAGCGCGGCTTCTGCCGAAAGAAGCCCGGGAGCGGCTCTTAGCTCCGGAGAGCATCGTACCTTCGTCTTTAGCGTCTTTTGTGGTCTACATCTTAGCAGAAAGCTTTTCCACTATGTCTGGCAAGGAGAAAGTGTGCCAGCACAGAAAACATCTCCCATCGTGTTCTGGACGTTGCACGGAGGTCTGCCAAAAGCTTGGCATGAAGAAAAGAAAAGTTGTCCAAAAGAGCTTCCAATCGAATATTCATGTGATTGGAAAAGTCAGGAGAGTGGTAAGGTACTGTTTTCTATCAGTTGGCAAGCTGCGCACACAATCCCAATGTAATACAGCATCCTTCTTCACCTTTCCGAAGCTGCCGCTCTCTTGGGCTCCTGGAGCCGAAGAAGCGGCTTCTTCGCGCAAAGACGATTGTACCGGTCACAGTGCTCTCTTAGCGCGGCTTCTGCCGAAAGAAGCCCGGGAGCGGCGCTTAGCTCCGGAGAGCATCGTACCTTCGTCTTTAGCTTCTTTTGTGGTCTACATCTTAGCAAAAAGCTTTTCCACTATGTCTGGCAAGGAGGAAGTGTGCCAGCACAGAAAACATCTCCCATCGTGTTCTACCGTTGCACGGATGTCTGCCAAGTGCTTGGCATGAAGAAAAGAAAAGTTGTCCAAAAGAGCTTCCAATCGAATATTCATGTGATTGGAAAAGTCAGGAGAGTGGTAAGGTACTGTTTTCTATCACTTGGCAAGCTGCGCACACAATCCCAGTGTTGTACAGCATCCTTCTTCACCTTTCCGAAGCTGCCGCTCTCTCCGGCTCCTGGAGCCGAAGAAGCGGCTTCTTCGTGCAAAGACGATTGTACCGGTCACAGTGCTCTCTTAGCGCGGCTTCTGCCGAAAGAAGCCCGGGAGCGGCTCTTAGCTCCGGAGAGCATCGTACCTTCGTCTTTAGCGTCTTTTGTGGTCTACATCTTAGCAAAAAGCTTTTCCACTATGTCTGGCAAGGAGGAAGTGTGCCAGCACAGAAAACATCTCCCATCGTGTTCTAACGTTGCACGGATGTCTGCCAAGAGCTTGGCATGAAGAAAAGAAAAGTTGTCCAAAAGAGCTTCCAATCGAATATTCATGTGATTGGAAAAGTCAGGAGAGTGGTAAGGTACTGTTTACTATCAGTTGGCAAGCTGCGCACACAATCCCAATGTAATACAGCATCCTTCTTCACCTTTCCGATGCTGCCGCTCTCTCCGGCTCCTGGAGCCGAAGAAGCGGCTTCTTCGCGCAAAGACGATTGTACCGGTCACAGTGCTCTCTTAGCGCGGCTTCTGCCGAAAGAAGCCCGGGAGCGGCTCTTAGCTCCGGAGAGCATCGTACCTTCGTCTTTAGCGTCTTTTGTGGTCTACATCTTAGCAAAAAGCTTTTCCACTACGTCTGGCAAGGAGAAAGTGTGCCAGCACAGAAAACAACTCCCATCGTGTTCTACCGTTGCACGGAGGTCTGCCAAGTGCTTGGCATGAAGAAAAGTTGTCCAAAACAGCTTCCAATTGAATATTCATGTGATTGGAAAAGTCAGGAGAGTGGTAAGGTACTGTTTTCTATCAGTTGGCAAGCTGCGCACACAATCCCAGTGTAATACAGCATCCTTCTTCACCTTTCTGAAGCTGCCGCTCTCTCCGGCTCCTGGAGCCGAAGAAGCGGCTTCTTCGCGCAAAGACGATTGTACCGGTCACAGTGCTCTCTTAGCGCGGCTTCTGCCGAAAGAAGCCCGGGAGCGGCTCTTAGCTCCGGAGAGCATCGTACCTTCGTCTTTAGCGTCTTTTGTGGTCTACATCTTAGCAAAAAGCTTTTCCACTACGTCTGGCAAGGAGAAAGTGTGCCAGCACAGAAAACATCTCCCATCGTGTTCTAACGTTGCACGGAGGTCTGCCAAGTGCTTGGCATGAAGAAAAGAAAAGTTGTCCAAAACAGCTTCCAATCGAATATTCATGTGATTGGAAAAGTCAGGAGAGTGGTAAGGTACTGTTTTCTATCAGTTGGCAAGCTGCGCACACAATCCCAATGTAATACAGCATCCTTCTTCACCTTTCCGAAGCTGCCGCTCTCTTGGGCTCCTGGAGCCGAAGAAGCGGCTTCTTCGCGCAAAGACGATTGTACCGGTCACAGTGCTCTCTTAGCGCGGCTTCTGCCGAAAGAAGCCCGGGAGCGGCTCTTAGCTCCGGAGAGCATCGTACCTTCGTCTTTAGCGTCTTTTGTGGTCTACATCTTAGCAAAAAGATTTTCCACTACGTCTGGCAAGGAGAAAGTGTGCCAACACAGAAAACATCTCCCATCGTGTTCTAACGTTGCACGGAGGTCTGCCAAGTGTTTGACAAGAAGAGAAGAAAAGTTGTCCAAAACAGCTTCCAATCGAATATTCATGTGATTGGAAAAGTCAGGAGAGTGGTAAGGTACTGTTTTCTATCAGTTGGCAAGCTGCGCACACAATCCCAATGTAATACAGCATCCTTCTTCACATTTCCGAAGCTGCCGCTCTCTCCGGCTCCTGGAGCCGAAGAAGCGGCTTCTTCGCGCAAAGACGATTGTACCGGTCACAGTGCTCTCTTAGCGCGGCTTCTGCCGAAAGAAGCCCGGGAGCGGCTCTTAGCTCCGGAGAGCATCGTACCTTCGTCTTTAGCGTCTTTTGTGGTCTACATCTTAGCAAAAGGCTTTTCCACTACGTCTGGCAAGGAGAAAGTGTGCCAACACAGAAAACATCTCCCATCGTGTTCTAACGTTGCACGGAGGTCTGCCAAAAGCTTGGCATGAAGAAAAGAAAAGTTGTCCAAAAGAGCATCCAATCGAATATTCATGTGATTGGAAAAGTCAGGAGAGTGGTAAGGTACTGTTTTCTATCAGTTGGCAAGCTGCGCACACAATCCCAGTGTTGTACAGCATCCTTCTTCACCTTTCCGATGCTGCCGCTCTCTCCGGCTCCTGGAGCCGAAGAAGCGGCTTCTTCGTGCAAAGACGATTGTACCGGTCACAGTGCTCTCTTAGCGCGGCTTCTGCCGAAAGAAGCCCGGGAGCGGCTCTTAGCTCCGGAGAGCATCGTACCTTCGTCTTTAGCGTCTTTTGTGGTCTACATCTTAGCAGAAAGCTTTTCCACTATGTCTGGCAAGGAGAAAGTGTGCCAACACAGAAAACATCTCCCATCGTGTTCTAACGTTGCACGGAGGTCTGCCAAGTGTTTGACAAGAAGAGAAGAAAACTTGTCCAAAACAGCTTCCAATCGAATATTCATGTGATTGGAAAAGTCAGGAGAGTGGTAAGGTACTGTTTTCTATCAGTTGGCAAGCTGCGCACCCAATCCCAGTGTTGTACAGCATCCTTCTTCACTTTTCCGATGCTGCCGCTCTCTCCGGCTCCGGGAGCCGAAGAAGCGGCTTCTTCGCGCAAAGACGATTGTACCGGTCACAGGGCTCTCTTAGCGCGGCTTCTGCCGAAAGAAGCCCGGGAGCGGCTCTTAGCTCCGGAGAGCATCGTACCTTCGTCTTTAGCGTCTTTTGTGGTCTACATCTTAGCAAAAGGCTTTTCCACTACGTCTGGCAAGGAGAAAGTGTGCCAACACAGAAAACATCTCCCATCGTGTTCTAACGTTGCACGGAGGTCTGCCAAAAGCTTGGCATGAAGAAAAGAAAAGTTGTCCAAAAGAGCTTCCAATCGAATATTCATGTGATTGGAAAAGTCAGGAGAGTGGTAAGGTACTGTTTTCTATCAGTTGGCAAGCTGCGCACACAATCCCAATGTAATACAGCATCCTTCTTCACCTTACCAATGCAGCCGCTCTCTCCGGCTCCTGGAGCCGAAGAAGCGGCTTCTTCGCGCAAAGACGATTGTACCGGTCACAGTGCTCTCTTAGCGCGGCTTCTGCCGAAAGAAGCCCGGGAGCGGCTCTTAGCTCCGGAGAGCATCGTACCTTCGTCTTTAGCGTCTTTTGTGGTCTACATCTTAGCAAAAATCTTTTCCACTACGTCTGGCAAGGAGAAAGTGTGCCAGCACAGAAAACATCTCCCATCGTGTTCTAACGTTGCACGGAGGTCTGCCAAGTGTTTGACAAGATGAGAAGAAAAGTTGTCCAAAACAGCTTCCAATCGAATATTCATGTGATTGGAAAAGTCAGGAGAGTGGTAAGGTACTGTTTTCTATCAGTTGGCAAGCTGCACGCACAATCCCAATGTAATACAGTATCCTTCTTCACCTTTCCGAAGCTGCCGCTCTCTCCGGCTCCTGGAGCCGAAGAAGCGGCTTCTTCGCGCAAAGACGATTGTACCGGTCACAGTGCTCTCTTAGCGCGGCTTCTGCCGAAAGAAGCCCGGGAGCGGCTCTTAGCTCCGGAGAGCATCGTACCTTCGTCTTTAGGGTCTTTTGTGGTCTACATCTTAGCAGAAAGCTTTTCCACTATGTCTGGTAAGGAAAACCTGCGCCAGCACAGAAAACATCTCCCATCGTGTTCTGGACGTTGCACGGAGGTCTGCCAAGTGTTTGACAAGAAGAGAAGAAAAGTTGTCCAAAACAGCTTCCAATCGAATATTCATGTGATTGGAAAAGTCAGGAGAGTGGTAAGGTACTGTTTTCTATCAGTTGGCAAGCTGCGCACACAATCCCAATGTAATACAGCATCCTTCTTCACCTTTCCGAAGCTGCCGCTCTCTCCGGCTCCTGGAGCCGAAGAAGCGGCTTCTTCGCGCAAAGACGATTGTACCGGTCACAGTGCTCTCTTAGCGCGGCTTCTGCCGAAAGAAGCCCGGGAGCGGCTCTTAGCTCCGGAGAGCATCGTACCTTCGTCTTTAGCGTCTTTTGTGGTCTACATCTTAGCAGAAAGCTTTTCCACTATGTCTGGCAAGGAGAACCTGCGCCAGCACAGAAAACATCTCCCATCGTGTTCTGGACGTTGCACGGAGGTCTGCCAAGTGTTTGACACGAAGAGAAGAAAAGTTGTCCAAAACAGCTTCCAATCGAATATTCATGTGATTGGAAAAGTCAGGAGAGTGGTAAGGTACTGTTTTCTATCAGTTGGCAAGCTGCGCACACAATCCCAGTGCAATACAGCATCCTTCTTCACCTTTCCGAAGTTGCCGCTCTCTCCGGCTCCTGGAGCCGAAGAAGCGGCTTCTTCGCGCAAAGACGATTGTACCGGTCACAGTGCTCTCTTAGCGCGGCTTCTGCCGAAAGAAGCCCGGGAGCGGCTCTTAGCTCCGGAGAGCATCGTACCTTCGTCTTTAGCGTCTTTTGTGGTCTACATCTTAGCAGAAAGCTTTTCCACTATGTCTGGCAAGGAGAAAGTGTGCCAGCACAGAAAACATCTCCCATCGTGTTCTGGACGTTGCACGGAGGTCTGCCAAGTGCTTGGCATGAAGAAAAGAAAAGTTGTCCAAAAGAGCTTCCAATCGAATATTCATGTGATTGGAAAAGTCAGGAGAGTGGTAAGGTACTGTTTTCTATCAGTTGGCAAGCTGCGCACACAATCCCAATGTAATACAGCATCCTTCTTCACCTTTCCGAAGCTGCCGCTCTCTTGGGCTCCTGGAGCCGAAGAAGCGGCTTCTTCGCGCAAAGACTATTGTACCGGTCACAGTGCTCTCTTAGCGCGGCTTCTGCCGAAAGAAGCCCGGGAGCGGCGCTTAGCTCCGGAGAGCATCGTACCTTCGTCTTTAGCTTCTTTTGTGGTCTACATCTTAGCAAAAAGCTTTTCCACTATGTCTGGCAAGGAGGAAGTGTGCCAGCACAGAAAACATCTCCCATCGTGTTCTACCGTTGCACGGATGTCTGCCAAGTGCTTGGCATGAAGAAAAGAAAAGTTGTCCAAAAGAGCTTCCAATCGAATATTCATGTGATTGGAAAAGTCAGGAGAGTGGTAAGGTACTGTTTTCTATCACTTGGCAAGCTGCGCACACAATCCCAGTGTTGTACAGCATCCTTCTTCACCTTTCCGAAGCTGCCGCTCTCTCCGGCTCCTGGAGCCGAAGAAGCGGCTTCTTCGTGCAAAGACGATTGTACCGCTAACAGTGCTCTCTTAGCGCGGCTTCTGCCGAAAGAAGCCCGGGAGCGGCTCTTAGCTCCGGAGAGCATCGTACCTTCGTCTTTAGCGTCTTTTGTGGTCTACATCTTAGCAAAAAGCTTTTCCACTATGTCTGGCAAGGAGGAAGTGTGCCAGCACAGAAAACATCTCCCATCGTGTTCTAACGTTGCACGGATGTCTGCCAAGTGCTTGGCATGAAGAAAAGAAAAGTTGTCCAAAAGAGCTTCCAATCGAATATTCATGTGATTGGAAAAGTCAGGAGAGTGGTAAGGTACTGTTTTCTATCAGTTGGCAAGCTGCGCACACAATCCCAGTGTAATACAGCATCCTTCTTCACCTTTCTGAAGCTGCCGCTCTCTCCGGCTCCTGGAGCCGAAGAAGCGGCTTCTTCGCGCAAAGACGATTGTACCGGTCACAGTGCTCTCTTAGCGCGGCTTCTGCCGAAAGAAGCCCGGGAGCGGCTCTTAGCTCCGGAGAGCATCGTACCTTCGTCTTTAGCGTCTTTTGTGGTCTACATCTTAGCAAAAAGCTTTTCCACTACGTCTGGCAAGGAGAAAGTGTGCCAGCACAGAAAACATCTCCCATCGTGTTCTAACGTTGCACGGAGGTCTGCCAAGTGCTTGGCATGAAGAAAAGAAAAGTTGTCCAAAACAGCTTCCAATCGAATATTCATGTGATTGGAAAAGTCAGGAGAGTGGTAAGGTACTGTTTTCTATCAGTTGGCAAGCTGCGCACACAATCCCAATGTAATACAGCATCCTTCTTCACCTTTCCGAAGCTGCCGCTCTCTCCGGCTCCTGGAGCCGAAGAAGCGGCTTCTTCGCGCAAAGACGATTGTACCGGTCACAGTGCTCTCTTAGCGCGGCTTCTGCCGAAAGAAGCCCGGGAGCGGCTCTTAGCTCCGGAGAGCATCGTACCTTCGTCTTTAGCGTCTTTTGTGGTCTACATCTTAGCAAAAAGCTTTTCCACTACGTCTGGGAAGGAGAAAGTGTGCCAGCACAGAAAACAACTCCCATCGTGTTCTACCGTTGCACGGAGGTCTGCCAAGTGCTTGGCATGAAGAAAAGAAAAGTTGTCCAAAACAGCTTCCAATTGAATATTCATGTGATTGGAAAAGTCAGGAGAGTCGTAAGGTACTGTTTTCTATCAGTTGGCAAGCTGCGCACACAATCCCAGTGTTGTACAGCATCCTTCTTCACCTTTCCGATGCTGCCGCTCTCTCCGGCTCCTGGAGCCGAAGAAGCGGCTTCTTCGCGCAAAGACGATTGTACCGGTCACAGTGCTCTCTTAGCGCGGCTTCTGCCGAAAGAAGCCCGGGAGCGGCTCTTAGCTCCGGAGAGCATCGTACCTTCGTCTTTAGCGTCTTTTGTGGTCTACATCTTAGCAGAAAGCTTTTCCACTATGTCGGCAAGGAAAACCTGCGCCAGCACAGAAAACATCTCCCATCGTGTTCTAACGTTGCACGGAGGTCTGCCAAGTGTTTGACAAGAAGAGAAGAAAAGTTGTCCAAAACAGCTTCCAATCGAATATTCATGTGATTGGAAAAGTCAGGAGAGTGGTAAGGTACTGTTTTCTATCAGTTGGCAAGCTGCGCACACAATCCCAATGTAATACAGCATCCTTCTTCACCTTTCCGAAGCTGCCGCTCTCTCCGGCTCCTGGAGCCGAAGAAGCGGCTTCTTCGCGCAAAGACGATTGTACCGGTCACAGTGCTCTCTTAGCGCGGCTTCTGCCGAAAGAAGCCCGGGAGCGGCTCTTAGCTCCGGAGAGCATCGTACCTTCGTCTTTAGCGTCTTTTGTGGTCTACATCTTAGCAAAAAGCTTTTCCACTACGTCTGGCAAGGAGAAAGTGTGCCAACACAGAAAACATCTCCCATCGTGTTCTAACGTTGCACGGAGGTCTGCCAAGTGTTTGACAAGAAGAGAAGAAAAGTTGTCCAAAACAGCTTCCAATCGAATATTCATGTGATTGGAAAAGTCAGGAGAGTGGTAAGGTACTGTTTTCTATCAGTTGGCAAGCTGCGCACACAATCCCAATGTAATACAGCATCCTTCTTCACATTTCCGAAGCTGCCGCTCTCTCCGGCTCCTGGAGCCGAAGAAGCGGCTTCTTCGCGCAAAGACGATTGTACCGGTCACAGTGCTCTCTTAGCGCGGCTTCTGCCGAAAGAAGCCCGGGAGCGGCTCTTAGCTCCGGAGAGCATCGTACCTTTGTCTTTAGCGTCTTTTGTGGTCTACATCTTAGCAAAAGGCTTTTCCACTACGTCTGGCAAGGAGAAAGTGTGCCAACACAGAAAACATCTCCCATCGTGTTCTAACGTTGCACGGAGGTCTGCCAAAAGCTTGGCATGAAGAAAAGAAAAGTTGTCCAAAAGAGCATCCATTCGAATATTCATGTGATTGGAAAAGTCAGGAGAGTGGTAAGGTACTGTTTTCTATCAGTTGGCAAGCTGCGCACACAATCCCAGTGTTGTACAGCATCCTTCTTCACCTTTCCGAAGCTGCCGCTCTCTCCGGCTCCTGGAGCCGAAGAAGCGGCTTCTTCGTGCAAAGACGATTGTACCGGTCACAGTGCTCTCTTAGCGCGGCTTCTGCCGAAAGAAGCCCGGGAGCGGCTCTTAGCTCCGGAGAGCATCGTACCTTCGTCTTTAGCGTCTTTTGTGGTCTACATCTTAGCAGAAAGCTTTTCCACTATGTCTGGCAAGGAGAAAGTGTGCCAACACAGAAAACATCTCCCATCGTGTTCTGGACGTTGCACGGAGGTCTGCCAAGTGTTTGACAAGAAGAGAAGAAAAGTTGTCCAAAACAGCTTCCAATCGAATATTCATGTGATTGGAAAAGTCAGGAGAGTGGTAAGGTACTGTTTTCTATCAGTTGGCAAGCTGCGCACCCAATCCCAGTGTTGTACAGCATCCTTCTTCACTTTTCCGATGCTGCCGCTCTCTCCGGCTCCGGGAGCCGAAGAAGCGGCTTCTTCGCGCAAAGACGATTGTACCGGTCACAGTGCTCTCTTAGCGCGGCTTCTGCCGAAAGAAGCCCGGGAGCGGCTCTTAGCTCCGGAGAGCATCGTACCTTCGTCTTTAGCGTCTTTTGTGGTCTACATCTTAGCAAAAGGCTTTTCCACTACGTCTGGCAAGGAGAAAGTGTGCCAACACAGAAAACATCTCCCATCGTGTTCTAACGTTGCACGGAGGTCTGCCAAAAGCTTGGCATGAAGAAAAGAAAAGTTGTCCAAAAGAGCTTCCAATCGAATATTCATGTGATTGGAAAAGTCAGGAGAGTGGTAAGGTACTGTTTTCTATCAGTTGGCAAGCTGCGCACACAATCCCAATGTAATACAGCATCCTTCTTCACCTTACCAATGCAGCCGCTCTCTCCGGCTCCTGGAGCCGAAGAAGCGGCTTCTTCGCGCAAAGACGATTGTACCGGTCACAGTGCTCTCTTAGCGCGGCTTCTGCCGAAAGAAGCCCGGGAGCGGCTCTTAGCTCCGGAGAGCATCGTACCTTCGTCTTTAGCGTCTTTTGTGGTCTACATCTTAGCAAAAACCTTTTCCACTACGTCTGGCAAGGAGAAAGTGTGCCAGCACAGAAAACATCTCCCATCGTGTTCTAACGTTGCACGGAGGTCTGCCAAGTGTTTGACAAGATGAGAAGAAAAGTTGTCCAAAACAGCTTCCAATGGAATATTCATGTGATTGGAAAAGTCAGGAGAGTGGTAAGGTACTGTTTTCTATCAGTTGGCAAGCTGCACGCACAATCCCAATGTAATACAGTATCCTTCTTCACCTTTCCGAAGCTGCCGCTCTCTCCGGCTCCTGGAGCCGAAGAAGCGGCTTCTTCGCGCAAAGACGATTGTACCGGTCACAGTGCTCTCTAGCGCGGCTTCTGCCGAAAGAAGCCCGGGAGCGGCTCCTAGCTCCGGAGAGCATCGTACCTTCGTCTTTAGGGTCTTTTGTGGTCTACATCTTAGCAGAAAGCTTTTCCACTATGTCTGGAAAGGAAAACCTGCGCCAGCACAGAAAACATCTCCCATCGTGTTCTCGACGTTGCACGGAGGTCTGCCAAGTGTTTGACAAGAAGAGAAGAAAAGTTGTCTTAAAGAGCTTCCAATCGAATATTCATGTGATTGGAAAAGTCAGGAGAGTGGTAAGGTACTGTTTTCTATCAGTTGGCAAGCTGCGCACACAATCCCATTGTAATACAGCATCCTTCTTCACCTTTCCGAAGCTGCCGCTCTCTCCGCTCCTGGAGCCGAAGAAGCGGCTTCTTCGCGCAAAGACGATTGTACCGGTCACAGTGCTCTCTTAGCGCGGCTTCTGCCGAAAGAAGCCCGGGAGCGGCTCTTAGCTCCGGAGAGCATTGTACCTTCGTCTTTAGCGTCTTTTGTGGTCTACACCTTAGCAGAAAGCTTTTCCACTATGTCTGGTAAGGAAAACCTGCGCCAGCACAGAAAACATCTCCCATCGTGTTCTAACGTTGCACGGAGCTATGCCAAGTGTTTGACAGGAAGAGAAGAAAAGTTGTCCAAAACAGCTTCCAATCGAATATTCATGTGATTGGAAAATTCAGGAGAGTGGTAAGGTACTGTTTTCTATCAGTTGGCAAGCTGCGCACACAATCCCAGTGCAATACAGCATCCTTCTTCACCTTTCCGAAGTTGCCGCTCTCTCCGCTCCTGGAGCCGAAGAAGCGGCTTCTTCGCGCAAAGACGATTGTACCGGTCACAGTGCTCTCTTAGCGCGGCTTCTGCCGAAAGAAGCCCGGGAGCGGCTCTCAGCTCCGGAGAGCATCGTACCTTCGTCTTTAGCGTCTTTTGTGGTCTACATCTTAGCAGAAAGCTTTTCCACTATGTCGGCAAGGAAAACCTGCGCCAGCACAGAAATCATCTCCCATCGTGTTCTAACGTTGCACGGAGGTCTGCCAAGTGTTTGACAAGAAGAGAAGAAAAGTTGTCCAAAACAGCTTCCAATCGAATATTCATGTGATTGGAAAAGTCAGGAGAGTGGTAAGGTACTGTTTTCTATCAGTTGGCAAGCTGCGCACACAATCCCAATGTAATACAGCATCCTTCTTCACCTTTCCGAAGCTGCCGCTCTCTCCGGCTCCTGGAGCCGAAGAAGCGGCTTCTTCGCGCAAAGACGATTGTACCGGTCACAGTGCTCTCTTAGCGCGGCTTCTGCCGAAAGAAGCCCGGGAGCGGCTCTTAGCTCCGGAGAGCATCGTACCTTCGTCTTTAGCGTCTTTTGTGGTCTACATCTTAGCAAAAAGCTTTTCCACTACGTCTGGCAAGGAGAAAGTGTGCCAACACAGAAAACATCTCCCATCGTGTTCTAACGTTGCACGGAGGTCTGCCATGTGTTTGACAAGAAGAGAAGAAAAGTTGTCCAAAACAGCTTCCAATCGAATATTCATGTGATTGGAAAAGTCAGGAGAGTGGTAAGGTACTGTTTTCTATCAGTTGGCAAGCTGCGCACACAATCCCAATGTAATACAGCATCCTTCTTCACATTTCCGAAGCTGCCGCTCTCTCCGGCTCCTGGAGCCGAAGAAGCGGCTTCTTCGCGCGAAGACGATTGTACCGGTCACAGTGCTCTCTTAGCGCGGCTTCTGCCGAAAGAAGCCCGGGAGCGGCTCTTAGCTCCGGAGAGCATCGTACCTTTGTCTTTAGCGTCTTTTGTGGTCTACATCTTAGCAAAAAGCTTTTCCACTACGTCTGGCAAGGAGAAAGTGTGCCAACACAGAAAACATCTCCCATCGTGTTCTAACGTTGCACGGAGGTCTGCCAAAAGCTTGGCATGAAGAAAAGAAAAGTTGTCCAAAACAGCTTCCAATCGAATATTGATGTGATTGGAAAAGTCAGGAGAGTGGTAAGGTACTGTTTTCTATCAGTTGGCAAGCTGCGCACACAATCCCAGTGTTGTACAGCATCCTTCTTCACCTTTCCGAAGCTGCCGCTCTCTGCGGCTCCTGGAGCCGAAGAAGCGGCTTCTTCGCGCAAAGACGATTGTACCGGTCACAGTGCTCTCTTAGCGCGGCTTCTGCCGAAAGAAGCCCGGGAGCGGCTCTTAGCTCCGGAGAGCATCGTACCTTCGTCTTTAGCGTCTTTTGTGGTCTACATCTTAGCAGAATGCTTTTCCACTATGTTTGGCAAGGAGAAAGTGTGCCAACACAGAAAACATCTCCCATCGTGTTCTAACGTTGCACGGAGGTCTGCCAAAAGCTTGGCATGAAGAAAAGAAAAGTTGTCCAAAAGAGCTTCCAATCGAATATTCATGTGATTGGAAAAGTCAGGAGAGTGGTAAGGTACTGTTTTCTATCAGTTGGCAAGCTGCGCACACAATCCCAGTGTTGTACAGCATCCTTCTTCACCTTTCCGAAGCTGCCGCTCTCTCCGGCTCCTGGAGCCGAAGAAGCGGCTTCTTCGCGCAAAGACGATTGTACCGGTCACAGTGCTCTCTTAGCGCGGCTTCTGCCGAAAGAAGCCCGGGAGCGGCTCTTAGCTCCGGAGAGCATCGTACCTTCGTCTTTAGCGTCTTTTGTGGTCTACATCTTAGCAGAATGCTTTTCCACTATGTTTGGCAAGGAGAAAGTGTGCCAACACAGAAAACATCTCCCATCGTGTTCTAACGTTGCACGGAGGTCTGCCAAGTGTTTGAAAAGAAGGGAAGAAAAGTTGTCCAAAACAGCTTCCAATCGAATATTCATGTGATTGGAAAAGTCAGGAGAGTGGTAAGGTACTGTTTTCTATCAGTTGGCAAGCTGCGCACACAATCCCAGTGTTGTACAGCATCCTTCTTCACCTTTCCGATGCTGCCGCTCTCTCCGGCTCCTGGAGCCGAAGAAGCGGCTTCTTCGCGCAAAGACGATTGTACCGGTCACAGGGCTCTCTTAGCGCGGCTTCTGCCGAAAGAAGCCCGGGAGCGGCTCTTAGCTCCGGAGAGCATCGTACCTTCGTCTTTAGCGTCTTTTGTGGTCTACATCTTAGCAAAAGGCTTTTCCACTACGTCTGGCAAGGAGAAAGTGTGCCAACACAGAAAACATCTCCCATCGTGTTCTAACGTTGCACGGAGGTCTGCCAAAAGCTTGGCATGAAGAAAAGAAAAGTTGTCCAAAACAGCTTCCAATCGAATATTCATGTGATTGGAAAAGTCAGGAGAGTGGTAAGGTACTGTTTTCTATCAGTTGGCAAGCTGCGCACACAATCCCAATGTAATACAGCATCCTTCTTCACCTTACCAATGCAGCCGCTCTCTCCGGCTCCTGGAGCCGAAGAAGCGGCTTCTTCGCGCAAAGACGATTGTACCGGTCACAGTGCTCTCTTAGCGCGGCTTCTGCCGAAAGAAGCCCGGGAGCGGCTCCTAGCTCCGGAGAGCATCGTACCTTCGTCTTTAGGGTCTTTTGTGGTCTACATCTTAGCAAAAAGCTTTTCCACTATGTCTGGAAAGGAAAACCTGCGCCAGCACAGAAAACATCTCCCATCGTGTTCTGGACGTTGCACGGAGGTCTGCCAAGTGTTTGACAAGAAGAGAAGAAAAGTTGTCCTAAAGAGCTTCCAATCGAATATTCATGTGATTGGAAAAGTCAGGAGAGTGGTAAGGTACTGTTTTCTATCAGTTGGCAAGCTGCGCACACAATCCCAATGTAATACAGCATCCTTCTTCACCTTTCCGAAGCTGCCGCTCTCTCCGCTCCTGGAGCCGAAGAAGCGGCTTCTTCGCGCAAAGACGATTGTACCGGTCACAGTGCTCTCTTAGCGCGGCTTCTGCCGAAAGAAGCCCGGGAGCGGCTCTTAGCTCCGGAGAGCATTGTACCTTCGTCTTTAGCGTCTTTTGTGGTCTACATCTTAGCAGAAAGCTTTTCCACTATGTCTGGCAAGGAAAACCTGCGCCAGCACAGAAAACATCTCCCATCGTGTTCTGGACGTTGCACGGTGGTCTGCCAAGTGTTTGACACGAAGAGAAGAAAAGTTGTCCAAAACAGCTTCCAATCGAATATTCATGTGATTGGAAAAGTCAGGAGAGTGGTAAGGTACTGTTTTCTATCAGTTGGCAAGCTGCGCACACAATCCCAGTGCAATACAGCATCCTTCTTCACCTTTCCGAAGTTGCCGCTCTCTCCGCTCCTGGAGCCGAAGAAGCGGCTTCTTCGCGCAAAGACGATTGTACCGGTCACAGTGCTCTCTTAGCGCGGCTTCTGCCGAAAGAAGCCCGGGAGCGGCTCTTAGCTCCGGAGAGCATCGTACCTTCGTCTTTAGCGTCTTTTGTGGTCTACATCTTAGCAAAAGGCTTTTCCACTATGTCGGCAAGGAAAACCTGCGCCAGCACAGAAAACATCTCCCATCGTGTTCTAACGTTGCACGGAGGTCTGCCAAGTGTTTGACAAGAAGAGAAGAAAAGTTGTCCAAAACAGCTTCCAATCGAATATTCATGTGATTGGAAAAGTCAGGAGAGTGGTAAGGTACTGTTTTCTATCAGTTGGCAAGCTGCGCACACAATCCCAATGTAATACAGCATCCTTCTTCACCTTACCAATGCAGCCGCTCTCTCCGGCTCCTGGAGCCGAAGAAGCGGCTTCTTCGCGCAAAGACGATTGTACCGGTCACAGTGCTCTCTTAGCGCGGCTTCTGCCGAAAGAAGCCCGGGAGCGGCTCTTAGCTCCGGAGAGCATCGTACCTTCGTCTTTAGCGTCTTTTGTGGTCTACATCTTAGCAAAAATCTTTTCCACTACGTCTGGCAAGGAGAAAGTGTGCCAGCACAGAAAACATCTCCCATCGTGTTCTAACGTTGCACGGAGGTCTGCCAAGTGTTTGACAAGAAGAGAAGAAAAGTTGTCCAAAACAGCTTCCAATCGAATATTCATGTGATTGGAAAAGTCAGGAGAGTGGTAAGGTACTGTTTTCTATCAGTTGGCAAGCTGCGCACACAATCCCAATGTAATACAGCATCCTTCTTCACCTTTCCGAAGCTGCCGCTCTCTCCGGCTCCTGGAGCCGAAGAAGCGGCTTCTTCGCGCAAAGACGATTGTACCGGTCACAGTGCTCTCTTAGCGCGGCTTCTGCCGAAAGAAGCCCGGGAGCGGCTCTTAGCTCCGGAGAGCATCGTACCTTCGTCTTTAGCGTCTTTTGTGGTCTACATCTTAGCAAAAAGCTTATCCACTATGTCTGGCAAGGAGGAAGTGTGCCAGCACAGAAAACATCTCCCATCGTGTTCTACCGTTGCACGGATGTCTGCCAAGTGCTTGGCATGAAGAAAAGAAAAGTTGTCCAAAACAGCTTCCAATCGAATATTCATGTGATTGGAAAAGTCAGGAGAGTGGTAAGGTACTGTTTACTATCAGTTGGCAAGCTGCACACACAATCCCAATGTAATACAGCATCCTTCTTCACCTTGCCGATGCTGCCGCTCTCTCCGGCTCCTGGAGCCGAAGAAGCGGCTTCTTCGCGCAAAGACGATTGCACCGGTCACAGTGCTCTCTTAGCGCGGCTTCTGCCGAAAGAAGCCCGGGAGCGGCTCTTAGCTCCGGAGAGCATCGTACCTTCGTCTTTAGCGTCTTTTGTGGTCTACATCTTAGCAAAAAGCTTTTCCACTACGTCTGGCAAGGAGAAAGTGTGCCAACACAGAAAACATCTCCCATCGTGTTCTAACGTTGCACGGAGGTCTGCCATGTGTTTGACAAGAAGAGAAGAAAAGTTGTCCAAAACAGCTTCCAATCGAATATTCATGTGATTGGAAAAGTCAGGAGAGTGGTAAGGTACTGTTTTCTATCAGTTGGCAAGCTGCGCACACAATCCCAATGTAATACAGCATCCTTCTTCACCTTTCCGAAGCTGCCGCTCTCTTGGGCTCCTGGAGCCGAAGAAGCGGCTTCTTCGCGCAAAGACGATTGTACCGGTCACAGTGCTCTCTTAGCGCGGCTTCTGCCGAAAGAAGCCCGGGAGCGGCGCTTAGCTCCGGAGAGCATCGTACCTTCGTCTTTAGCTTCTTTTGTGGTCTACATCTTAGCAAAAAGCTTTTCCACTATGTCTGGCAAGGAGGAAGTGTGCCAGCACAGAAAACATCTCCCATCGTGTTCTACCGTTGCACGGATGTCTGCCAAGTGCTTGGCATGAAGAAAAGAAAAGTTGTCCAAAAGAGCTTCCAATCGAATATTCATGTGATTGGAAAAGTCAGGAGAGTGGTAAGGTACTGTTTTCTATCACTTGGCAAGCTGCGCACACAATCCCAGTGTTGTACAGCATCCTTCTTCACCTTTCCGAAGCTGCCGCTCTCTCCGGCTCCTGGAGCCGAAGAAGCGGCTTCTTCGTGCAAAGACGATTGTACCGCTAACAGTGCTCTCTTAGCGCGGCTTCTGCCGAAAGAAGCCCGGGAGCGGCTCTTAGCTCCGGAGAGCATCGTACCTTCGTCTTTAGCGTCTTTTGTGGTCTACATCTTAGCAAAAAGCTTTTCCACTATGTCTGGCAAGGAGGAAGTGTGCCAGCACAGAAAACATCTCCCATCGTGTTCTAACGTTGCACGGATGTCTGCCAAGTGCTTGGCATGAAGAAAAGAAAAGTTGTCCAAAAGAGCTTCCAATCGAATATTCATGTGATTGGAAAAGTCAGGAGAGTGGTAAGGTACTGTTTTCTATCAGTTGGCAAGCTGCGCACACAATCCCAATGTAATACAGCATCCTTCTTCACCTTTCCGATGCTGCCGCTCTCTCCGGCTCCTGGAGCCGAAGAAGCGGCTTCTTCGCGCAAAGACGATTGTACCGGTCACAGTGCTCTCTTAGCGCGGCTTCTGCCGAAAGAAGCCCGGGAGCGGCTCTTAGCTCCGGAGAGCATCGTACCTTCGTCTTTAGCGTCTTTTGTGGTCTACATCTTAGCAAAAAGCTTTTCCACTACGTCTGGCAAGGAGAAAGTGTGCCAGCACAGAAAAAAACTCCCATCGTGTTCTACCGTTGCACGGAGGTCTGCCAAGTGCTTGGCATGAAGAAAAGTTGTCCAAAACAGCTTCCAATTGAATATTCATGTGATTGGAAAAGTCAGGAGAGTGGTAAGGTACTGTTTTCTATCAGTTGGCAAGCTGCGCACACAATCCCAGTGTAATACAGCATCCTTCTTCACCTTTCTGAAGCTGCCGCTCTCTCCGGCTCCTGGAGCCGAAGAAGCGGCTTCTTCGCGCAAAGACGATTGTACCGGTCACAGTGCTCTCTTAGCGCGGCTTCTGCCGAAAGAAGCCCGGGAGCGGCTCTTAGCTCCGGAGAGCATCGTACCTTCGTCTTTAGCGTCTTTTGTGGTCTACATCTTAGCAAAAAGCTTTTCCACTACGTCTGGCAAGGAGAAAGTGTGCCAGCACAGAAAACATCTCCCATCGTGTTCTAACGTTGCACGGAGGTCTGCCAAGTGCTTGGCATGAAGAAAAGAAAAGTTGTCCAAAACAGCTTCCAATCGAATATTCATGTGATTGGAAAAGTCAGGAGAGTGGTAAGGTACTGTTTTCTATCAGTTGGCAAGCTGCGCACACAATCCCAATGTAATACAGCATCCTTCTTCACCTTTCCGAAGCTGCCGCTCTCTTGGGCTCCTGGAGCCGAAGAAGCGGCTTCTTCGCGCAAAGACGATTGTACCGGTCACAGTGCTCTCTTAGCGCGGCTTCTGCCGAAAGAAGCCCGGGAGCGGCTCTTAGCTCCGGAGAGCATCGTACCTTCGTCTTTAGCGTCTTTTGTGGTCTACATCTTAGCAAAAAGCTTTTCCACTACGTCTGGGAAGGAGAAAGTGTGCCAGCACAGAAAACAACTCCCATCGTGTTCTACCGTTGCACGGAGGTCTGCCAAGTGCTTGGCATGAAGAAAAGAAAAGTTGTCCAAAACAGCTTCCAATTGAATATTCATGTGATTGGAAAAGTCAGGAGAGTCGTAAGGTACTGTTTTCTATCAGTTGGCAAGCTGCGCACACAATCCCAGTGTTGTACAGCATCCTTCTTCACCTTTCCGATGCTGCCGCTCTCTCCGGCTCCTGGAGCCGAAGAAGCGGCTTCTTCGCGCAAAGACGATTGTACCGGTCACAGTGCTCTCTTAGCGCGGCTTCTGCCGAAAGAAGCCCGGGAGCGGCTCTTAGCTCCGGAGAGCATCGTACCTTCGTCTTTAGCGTCTTTTGTGGTCTACATCTTAGCAGAAAGCTTTTCCACTATGTCGGCAAGGAAAACCTGCGCCAGCACAGAAAACATCTCCCATCGTGTTCTAACGTTGCACGGAGGTCTGCCAAGTGTTTGACAAGAAGAGAAGAAAAGTTGTCCAAAACAGCTTCCAATCGAATATTCATGTGATTGGAAAAGTCAGGAGAGTGGTAAGGTACTGTTTTCTATCAGTTGGCAAGCTGCGCACACAATCCCAATGTAATACAGCATCCTTCTTCACCTTTCCGAAGCTGCCGCTCTCTTGGGCTCCTGGAGCCGAAGAAGCGGCTTCTTCGCGCAAAGACGATTGTACCGGTCACAGTGCTCTCTTAGCGCGGCTTCTGCCGAAAGAAGCCCGGGAGCGGCTCTTAGCTCCGGAGAGCATCGTACCTTCGTCTTTAGCGTCTTTTGTGGTCTACATCTTAGCAAAAAGCTTTTCCACTACGTCTGGCAAGGAGAAAGTGTGCCAACACAGAAAACATCTCCCATCGTGTTCTAACGTTGCACGGATGTCTGCCAAGTGTTTGACAAGAAGAGAAGAAAAGTTGTCCAAAACAGCTTCCAATCGAATATTCATGTGATTGGAAAAGTCAGGAGAGTGGTAAGGTACTGTTTTCTATCAGTTGGCAAGCTGCGCACACAATCCCAATGTAATACAGCATCCTTCTTCACATTTCCGAAGCTGCCGCTCTCTCCGGCTCCTGGAGCCGAAGAAGCGGCTTCTTCGCGCAAAGACGATTGTACCGGTCACAGTGCTCTCTTAGCGCGGCTTCTGCCGAAAGAAGCCCGGGAGCGGCTCTTAGCTCCGGAGAGCATCGTACCTTCGTCTTTAGCGTCTTTTGTGGTCTACATCTTAGCAAAAGGCTTTTCCACTACGT
Source organism: Ammospiza caudacuta (assembly GCF_027887145.1). NCBI lineage: Eukaryota > Metazoa > Chordata > Aves > Passeriformes > Passerellidae > Ammospiza > Ammospiza caudacuta. Next base: position 22,518,854 of record NC_080597.1, read on the forward strand.
CTGGCAAGGAGAAAGTGTGCCAACACAGAAAACATCTCCCATCGTGTTCTAACGTTGCACGGAGGTCTGCCAAAAGCTTGGCATGAAGAAAAGAAAAGTTGTCCAAAAGAGCATCCAATCGAATATTCATGTGATTGGAAAAGTCAGGAGAGTGGTAAGGTACTGTTTTCTATCAGTTGGCAAGCTGCGCACACAATCCCAGTGTTGTACAGCATCCTTCTTCACCTTTCCGAAGCTGCCGCTCTCTCCGGCTCCTGGAGCCGAAGAAGCGGCTTCTTCGCGCAAAGACGATTGTACCGGTCACAGTGCTCTCTTAGCGCGGCTTCTGCCGAAAGAAGCCCGGGAGCGGCTCTTAGCTCCGGAGAGCATCGTACCTTCGTCTTTAGCGTCTTTTGTGGTCTACATCTTAGCAGAAAGCTTTTCCACTATGTCTGGCAAGGAGAAAGTGTGCCAACACAGAAAACATCTCCCATCGTGTTCTGGACGTTGCACGGAGGTCTGCCAAGTGTTTGACAAGAAGAGAAGAAAAGTTGTCCAAAACAGCTTCCAATCGAATATTCATGTGATTGGAAAAGTCAGGAGAGTGGTAAGGTACTGTTTTCTATCAGTTGGCAAGCTGCGCACCCAATCCCAGTGTTGTACAGCATCCTTCTTCACTTTTCCGATGCTGCCGCTCTCTCCGGCTCCGGGAGCCGAAGAAGCGGCTTCTTCGCGCAAAGACGATTGTACCGGTCACAGTGCTCTCTTAGCGCGGCTTCTGCCGAAAGAAGCCCGGGAGCGGCTCTTAGCTCCGGAGAGCATCGTACCTTCGTCTTTAGCGTCTTTTGTGGTCTACATCTTAGCAGAAAGCTTTTCCACTATGTCGGCAAGGAAAACCTGCGCCAGCACAGAAAACATCTCCCATCGTGTTCTAACGTTGCACGGAGGTCTGCCAAGTGTTTGACAAGAAGAGAAGAAAAGTTGTCCAAAAGAGCTTCCAATCGAATATTCATGTGATTGGAAAAGTCAGGAGAGTGGTAAGGTACTGTTTTCTATCAGTTGGCAAGCTGCGCACACAATCCCAATGTAATACAGCATCCTTCTTCACATTTCCGAAGCTGCCGCTCTCTCCGGCTCCTGGAGCCGAAGAAGCGGCTTCTTCGCGCAAAGACGATTGTACCGGTCACAGTGCTCTCTTAGCGCGGCTTCTGCCGAAAGAAGCCCGGGAGCGGCTCTTAGCTCCGGAGAGCATCGTACCTTCGTCTTTAGCGTCTTTTGTGGTCTACATCTTAGCAAAAAGCTTTTCCACTACGTCTGGCAAGGAAAACCTGCGCCAGCACAGAAAACATCTCCCATCGTGTTCTAACGTTGCACGGAGGTCTGCCATGTGTTTGACAAGAAGAGAAGAAAAGTTGTCCAAAACAGCTTCCAATCGAATATTCATGTGATTGGAAAAGTCAGGAGAGTGGTAAGGTACTGTTTTCTATCAGTTGGCAAGCTGCGCACACAATCCCAATGTAATACAGCATCCTTCTTCACATTTCCGAAGCTGCCGCTCTCTCCGGCTCCTGGAGCCGAAGAAGCGGCTTCTTCGCGCGAAGACGATTGTACCGGTCACAGTGCTCTCTTAGCGCGGCTTCTGCCGAAAGAAGCCCGGGAGCGGCTCTTAGCTCCGGAGAGCATCGTACCTTTGTCTTTAGCGTCTTTTGTGGTCTACATCTTAGCAAAAAGCTTTTCCACTACGTCTGGCAAGGAGAAAGTGTGCCAACACAGAAAACATCTCCCATCGTGTTCTAACGTTGCACGGAGGTCTGCCAAAAGCTTGGCATGAAGAAAAGAAAAGTTGTCCAAAACAGCTTCCAATCGAATATTGATGTGATTGGAAAAGTCAGGAGAGTGGTAAGGTACTGTTTTCTATCAGTTGGCAAGCTGCGCACACAATCCCAGTGTTGTACAGCATCCTTCTTCACCTTTCCGAAGCTGCCGCTCTCTGCGGCTCCTGGAGCCGAAGAAGCGGCTTCTTCGCGCAAAGACGATTGTACCGGTCACAGTGCTCTCTTAGCGCGGCTTCTGCCGAAAGAAGCCCGGGAGCGGCTCTTAGCTCCGGAGAGCATCGTACCTTCGTCTTTAGCGTCTTTTGTGGTCTACATCTTGGCAGAAAGCTTTTCCACTATGTTTGGCAAGGAGAAAGTGTGCCAACACAGAAAACATCTCCCATCGTGTTCTAACGTTGCACGGAGGTCTGCCAAAAGCTTGGCATGAAGAAAAGAAAAGTTGTCCAAAAGAGCTTCCAATCGAATATTCATGTGATTGGAAAAGTCAGGAGAGTGGTAAGGTACTGTTTTCTATCAGTTGGCAAGCTGCGCACACAATCCCAGTGTTGTACAGCATCCTTCTTCACCTTTCCGAAGCTGCCGCTCTCTGCGGCTCCTGGAGCCGAAGAAGCGGCTTCTTCGCGCAAAGACGATTGTACCGGTCACAGTGCTCTCTTAGCGCGGCTTCTGCCGAAAGAAGCCCGGGAGCGGCTCTTAGCTCCGGAGAGCATCGTACCTTCGTCTTTAGCGTCTTTTGTGGTCTACATCTTAGCAGAATGCTTTTCCACTATGTTTGGCAAGGAGAAAGTGTGCCAACACAGAAAACATCTCCCATCGTGTTCTAACGTTGCACGGAGGTCTGCCAAGTGTTTGAAAAGAAGGGAAGAAAAGTTGTCCAAAACAGCTTCCAATCGAATATTCATGTGATTGGAAAAGTCAGGAGAGTGGTAAGGTACTGTTTTCTATCAGTTGGCAAGCTGCGCACACAATCCCAGTGTTGTACAGCATCCTTCTTCACCTTTCCGATGCTGCCGCTCTCTCCGGCTCCTGGAGCCGAAGAAGCGGCTTCTTCGCGCAAAGACGATTGTACCGGTCACAGGGCTCTCTTAGCGCGGCTTCTGCCGAAAGAAGCCCGGGAGCGGCTCTTAGCTCCGGAGAGCATCGTACCTTCGTCTTTAGCGTCTTTTGTGGTCTACATCTTAGCAAAAGGCTTTTCCACTACGTCTGGCAAGGAGAAAGTGTGCCAACACAGAAAACATCTCCCATCGTGTTCTAACGTTGCACGGAGGTCTGCCAAAAGCTTGGCATGAAGAAAAGAAAAGTTGTCCAAAACAGCTTCCAATCGAATATTCATGTGATTGGAAAAGTCAGGAGAGTGGTAAGGTACTGTTTTCTATCAGTTGGCAAGCTGCGCACACAATCCCAATGTAATACAGCATCCTTCTTCACCTTACCAATGCAGCCGCTCTCTCGGGCTCCTGGAGCCGAAGAAGCGGCTTCTTCGCGCAAAGACGATTGTACCGGTCACAGTGCTCTCTTAGCGCGGCTTCTGCCGAAAGAAGCCCGGGAGCGGCTCTTAGCTCCGGAGAGCATCGTACCTTCGTCTTTAGCGTCTTTTGTGGTCTACATCTTAGCAAAAATCTTTTCCACTACGTCTGGCAAGGAGAAAGTGTGCCAGCACAGAAAACATCTCCCATCGTGTTCTAACGTTGCACGGAGGTCTGCCAAGTGTTTGACAAGAAGAGAAGAAAAGTTGTCCAAAACAGCTTCCAATCGAATATTCATGTGATTGGAAAAGTCAGGAGAGTGGTAAGGTACTGTTTTCTATCAGTTGGCAAGGTGCGCGCACAATCCCAATGTAATACAGTATCCTTCTTCACCTTTCCGAAGCTGCCGCTCTCTCCGGCTCCTGGAGCCGAAGAAGCGGCTTCTTCGCGCAAAGACGATTGTACCGGTCACAGTGCTCTCTTAGCGCGGCTTCTGCCGAAAGAAGCCCGGGAGCGGCTCCTAGCTCCGGAGAGCATCGTACCTTCGTCTTTAGGGTCTTTTGTGGTCTACATCTTAGCAAAAAGCTTTTCCACTATGTCTGGAAAGGAAAACCTGCGCCAGCACAGAAAACATCTCCCATCGTGTTCTAACGTTGCACGGAGGTCTGCCAAGTGTTTGACAAGAAGAGAAGAAAAGTTGTCCTAAAGAGCTTCCAATCGAATATTCATGTGATTGGAAAAGTCAGGAGAGTGGTAAGGTACTGTTTTCTATCAGTTGGCAAGCTGCGCACACAATCCCAATGTAATACAGCATCCTTCTTCACCTTTCCGAAGCTGCCGCTCTCTCCGCTCCTGGAGCCGAAGAAGCGGCTTCTTCGCGCAAAGACGATTGTACCGGTCACAGTGCTCTCTTAGCGCGGCTTCTGCCGAAAGAAGCCCGGGAGCGGCTCTTAGCTCCGGAGAGCATTGTACCTTCGTCTTTAGCGTCTTTTGTGGTCTACATCTTAGCAGAAAGCTTTTCCACTATGTCTGGCAAGGAAAACCTGCGCCAGCACAGAAAACATCTCCCATCGTGTTCTGGACGTTGCACGGTGGTCTGCCAAGTGTTTGACACGAAGAGAAGAAAAGTTGTCCAAAACAGCTTCCAATCGAATATTCATGTGATTGGAAAAGTCAGGAGAGTGGTAAGGTACTGTTTTCTATCAGTTGGCAAGCTGCGCACACAATCCCAGTGCAATACAGCATCCTTCTTCACCTTTCCGAAGTTGCCGCTCTCTCCGCTCCTGGAGCCGAAGAAGCGGCTTCTTCGCGCAAAGACGATTGTACCGGTCACAGTGCTCTCTTAGCGCGGCTTCTGCCGAAAGAAGCCCGGGAGCGGCTCTTAGCTCCGGAGAGCATCGTACCTTCGTCTTTAGCGTCTTTTGTGGTCTACATCTTAGCAAAAGGCTTTTCCACTACGTCTGGCAAGGAGAAAGTGTGCCAACACAGAAAACATCTCCCATCGTGTTCTAACGTTGCACGGAGGTCTGCCAAAAGCTTGGCATGAAGAAAAGAAAAGTTGTCCAAAAGAGCTTCCAATCGAATATTCATGTGATTGGAAAAGTCAGGAGAGTGGTAAGGTACTGTTTTCTATCAGTTGGCAAGCTGCGCACACAATCCCAATGTAATACAGCATCCTTCTTCACCTTACCAATGCAGCCGCTCTCTCGGGCTCCTGGAGCCGAAGAAGCGGCTTCTTCGCGCAAAGACGATTGTACCGGTCACAGTGCTCTCTTAGCGCGGCTTCTGCCGAAAGAAGCCCGGGAGCGGCTCTTAGCTCCGGAGAGCATCGTACCTTCGTCTTTAGCGTCTTTTGTGGTCTACATCTTAGCAAAAATCTTTTCCACTACGTCTGGCAAGGAGAAAGTGTGCCAGCACAGAAAACATCTCCCATCGTGTTCTAACGTTGCACGGAGGTCTGCCAAGTGTTTGACAAGAAGAGAAGAAAAGTTGTCCAAAACAGCTTCCAATCGAATATTCATGTGATTGGAAAAGTCAGGAGAGTGGTAAGGTACTGTTTTCTATCAGTTGGCAAGGTGCGCGCACAATCCCAATGTAATACAGTATCCTTCTTCACCTTTCCGAAGCTGCCGCTCTCTCCGGCTCCTGGAGCCGAAGAAGCGGCTTCTTCGCGCAAAGACGATTGTACCGGTCACAGTGCTCTCTTAGCGCGGCTTCTGCCGAAAGAAGCCCGGGAGCGGCTCCTAGCTCCGGAGAGCATCGTACCTTCGTCTTTAGGGTCTTTTGTGGTCTACATCTTAGCAAAAAGCTTTTCCACTATGTCTGGAAAGGAAAACCTGCGCCAGCACAGAAAACATCTCCCATCGTGTTCTGGACGTTGCACGGAGGTCTGCCAAGTGTTTGACAAGAAGAGAAGAAAAGTTGTCCTAAAGAGCTTCCAATCGAATATTCATGTGATTGGAAAAGTCAGGAGAGTGGTAAGGTACTGTTTTCTATCAGTTGGCAAGCTGCGCACACAATCCCATTGTAATACAGCATCCTTCTTCACCTTTCCGAAGCTGCCGCTCTCTCCGCTCCTGGAGCCGAAGAAGCGGCTTCTTCGCGCAAAGACGATTGTACCGGTCACAGTGCTCTCTTAGCGCGGCTTCTGCCGAAAGAAGCCCGGGAGCGGCTCTTAGCTCCGGAGAGCATTGTACCTTCGTCTTTAGCGTCTTTTGTGGTCTACATCTTAGCAGAAAGCTTTTCCACTATGTCTGGCAAGGAAAACCTGCGCCAGCACAGAAAACATCTCCCATCGTGTTCTGGACGTTGCACGGTGGTCTGCCAAGTGTTTGACAAGAAGAGAAGAAAAGTTGTCCAAAACAGCTTCCAATCGAATATTCATGTGATTGGAAAAGTCAGGAGAGTGGTAAGGTACTGTTTTCTATCAGTTGGCAAGCTGCGCACACAATCCCAGTGCAATACAGCATCCTTCTTCACCTTTCCGAAGTTGCCGCTCTCTCCGCTCCTGGAGCCGAAGAAGCGGCTTCTTCGCGCAAAGACGATTGTACCGGTCACAGTGCTCTCTTAGCGCGGCTTCTGCCGAAAGAAGCCCGGGAGCGGCTCTTAGCTCCGGAGAGCATCGTACCTTCGTCTTTAGCGTCTTTTGTGGTCTACATCTTAGCAAAAAGCTTATCCACTATGTCTGGCAAGGAGGAAGTGTGCCAGCACAGAAAACATCTCCCATCGTGTTCTACCGTTGCACGGATGTCTGCCAAGTGCTTGGCATGAAGAAAAGAAAAGTTGTCCAAAACAGCTTCCAATCGAATATTCATGTGATTGGAAAAGTCAGGAGAGTGGTAAGGTACTGTTTACTATCAGTTGGCAAGCTGCACACACAATCCCAATGTAATACAGCATCCTTCTTCACCTTTCCGATGCTGCCGCTCTCTCCGGCTCCTGGAGCCGAAGAAGCGGCTTCTTCGCGCAAAGACGATTGCACCGGTCACAGTGCTCTCTTAGCGCGGCTTCTGCCGAAAGAAGCCCGGGAGCGGCTCTTAGCTCCGGAGAGCATCGTACCTTCGTCTTTAGCGTCTTTTGTGGTCTACATCTTAGCAAAAAGCTTTTCCACTACGTCTGGCAAGGAGAAAGTGTGCCAACACAGAAAACATCTCCCATCGTGTTCTAACGTTGCACGGAGGTCTGCCATGTGTTTGACAAGAAGAGAAGAAAAGTTGTCCAAAACAGCTTCCAATCGAATATTCATGTGATTGGAAAAGTCAGGAGAGTGGTAAGGTACTGTTTTCTATCAGTTGGCAAGCTGCGCACACAATCCCAATGTAATACAGCATCCTTCTTCACCTTTCCGAAGCTGCCGCTCTCTCCGGCTCCTGGAGCCGAAGAAGCGGCTTCTTCGCGCAAAGACGATTGTACCGGTCACAGTGCTCTCTTAGCGCGGCTTCTGCCGAAAGAAGCCCGGGAGCGGCTCTTAGCTCCGGAGAGCATCGTACCTTCGTCTTTAGCGTCTTTTGTGGTCTACATATTAGCAAAAAGCTTTTCCACTATGTCTGGCAAGGAGAAAGTGTGCCAGCACAGAAAACATCTCCCATCGTGTTCTGGACGTTGCACGGAGGTCTGCAAGTGTTTGGCATGAAGAAAAGAAAAGCTGTCCAAAAGAGCTTCCAATCGAATATTCATGTGATTGGAAAAGTCAGGAGAGTGGTAAGGTACTGTTTTCTATCAGTTGGCAAGCTGCGCACACAATCCCAATGTAATACAGCATCCTTCTTCACCTTTCCGAAGCTGCCGCTCTCTCCGGCTCCTGGAGCCGAAGAAGCGGCTTCTTCGCGCAAAGACGATTGTACCGGTCACAGTGCTCTCTTAGCGCGGCTTCTGCCGAAAGAAGCCCGGGAGCGGCTCTTAGCTCCGGAGAGCATCGTACCTTCGTCTTTAGCGTCTTTTGTGGTCTACATCTTAGCAAAAAGCTTTTCCACTACGTCTGGCAAGGAGAAAGTGTGCCAGCACAGAAAACATCTCCCATCGTGTTCTAACGTTGCACGGAGGTCTGCCAAGTGCTTGGCATGAAGAAAAGAAAAGTTGTCCAAAAGAGCTTCCAATCGAATATTCATGTGATTGGAAAAGTCAGGAGAGTGGTAAGGTACTGTTTTCTATCACTTGGCAAGCTGCGCACACAATCCCAGTGTTGTACAGCATCCTTCTTCACCTTTCCGAAGCTGCCGCTCTCTCCGGCTCCTGGAGCCGAAGAAGCGGCTTCTTCGTGCAAAGACGATTGTACCGGTCACAGTGCTCTCTTAGCGCGGCTTCTGCCGAAAGAAGCCCGGGAGCGGCTCTTAGCTAAGCAGAGCATCGTACCTTCGTCTTTAGCGTCTTTTGTGGTCTACATCTTAGCAAAAAGCTTTTCCACTACGTCTGGCAAGGAGAAAGTGTGCCAGCACAGAAAACATCTCCCATCGTGTTCTAACGTTGCACGGAGGTCTGCCAAGTGCTTGGCATGAAGAAAAGAAAAGTTGTCCAAAACAGCTTCCAATCGAATATTCATGTGATTGGAAAAGTCAGGAGAGTGGTAAGGTACTGTTTTCTATCACTTGGCAAGCTGCGCACACAATCCCAGTGTTGTACAGCATCCTTCTTCACCTTTCCGAAGCTTCCGCTCTCTCCGGCTCCTGGAGCCGAAGAAGCGGCTTCTTCGTGCAAAGACGATTGTACCGGTCACAGTGCTCTCTTAGCGCGGCTTCTGCCGAAAGAAGCCCGGGAGCGGCTCTTAGCTCCGGAGAGCATCGTACCTTCGTCTTTAGCGTCTTTTGTGGTCTACATCTTAGCAAAAAGCTTTTCCACTATGTCTGGCAAGGAGGAAGTGTGCCAGCACAGAAAACATCTCCCATCGTGTTCTAACGTTGCACGGAGGTCTGCCAAGTGCTTGGCATGAAGAAAAGAAAAGTTGTCCAAAACAGCTTCCAATCGAATATTCATGTGATTGGAAAAGTCAGGAGAGTGGTAAGGTACTGTTTTCTATCAGTTGGCAAGCTGCGCACACAATCCCAATGTAATACAGCATCCTTCTTCACCTTTCCGATGCTGCCGCTCTCTCCGGCTCCTGGAGCCGAAGAAGCGGCTTCTTCGCGCAAAGACGATTGTACCGGTCACAGTGCTCTCTTAGCGCGGCCTCTGCCGAAAGAAGCCCGGGAGCGGCTCTTAGCTCCGGAGAGCATCGTACCTTCGTCTTTAGCGTCTTTTGTGGTCTACATCTTAGCAAAAAGCTTTTCCACTACGTCTGGCAAGGAGAAAGTGTGCCAGCACAGAAAACAACTCCCATCGTGTTCTACCGTTGCACGGAGGTCTGCCAAGTGCTTGGCATGAAGAAAAGAAAAGTTGTCCAAAACAGCTTCCAATTGAATATTCATGTGATTGGAAAAGTCAGGAGAGTGGTAAGGTACTGTTTTCTATCAGTTGGCAAGCTGCGCACACAATCCCAATGTAATACAGCATCCTTCTTCACATTTCCGAAGCTGCCGCTCTCTCCGGATCCTGGAGCCGAAGAAGCGGCTTCTTCGCGCAAAGACGATTGTACCGCTCACAGTGCTCTCTTAGCGCGGCTTCTGCCGAAAGAAGCCCGGGAGCGGCTCTTAGCTCCGGAGAGCATCGTACCTTCGTCTTTAGCGTCTTTTGTGGTCTACATCTTAGCAAAAAGCTTTTCCACTACGTCTGGCAAGGAAAACCTGCGCCAGCACAGAAAACATCTCCCATCGTGTTCTGGACGTTGCACGGAGGTCTGCAAGTGTTTGGCATGAAGAAAAGAAAAGTTGTCCAAAACAGCTTCCAATCGAATATTCATGTGATTGGAAAAGTCAGGAGAGTGGTAAGGTACTGTTTTCTATCAGTTGGCAAGCTGCGCACACAATCCCAGTGTTGTACAGCATCCTTCTTCACCTTTCCGATGCTGCCGCTCTCTCGGGCTCCTGGAGCCGAAGAAGCGGCTTCTTCGCGCAAAGACGATTGTACCGGTCACAGTGCTCTCTTAGCGCGGCTTCTGCCGAAAGAAGCCCGGGAGCGGCTCTTAGCTCCGGAGAGCATCGTACCTTCGTCTTTAGCGTCTTTTGTGGTCTACATCTTAGCAGAAAGATTTTCCACTATGTCTGGCAAGGAAAACCTGCGCCAGCACAGAAAACATCTCCCATCGTGTTCTGGACGTTGCACGGATGTCTGCCAAGTGTTTGACAAGAAGAGAAGAAAAGTTGTCCAAAACAGCTTCCAATCGAATATTCATGTGATTGGAAAAGTCAGGAGAGTGGTAAGGTACTGTTTTCTATCAGTTGGCAAGCTGCGCACACAATCCCAATGTAATACAGCATCCTTCTTCACCTTTCCGATGCTGCCGCTCTCTCCGGCTCCTGGAGCCGAAGAAGCGGCTTCTTCGCGCAAAGACGATTGTACCGGTCACAGTGCTCTCTTAGCGCGGCCTCTGCCGAAAGAAGCCCGGGAGCGGCTCTTAGCTCCGGAGAGCATCGTACCTTCGTCTTTAGCGTCTTTTGTGGTCTACATCTTAGCAGAAAGCTTTTCCACTATGTCTGGAAAGGAAAATCTGCGCAAGCAAAGAAAACATCTCCCATCGTGTTCTAACGTTGCACGGAGGTCTGCCAAGTGCTTGGCATGAAGAGAAGAAAAGTTGTCCCAAACAGCTTCCAATCGAATATTCATGTGATTGGAAAAGTCAGGAGAGTGGTAAGGTACTGTTTTCTATCAGTTGGCAAGCTGCGCACACAATCCCAATGTATTACAGCATCCTTCTTCACATTTCCGAAGCTGCCGCTCTCTCCGGCTCCTGGAGCCGAAGAAGCGGCTTCTTCGCGCAAAGACGATTGTACCGGTCACAGTGCTCTCTTAGCGCGGCTTCTGCCGAAAGAAGCCCGGGAGCGGCTCTTAGCTCCGGAGAGCATCGTACCTTCGTCTTTAGCGTCTTTTGTGGTCTACATCTTAGCAAAAGGCTTTTCCACTACGTCTGGCAAGGAAAACCTGCGCCAGCACAGAAAACATCTCCCATCGTGTTCTAACGTTGCACGGAGGTCTGCCAAAAGCTTGGCATGAAGAAAAGAAAAGTTGTCCAAAAGAGCTTCCAATCGAATATTCATGTGATTGGAAAAGTCAGGAGAGTGGTAAGGTACTGTTTTCTATCAGTTGGCAAGCTGCGCACACAATCCCAGTGTTGTACAGCATCCTTCTTCACCTTTCCGATGCTGCCGCTCTCTCCGGCTCCTGGAGCCGAAGAAGCGGCTTCTTCGCGCAAAGACGATTGTACCGGTCACAGTGCTCTCTTAGCGCGGCTTCTGCCGAAAGAAGCCCGGGAGCGGCTCTTAGCTCCGGAGAGCATCGTACCTTCGTCTTTAGCGTCTTTTGTGGTCTACATGTTAGCAAAAAGCTTTTCCACTACGTCTGGCAAGGAAAACCTGCGCCAGCACAGAAAACATCTCCCATCGTGTTCTGGACGTTGCACGGAGGTCTGCAAGTGTTTGGCATGAAGAAAAGAAAAGTTGTCCAAAACAGCTTCCAATGGAATATTCATGTGATTGGAAAAGTCAGGAGAGTGGTAAGGTACTGTTTTCTATCAGTTGGCAAGCTGCGCACACAATCCCAGTGTTGTACAGCATCCTTCTTCACCTTTCCGATGCTGCCGCTCTCTCCGGCTCCTGGAGCCGAAGAAGCGGCTTCTTCGCGCAAAGACGATTGTACCGGTCACAGTGCTCTCTTAGCGCGGCTTCTGCCGAAAGAAGCCCGGGAGCGGCTCTTAGCTCCGGAGAGCATCGTACCTTCGTCTTTAGCGTCTTTTGTGGTCTACATCTTAGCAGAAAGCTTTTCCACTATGTCTGGCAAGGAAAACCTGCGCCAGCACAGAAAACATCTCCCATCGTGTTCTGGACGTTGCACGGAGGTCTGCCAAGTGTTTGACAAGAAGAGAAGAAAAGTTGTCCAAAAGAGCTTCCAATCGAATATTCATGTGATTGGAAAAGTCAGGAGAGTGGTAAGGTACTGTTTTCTATCAGTTGGCAAGCTGCGCACACAATCCCAATGTAATACAGCATCCTTCTTCACCTTACCAATGCTGCCGCTCTCTCCGGCTCCTGGAGCCGAAGAAGCGGCTTCTTCGCGCAAAGACGATTGTACCGGTCACAGTGCTCTCTTAGCGCGGCTTCTGCCGAAAGAAGCCCGGGAGCGGCTCTTAGCTCCGGAGAGCATCGTACCTTCGTCTTTAGCGTCTTTTGTGGTCTACATCTTAGCAAAAAGCTTTTCCACTACGTCTGGCAAGGAGAAAGTGTGCCAACACAGAAAACATCTCCCATCGTGTTCTAACGTTGCACGGAGGTCTGCCAAGTGTTTGACAAGAAGAGAAGAAAAGTTGTCCAAAACAGCTTCCAATCGAATATTCATGTGATTGGAAAAGTCAGGAGAGTGGTAAGGTACTGTTTTCTATCAGTTGGCAAGCTGCGCACACAATCCCAATGTAATACAGCATCCTTCTTCACATTTCCGAAGCTGCCGCTCTCTCCGGCTCCTGGAGCCGAAGAAGCGGCTTCTTCGCGCAAAGACGATTGTACCGGTCACAGTGCTCTCTTAGCGCGGCTTCTGCCGAAAGAAGCCCGGGAGCGGCTCTTAGCTCCGGAGAGCATCGTACCTTCGTCTTTAGCGTCTTTTGTGGTCTACATCTTAGCAAAAGGCTTTTCCACTACGTCTGGCAAGGAAAACCTGCGCCAGCACAGAAAACATCTCCCATCGTGTTCTAACGTTGCACGGAGGTCTGCCAAAAGCTTGGCATGAAGAAAAGAAAAGTTGTCCAAAAGAGCTTCCAATCGAATATTCATGTGATTGGAAAAGTCAGGAGAGTGGTAAGGTACTGTTTTCTATCAGTTGGCAAGCTGCGCACACAATCCCAGTGTTGTACAGCATCCTTCTTCACCTTTCCGAAGCTGCCGCTCTCTCCGGCTCCTGGAGCCGAAGAAGCGGCTTCTTCGCGCAAAGACGATTGTACCGGTCACAGTGCTCTCTTAGCGCGGCTTCTGCCGAAAGAAGCCCGGGAGCGGCTCTTAGCTCCGGAGAGCATCGTACCTTCGTCTTTAGCGTCTTTTGTGGTCTACATCTTAGCAGAAAGCTTTTCCACTATGTCTGGCAAGGAAAACCTGCGCCAGCACAGAAAACATCTCCCATCGTGTTCTGGACGTTGCACGGAGGTCTGCCAAGTGTTTGACAAGAAGAGAAGAAAAGTTGTCCAAAACAGCTTCCAATCGAATATTCATGTGATTGGAAAAGTCAGGAGAGTGGTAAGGTACTGTTTTCTATCAGTTGGCAAGCTGCGCACACAATCCCAGTGTTGTACAGCATCCTTCTTCACCTTTCCGAAGCTGCCGCTCTCTCCGGCTCCTGGAGCCGAAGAAGCGGCTTCTTCGCGCAAAGACGATTGTACCGGTCACAGTGCTCTCTTAGCGCGGCTTCTGCCGAAAGAAGCCCGGGAGCGGCTCTTAGCTCCGGAGAGCATCGTACCTTCGTCTTTAGCGTCTTTTGTGGTCTACATCTTAGCAAAAAGCTTTTCCACTACGTCTGGCAAGGAGGAAGTGTGCCAGCACAGAAAACATCTCCCATCGTGTTCTAACGTTGCACGGATGTCTGCCAAGTGCTTGGCATGAAGAAAAGAAAAGTTGTCCAAAACAGCTTCCAATCGAATATTCATGTGATTGGAAAAGTCAGGAGAGTAGTAAGGTACTGTTTACTATCAGTTGGCAAGCTGCGCACACAATCCCAATGTAATACAGCATCCTTCTTCACCTTTCCGAAGCTGCCGCTCTCTCCGGCTCCTGGAGCCGAAGAAGCGGCTTCTTCGCGCAAAGACGATTGTACCGGTCACAGTGCTCTCTTAGCGCGGCTTCTGCCGAAAGAAGCCCGGGAGCGGCTCTTAGCTCCGGAGAGCATCGTACCTTCGTCTTTAGCGTCTTTTGTGGTCTACATCTTAGCAGAAAGCTTTTCCACTATGTCTGGAAAGGAAAACCTGCGCCAGCACAGAAAACATCTCCCATCGTGTTCTGGACGTTGCACGGAGGTCTGCCAAGTGTTTGACAAGAAGAGAAGAAAAGCTGTCCAAAAGAGCTTCCAATCGAATATTCATGTGATTGGAAAAGTCAGGAGAGTGGTAAGGTACTGTTTTCTATCAGTTGGCAAGCTGCGCACACAATCCCAATGTAATACAGCATCCTTCTTCACCTTTCCGAAGCTGCCGCTCTCTCCGGCTCCTGGAGCCGAAGAAGCGGCTTCTTCGCGCAAAGACGATTGTACCGGTCACAGTGCTCTCTTAGCGCGGCTTCTGCCGAAAGAAGCCCGGGAGTGGCTCTTAGCTCCGGAGATCATCGTACCTTCGTCTTTAGCGTCTTTTGTGGTCTACATCTTAGCAAAAAGCTTTTCCACTACGTCTGGCAAGGAGAAAGTGTGCCAGCACAGAAAACAACTCCCATCGTGTTCTACCGTTGCACGGAGGTCTGCCAAGTGCTTGGCATGAAGAAAAGAAAAGTTGTCCAAAACAGCTTCCAATTGAATATTCATGTGATTGGAAAAGTCAGGAGAGTGGTAAGGTACTGTTTTCTATCAGTTGGCAAGCTGCGCACACAATCCCAGTGTAATACAGCATCCTTCTTCACCTTTCTGAAGCTGCCGCTCTCTCCGGCTCCTGGAGCCGAAGAAGCGGCTTCTTCGCGCAAAGACGATTGTACCGGTCACAGTGCTCTCTTAGCGCGGCTTCTGCCGAAAGAAGCCCGGGAGCGGCTCTTAGCTAAGGAGAGCATCGTACCTTCGTCTTTAGCGTCTTTTGTGGTCTACATCTTAGCAAAAAGCTTTTCCACTACGTCTGGCAAGGAGAAAGTGTGCCAGCACAGAAAACATCTCCCATCGTGTTCTAACGTTGCACGGAGGTCTGCCAAGTGCTTGGCATGAAGAAAAGAAAAGTTGTCCAAAAGAGCTTCCAATCGAATATTCATGTGATTGGAAAAGTCAGGAGAGTGGTAAGGTACTGTTTTCTATCACTTGGCAAGCTGCGCACACAATCCCAGTGTTGTACAGCATCCTTCTTCACCTTTCCGAAGCTGCCGCTCTCTCCGGCTCCTGGAGCCGAAGAAGCGGCTTCTTCGTGCAAAGACGATTGTACCGGTCACAGTGCTCTCTTAGCGCGGCTTCTGCCGAAAGAAGCCCGGGAGCGGCTCTTAGCTCCGGAGAGCATCGTACCTTCGTCTTTAGCGTCTTTTGTGGTCTACATCTTAGCAAAAAGCTTTTCCACTATGTCTGGCAAGGAGGAAGTGTGCCAGCACAGAAAACATCTCCCATCGTGTTCTAACGTTGCACGGAGGTCTGCCAAGTGCTTGGCATGAAGAGAAGAAAAGTTGTCCAAAAGAGCTTCCAATCGAATATTCATGTGATTGGAAAAGTCAGGAGAGTGGTAAGGTACTGTTTTCTATCAGTTGGCAAGCTGCGCACACAATCCCAATGTAATACAGCATCCTTCTTCACATTTCCGAAGCTGCCGCTCTCTCCGGCTCCTGGAGCCGAAGAAGCGGCTTCTTCGCGCAAAGACGATTGTACCGGTCACAGTGCTCTCTTAGCGCGGCTTCTGCCGAAAGAAGCCCGGGAGCGGCTCTTAGCTCCGGAGAGCATCGTACCTTCGTCTTTAGCGTCTTTTGTGGTCTACATCTTAGCAAAAGGCTTTTCCACTACGTCTGGCAAGGAAAACCTGCGCCAGCACAGAAAACATCTCCCATCGTGTTCTAACGTTGCACGGAGGTCTGCCAAAAGCTTGGCATGAAGAAAAGAAAAGTTGTCCAAAAGAGCTTCCAATCGAATATTCATGTGATTGGAAAAGTCAGGAGAGTGGTAAGGTACTGTTTTCTATCAGTTGGCAAGCTGCGCACACAATCCCAGTGTTGTACAGCATCCTTCTTCACCTTTCCGATGCTGCCGCTCTCTCCGGCTCCTGGAGCCGAAGAAGCGGCTTCTTCGCGCAAAGACGATTGTACCGGTCACAGTGCTCTCTTAGCGCGGCTTCTGCCGAAAGAAGCCCGGGAGCGGCTCTTAGCTCCGGAGAGCATCGTACCTTCGTCTTTAGCGTCTTTTGTGGTCTACATCTTAGCAAAAAGCTTTTCCACTACGTCTGGCAAGGAAAACCTGCGCCAACACAGAAAACATCTCCCATCGTGTTCTGGACGTTGCACGGAGGTCTGCCAAGTGCTTGGCATGAAGAAAAGAAAAGTTGTCCAAAACAGCTTCCAATGGAATATTCATGTGATTGGAAAAGTCAGGAGAGTTGTAAGGTACTGTTTTCTATCAGTTGGCAAGCTGCGCACACAATCCCAGTGTTGTACAGCATCCTTCTTCACCTTTCCGATGCTGCCGCTCTCTCCGGCTCCTGGAGCCGAAGAAGCGGCTTCTTCGCGCAAAGACGATTGTACCGGTCACAGTGCTCTCTTAGCGCGGCTTCTGCCGAAAGAAGCCCGGGAGCGGCTCTTAGCTCCGGAGAGCATCGTACCTTCGTCTTTAGCGTCTTTTGTGGTCTACATCTTAGCAGAAAGCTTTTCCACTATGTCTGGCAAGGAAAACCTGCGCCAGCACAGAAAACATCTCCCATCGTGTTCTGGACGTTGCACGGAGGTCTGCCAAGTGTTTGACAAGAAGAGAAGAAAAGTTGTCCAAAAGAGCTTCCAATCGAATATTCATGTGATTGGAAAAGTCAGGAGAGTGGTAAGGTACTGTTTTCTATCAGTTGGCAAGCTGCGCACACAATCCCAGTGTTGTACAGCATCCTTCTTCACCTTTCCGAAGCTGCCGCTCTCTCCGGCTCCTGGAGCCGAAGAAGCGGCTTCTTCGCGCAAAGACGATTGTACCGGTCACAGTGCTCTCTTAGCGCGGCTTCTGCCGAAAGAAGCCCGGGAGCGGCTCTTAGCTCCGGAGAGCATCGTACCTTCGTCTTTAGCGTCTTTTGTGGTCTACATCTTAGCAAAAAGCTTTTCCACTACGTCTGGCAAGGAGGAAGTGTGCCAGCACAGAAAACATCTCCCATCGTGTTCTAACGTTGCACGGATGTCTGCCAAGTGCTTGGCATGAAGAAAAGAAAAGTTGTCCAAAACAGCTTCCAATCGAATATTCATGTGATTGGAAAAGTCAGGAGAGTAGTAAGGTACTGTTTACTATCAGTTGGCAAGCTGCGCACACAATCCCAATGTAATACAGCATCCTTCTTCACCTTTCCGAAGCTGCCGCTCTCTCCGGCTCCTGGAGCCGAAGAAGCGGCTTCTTCGCGCAAAGACGATTGTACCGGTCACAGTGCTCTCTTAGCGCGGCTTCTGCCGAAAGAAGCCCGGGAGCGGCTCTTAGCTCCGGAGAGCATCGTACCTTCGTCTTTAGCGTCTTTTGTGGTCTACATCTTAGCAGAAAGCTTTTCCACTATGTCTGGAAAGGAAAACCTGCGCCAGCACAGAAAACATCTCCCATCGTGTTCTGGACGTTGCACGGAGGTCTGCCAAGTGTTTGACAAGAAGAGAAGAAAAGCTGTCCAAAAGAGCTTCCAATCGAATATTCATGTGATTGGAAAAGTCAGGAGAGTGGTAAGGTACTGTTTTCTATCAGTTGGCAAGCTGCGCACACAATCCCAATGTAATACAGCATCCTTCTTCACCTTTCTGAAGATGCCGCTCTCTCCGGCTCCTGGAGCCGAAGAAGCGGCTTCTTCGCGCAAAGACGATTGTACCGGTCACAGTGCTCTCTTAGCGCGGCTTCTGCCGAAAGAAGCCCGGGAGCGGCTCTTAGCTCCGGAGAGCATCGTACCTTCGTCTTTAGCGTCTTTTGTGGTCTACATCTTAGCAAAAAGCTTTTCCACTACGTCTGGCAAGGAGAAAGTGTGCCAACACAGAAAACATCTCCCATCGTGTTCTAACGTTGCACGGAGGTCTGCCAAGTGCTTGGCATGAAGAAAAGAAAAGTTGTCCAAAACAGCTTCCAATCAAATATTCATGTGATTGGAAAAGTCAGGAGAGTGGTAAGGTACTGTTTTCTATCAGTTGGCAAGCTGTGCACACAATCCCAATGTAATACAGCATCCTTCTTCACCTTTCCGAAGCTGCCGCTCTCTCCGGCTCCTGGAGCCGAAGAAGCGGCTTCTTCGCGCAAAGACGATTGTACCGGTCACAGTGCTCTCTTAGCGCGGCTTCTGCCGAAAGAAGCCCGGGAGTGGCTCTTAGCTCCGGAGAGCATCGTACCTTCGTCTTTAGCGTCTTTTGTGGTCTACATCTTAGCAAAAAGCTTTTCCACTACGTCTGGCAAGGAGAAAGTGTGCCAGCACAGAAAACAACTCCCATCGTGTTCTACCGTTGCACGGAGGTCTGCCAAGTGCTTGGCATGAAGAAAAGAAAAGTTGTCCAAAACAGCTTCCAATTGAATATTCCTGTGATTGGAAAAGTCAGGAGAGTGGTAAGGTACTTTTTTCTATCAGTTGGCAAGCTGCGCACACAATCCCAGTGTAATACAGCATCCTTCTTCACCTTTCTGAAGCTGCCGCTCTCTCCGGCTCCTGGAGCCGAAGAAGCGGCTTCTTCGCGCAAAGACGATTGTACCGGTCACAGTGCTCTCTTAGCGCGGCTTCTGCCGAAAGAAGCCCGGGAGCGGCTCTTAGCTAAGGAGAGCATCGTACCTTCGTCTTTAGCGTCTTTTGTGGTCTACATCTTAGCAAAAAGCTTTTCCACTACGTCTGGCAAGGAGAAAGTGTGCCAGCACAGAAAACATCTCCCATCGTGTTCTACCGTTGCACGGAGGTCTGCCAAGTGCTTGGCATGAAGAAAAGAAAAGTTGTCCAAAAGAGCTTCCAATCGAATATTCATGTGATTGGAAAAGTCAGGAGAGTGGTAAGGTACTGTTTTCTATCAGTTGGCAAGCTGCGCACACAATCCCAGTGTTGTACAGCATCCTTCTTCACCTTTCCGAAGCTGCCGCTCTCTCCGGCTCCTGGAGCCGAAGAAGCGGCTTCTTCGTGCAAAGACGATTGTACCGGTCACAGTGCTCTCTTAGCGCGGCTTCTGCCGAAAGAAGCCCGGGAGCGGCTCTTAGCTCCGGAGAGCATCGTACCTTCGTCTTTAGCGTCTTTTGTGGTCTACATCTTAGCAAAAAGCTTTTCCACTATGTCTGGCAAGGAGGAAGTGTGCCAGCACAGAAAACATCTCCCATCGTGTTCTAACGTTGCACGGAGGTCTGCCAAGTGCTTGGCATGAAGAAAAGAAAAGTTGTCCAAAACAGCTTCCAATCGAATATTCATGTGATTGGAAAAGTCAGGAGAGTGGTAAGGTACTGTTTACTATCAGTTGGCAAGCTGCGCACACAATCCCAATGTAATACAGCATCCTTCTTCACCTTTCCGATGCTGCCGCTCTCTCCGGCTCCTGGAGCCGAAGAAGCGGCTTCTTCGCGCAAAGACGATTGTACCGGTCACAGTGCTCTCTTAGCGCGGCTTCTGCCGAAAGAAGCCCGGGAGCGGCTCCTAGCTCCGGAGAGCATCGTACCTTCGTCTTTAGCGTCTTTTGTGGTCTACATCTTAGCAAAAAGCTTTTCCACTACGTCTGGCAAGGAGAAAGTGTGCCAGCACAGAAAACAACTCCCATCGTGTTCTACCGTTGCACGGAGGTCTGCCAAGTGCTTGGCATGAAGAAA
Source organism: Ammospiza caudacuta (assembly GCF_027887145.1). Lineage (NCBI taxonomy): Eukaryota > Metazoa > Chordata > Aves > Passeriformes > Passerellidae > Ammospiza > Ammospiza caudacuta. Next base: position 22,538,346 of record NC_080597.1, read on the forward strand.
AGAAAAGTTGTCCAAAACAGCTTCCAATTGAATATTCATGTGATTGGAAAAGTCAGGAGAGTGGTAAGGTACTGTTTTCTATCAGTTGGCAAGCTGCGCACACAATCCCAATGTAATACAGCATCCTTCTTCACCTTTCCGAAGCTGCCGCTCTCTCCGGATCCTGGAGCCGAAGAAGCGGCTTCTTCGCGCAAAGACGATTGTACCGCTCACAGTGCTCTCTTAGCGCGGCTTCTGCCGAAAGAAGCCCGGGAGCGGCTCTTAGCTCCGGAGAGCATCGTACCTTCGTCTTTAGCGTCTTTTGTGGTCTACATCTTAGCAAAAAGCTTTTCCACTACGTCTGGCAAGGAGAAAGTGTGCCAGCACAGAAAACAACTCCCATCGTGTTCTACCGTTGCACGGAGGTCTGCCAAGTGCTTGGCATGAAGAAAAGAAAAGTTGTCCAAAACAGCTTCCAATTGAATATTCATGTGATTGGAAAAGTCAGGAGAGTGGTAAGGTACTGTTTTCTATCAGTTGGCAAGCTGCGCACACAATCCCAATGTAATACAGCATCCTTCTTCACATTTCCGAAGCTGCCGCTCTCTCCGGATCCTGGAGCCGAAGAAGCGGCTTCTTCGCGCAAAGACGATTGTACCGGTCACAGTGCTCTCTTAGCGCGGCTTCTGCCGAAAGAAGCCCGGGAGCGGCTCTTAGCTCCGGAGAGCATCGTACCTTCGTCTTTAGCGTCTTTTGTGGTCTACATCTTAGCAAAAAGCTTTTCCACTACGTCTGGCAAGGAAAACCTGCGCCAACACAGAAAACATCTCCCATCGTGTTCTGGACGTTGCACGGAGGTCTGCAAGTGTTTGGCATGAAGAAAAGAAAAGTTGTCCAAAACAGCTTCCAATCAAATATTCATGTGATTGGAAAAGTCAGGAGAGTGGTAAGGTACTGTTTTCTATCAGTTGGCAAGCTGCGCACACAATCCCAGTGTTGTACAGCATCCTTCTTCACCTTTCCGATGCTGCCGCTCTCTCCGGCTCCTGGAGCCGAAGAAGCGGCTTCTTCGCGCAAAGACGATTGTACCGGTCACAGTGCTCTCTTAGCGCGGCTTCTGCCGAAAGAAGCCCGGGAGCGGCTCTTAGCTCCGGAGAGCATCGTACCTTCGTCTTTAGCGTCTTTTGTGGTCTACATCTTAGCAGAAAGCTTTTCCACTATGTCGGCAAGGAAAACCTGCGCCAGCACAGAAAACATGTCCCATCGTGTTCTGGACGTTGCACGGAGGTCTGCCAAGTGTTTGACAAGAAGAGAAGAAAAGTTGTCCAAAACAGCTTCCAATCGAATATTCATGTGATTGGAAAAGTCAGGAGAGTGGTAAGGTACTGTTTTCTATCAGTTGGCAAGCTGCGCACACAATCCCAATGTATTACAGCATCCTTCTTCACCTTTCCGATGCTGCCGCTCTCTCCGGCTCCTGGAGCCGAAGAAGCGGCTTCTTCGCGCAAAGACGATTGTACCGGTCACAGTGCTCTCTTAGCGCGGCCTCTGCCGAAAGAAGCCCGGGAGCGGCTCTTAGCTCCGGAGAGCATCGTACCTTCGTCTTTAGCGTCTTTTGTGGTCTACATCTTAGCAGAAAGCTTTTCCACTATGTCTGGCAAGGAAAACCTGCGCAAGAAAAGAAAACATCTCCCATCGTGTTCTAACGTTGCACGGATGTCTGCCAAGTGCTTGGCATGAAGAGAAGAAAAGTTGTCCAAAACAGCTTCCAATCGAATATTCATGTGATTGGAAAAGTCAGGAGAGTGGTAAGGTACTGTTTTCTATCAGTTGGCAAGCTGCGCACACAATCCCAATGTAATACAGCATCCTTCTTCACATTTCCGAAGCTGCCGCTCTCTCCGGCTCCTGGAGCCGAAGAAGCGGCTTCTTCGCGCAAAGACGATTGTACCGGTCACAGTGCTCTCTTAGCGCGGCTTCTGCCGAAAGAAGCCCGGGAGCGGCTCTTAGCTCCGGAGAGCATCGTACCTTCGTCTTTAGGGTCTTTTGTGGTCTACATCTTAGCAAAAAGCTTTTCCACTATGTCTGGCAAGGAGAAAGTGTGCCAGCACAGAAAACATCTCCCATCGTGTTCTGGACGTTGCACGGAGGTCTGCAAGTGTTGGGCATGAAGAAAAGAAAAGCTGTCCAAAAGGGCTTCCAATCGAATATTCATGTGATTGGAAAAGTCAGGAGAGTGGTAAGGTACTGTTTTCTATCAGTTGGCAAGCTGCGCACACAATCCCAGTGTAATACAGCATCCTTCTTCACCTTTCTGAAGCTGCCGCTCTCTCCGGCTCCTGGAGCCGAAGAAGCGGCTTCTTCGCGCAAAGACGATTGTACCGGTCACAGTGCTCTCTTAGCGCGGCTTCTGCCGAAAGAAGCCCGGGAGCGGCTCTTAGCTCCGGAGAGCATCGTACCTTCGTCTTTAGCGTCTTTTGTGGTCTACATCTTAGCAAAAAGCTTTTCCACTACGTCTGGCAAGGAGAAAGTGTGCCAGCACAGAAAACAACTCCCATCGTGTTCTACCGTTGCACGGAGGTCTGCCAAGTGCTTGGCATGAAGAAAAGAAAAGTTGTCCAAAACAGCTTCCAATTGAATATTCATGTGATTGGAAAAGTCAGGAGAGTGGTAAGGTACTGTTTTCTATCAGTTGGCAAGCTGCGCACACAATCCCAATGTAATACAGCATCCTTCTTCACCTTTCTGAAGCTGCCGCTCTCTCCGGCTCCTGGAGCCGAAGAAGCGGCTTCTTCGCGCAAAGACGATTGTACCGGTCACAGTGCTCTCTTAGCGCGGCTTCTGCCGAAAGAAGCCCGGGAGCGGCTCTTAGCTCCGGAGAGCATCGTACCTTCGTCTTTAGCGTCTTTTGTGGTCTACATCTTAGCAGAAAGCTTTTCCACTACGTCTGGCAAGGAGAAAGTGTGCCAGCACAGAAAACAACTCCCATCGTGTTCTACCGTTGCACGGAGGTCTGCCAAGTGTTTGGCATGAAGAAAAGAAAAGTTGTCCAAAACAGCTTCCAATTGAATATTCATGTGATTGGAAAAGTCAGGAGAGTGGTAAGGTACTGTTTTCTATCAGTTGGCAAGCTGCGCACACAATCCCAATGTAATACAGCATCCTTCTTCACATTTCCGAAGCTGCCGCTCTCTCCGGATCCTGGAGCCGAAGAAGCGGCTTCTTCGCGCAAAGACGATTGTACCGCTCACAGTGCTCTCTTAGCGCGGCTTCTGCCGAAAGAAGCCCGGGAGCGGCTCTTAGCTCCGGAGAGCATCGTACCTTCGTCTTTAGCGTCTTTTGTGGTCTACATCTTAGCAAAAAGCTTTTCCACTACGTCTGGCAAGGAAAACCTGCGCCAGCACAGAAAACATCTCCCATCGTGTTCTGGACGTTGCACGGAGGTCTGCCAAGTGTTTGACAAGAAGAGAAGAAAAGTTGTCCAAAACAGCTTCCAATCGAATATTCATGTGATTGGAAAAGTCAGGAGAGTGGTAAGGTACTGTTTTCTATCAGTTGGCAAGCTGCGCACACAATCCCAGTGTTGTACAGCATCCTTCTTCACCTTTCCGATGCTGCCGCTCTCTCGGGCTCCTGGAGCCGAAGAAGCGGCTTCTTCGCGCAAAGACGATTGTACCGGTCACAGTGCTCTCTTAGCGCGGCTTCTGCCGAAAGAAGCCCGGGAGCGGCTCTTAGCTCCGGAGAGCATCGTACCTTCGTCTTTAGCGTCTTTTGTGGTCTACATCTTAGCAGAAAGCTTTTCCACTATGTCGGCAAGGAAAACCTGCGCCACCACAGAAAACATCTCCCATCGTGTTCTGGACGTTGCACGGATGTCTGCCAAGTGTTTGACAAGAAGAGAAGAAAAGTTGTCCAAAACAGCTTCCAATCGAATATTCATGTGATTGGAAAAGTCAGGAGAGTAGTAAGGTACTGTTTACTATCAGTTGGCAAGCTGCGCACACAATCCCAATGTAATACAGCATCCTTCTTCACCTTTCCGAAGCTGCCGCTCTCTCCGGCTCCTGGAGCCGAAGAAGCGGCTTCTTCGCGCAAAGACGATTGTACCGGTCACAGTGCTCTCTTAGCGCGGCTTCTGCCGAAAGAAGCCCGGGAGCGGCTCTTAGCTCCGGAGAGCATCGTACCTTCGTCTTTAGCGTCTTTTGTGGTCTACATCTTAGCAGAAAGCTTTTCCACTATGTCTGGAAAGGAAAACCTGCGCCAGCACAGAAAACATCTCCCATCGTGTTCTGGACGTTGCACGGAGGTCTGCCAAGTGTTTGACAAGAAGAGAAGAAAAGCTGTCCAAAAGAGCTTCCAATCGAATATTCATGTGATTGGAAAAGTCAGGAGAGTGGTAAGGTACTGTTTTCTATCAGTTGGCAAGCTGCGCACACAATCCCAATGTAATACAGCATCCTTCTTCACCTTTCTGAAGATGCCGCTCTCTCCGGCTCCTGGAGCCGAAGAAGCGGCTTCTTCGCGCAAAGACAATTGTACCGGTCACAGTGCTCTCTTAGCGCGGCTTCTGCCGAAAGAAGCCCGGGAGCGGCTCTTAGCTCCGGAGAGCATCGTACCTTCGTCTTTAGCGTCTTTTGTGGTCTACATCTTAGCAAAAAGCTTTTCCACTACGTCTGGCAAGGAGAAAGTGTGCCAGCACAGAAAACATCTCCCATCGTGTTCTAACGTTGCACGGAGGTCTGCCAAGTGCTTGGCATGAAGAAAAGAAAAGTTGTCCAAAACAGCTTCCAATGGAATATTCATGTGATTGGAAAAGTCAGGAGAGTGGTAAGGTACTGTTTTCTATCAGTTGGCAAGCTGTGCACACAATCCCAATGTAATACAGCATCCTTCTTCACCTTTCCGAAGCTGCCGCTCTCTCCGGCTCCTGGAGCCGAAGAAGCGGCTTCTTCGCGCAAAGACGATTGTACCGGTCACAGTGCTCTCTTAGCGCGGCTTCTGCCGAAAGAAGCCCGGGAGCGGCTCTTAGCTCCGGAGATCATCGTACCTTCGTCTTTAGCGTCTTTTGTGGTCTACATCTTAGCAAAAAGCTTTTCCACTACGTCTGGCAAGGAGAAAGTGTGCCAGCACAGAAAACAACTCCCATCGTGTTCTACCGTTGCACGGAGGTCTGCCAAGTGCTTGGCATGAAGAAAAGAAAAGTTGTCCAAAACAGCTTCCAATTGAATATTCATGTGATTGGAAAAGTCAGGAGAGTGGTAAGGTACTGTTTTCTATCAGTTGGCAAGCTGCGCACACAATCCCAGTGTAATACAGCATCCTTCTTCACCTTTCTGAAGCTGCCGCTCTCTCCGGCTCCTGGAGCCGAAGAAGCGGCTTCTTCGCGCAAAGACGATTGTACCGGTCACAGTGCTCTCTTAGCGCGGCTTCTGCCGAAAGAAGCCCGGGAGCGGCTCTTAGCTAAGGAGAGCATCGTACCTTCGTCTTTAGCGTCTTTTGTGGTCTACATCTTAGCAAAAAGCTTTTCCACTACGTCTGGCAAGGAGAAAGTGTGCCAGCACAGAAAACATCTCCCATCGTGTTCTAACGTTGCACGGAGGTCTGCCAAGTGCTTGGCATGAAGAAAAGAAAAGTTGTCCAAAAGAGCTTCCAATCGAATATTCATGTGATTGGAAAAGTCAGGAGAGTGGTAAGGTACTGTTTTCTATCACTTGGCAAGCTGCGCACACAATCCCAGTGTTGTACAGCATCCTTCTTCACCTTTCCGAAGCTGCCGCTCTCTCCGGCTCCTGGAGCCGAAGAAGCGGCTTCTTCGTGCAAAGACGATTGTACCGGTCACAGTGCTCTCTTAGCGCGGCTTCTGCCGAAAGAAGCCCGGGAGCGGCTCTTAGCTCCGGAGAGCATCGTACCTTCGTCTTTAGCGTCTTTTGTGGTCTACATCTTAGCAAAAAGCTTTTCCACTATGTCTGGCAAGGAGGAAGTGTGCCAGCACAGAAAACATCTCCCATCGTGTTCTAACGTTGCACGGAGGTCTGCCAAGTGCTTGGCATGAAGAGAAGAAAAGTTGTCCAAAAGAGCTTCCAATCGAATATTCATGTGATTGGAAAAGTCAGGAGAGTGGTAAGGTACTGTTTTCTATCAGTTGGCAAGCTGCGCACACAATCCCAATGTAATACAGCATCCTTCTTCACATTTCCGAAGCTGCCGCTCTCTCCGGCTCCTGGAGCCGAAGAAGCGGCTTCTTCGCGCAAAGACGATTGTACCGGTCACAGTGCTCTCTTAGCGCGGCTTCTGCCGAAAGAAGCCCGGGAGCGGCTCTTAGCTCCGGAGAGCATCGTACCTTCGTCTTTAGCGTCTTTTGTGGTCTACATCTTAGCAAAAGGCTTTTCCACTACGTCTGGCAAGGAAAACCTGCGCCAGCACAGAAAACATCTCCCATCGTGTTCTAACGTTGCACGGAGGTCTGCCAAAAGCTTGGCATGAAGAAAAGAAAAGTTGTCCAAAAGAGCTTCCAATCGAATATTCATGTGATTGGAAAAGTCAGGAGAGTGGTAAGGTACTGTTTTCTATCAGTTGGCAAGCTGCGCACACAATCCCAGTGTTGTACAGCATCCTTCTTCACCTTTCCGATGCTGCCGCTCTCTCCGGCTCCTGGAGCCGAAGAAGCGGCTTCTTCGCGCAAAGACGATTGTACCGGTCACAGTGCTCTCTTAGCGCGGCTTCTGCCGAAAGAAGCCCGGGAGCGGCTCTTAGCTCCGGAGAGCATCGTACCTTCGTCTTTAGCGTCTTTTGTGGTCTACATCTTAGCAAAAAGCTTTTCCACTACGTCTGGCAAGGAAAACCTGCGCCAACACAGAAAACATCTCCCATCGTGTTCTGGACGTTGCACGGAGGTCTGCCAAGTGCTTGGCATGAAGAAAAGAAAAGTTGTCCAAAACAGCTTCCAATGGAATATTCATGTGATTGGAAAAGTCAGGAGAGTTGTAAGGTACTGTTTTCTATCAGTTGGCAAGCTGCGCACACAATCCCAGTGTTGTACAGCATCCTTCTTCACCTTTCCGATGCTGCCGCTCTCTCCGGCTCCTGGAGCCGAAGAAGCGGCTTCTTCGCGCAAAGACGATTGTACCGGTCACAGTGCTCTCTTAGCGCGGCTTCTGCCGAAAGAAGCCCGGGAGCGGCTCTTAGCTCCGGAGAGCATCGTACCTTCGTCTTTAGCGTCTTTTGTGGTCTACATCTTAGCAGAAAGCTTTTCCACTATGTCTGGCAAGGAAAACCTGCGCCAGCACAGAAAACATCTCCCATCGTGTTCTGGACGTTGCACGGAGGTCTGCCAAGTGTTTGACAAGAAGAGAAGAAAAGTTGTCCAAAACAGCTTCCAATCGAATATTCATGTGATTGGAAAAGTCAGGAGAGTGGTAAGGTACTGTTTTCTATCAGTTGGCAAGCTGCGCACACAATCCCAGTGTTGTACAGCATCCTTCTTCACCTTTCCGAAGCTGCCGCTCTCTCCGGCTCCTGGAGCCGAAGAAGCGGCTTCTTCGCGCAAAGACGATTGTACCGGTCACAGTGCTCTCTTAGCGCGGCTTCTGCCGAAAGAAGCCCGGGAGCGGCTCTTAGCTCCGGAGAGCATCGTACCTTCGTCTTTAGCGTCTTTTGTGGTCTACATCTTAGCAAAAAGCTTTTCCACTACGTCTGGCAAGGAGGAAGTGTGCCAGCACAGAAAACATCTCCCATCGTGTTCTAACGTTGCACGGATGTCTGCCAAGTGCTTGGCATGAAGAAAAGAAAAGTTGTCCAAAACAGCTTCCAATCGAATATTCATGTGATTGGAAAAGTCAGGAGAGTAGTAAGGTACTGTTTACTATCAGTTGGCAAGCTGCGCACACAATCCCAATGTAATACAGCATCCTTCTTCACCTTTCCGAAGCTGCCGCTCTCTCCGGCTCCTGGAGCCGAAGAAGCGGCTTCTTCGCGCAAAGACGATTGTACCGGTCACAGTGCTCTCTTAGCGCGGCTTCTGCCGAAAGAAGCCCGGGAGCGGCTCTTAGCTCCGGAGAGCATCGTACCTTCGTCTTTAGCGTCTTTTGTGGTCTACATCTTAGCAGAAAGCTTTTCCACTATGTCTGGAAAGGAAAACCTGCGCCAGCACAGAAAACATCTCCCATCGTGTTCTGGACGTTGCACGGAGGTCTGCCAAGTATTTGACAAGAAGAGAAGAAAAGCTGTCCAAAAGAGCTTCCAATCGAATATTCATGTGATTGGAAAAGTCAGGAGAGTGGTAAGGTACTGTTTTCTATCAGTTGGCAAGCTGCGCACACAATCCCAATGTAATACAGCATCCTTCTTCACCTTTCTGAAGATGCCGCTCTCTCCGGCTCCTGGAGCCGAAGAAGCGGCTTCTTCGCGCAAAGACAATTGTACCGGTCACAGTGCTCTCTTAGCGCGGCTTCTGCCGAAAGAAGCCCGGGAGCGGCTCTTAGCTCCGGAGAGCATCGTACCTTCGTCTTTAGCGTCTTTTGTGGTCTACATCTTAGCAAAAAGCTTTTCCACTACGTCTGGCAAGGAGAAAGTGTGCCAACACAGAAAACATCTCCCATCGTGTTCTAACGTTGCACGGAGGTCTGCCAAGTGCTTGGCATGAAGAAAAGAAAAGTTGTCCAAAACAGCTTCCAATCAAATATTCATGTGATTGGAAAAGTCAGGAGAGTGGTAAGGTACTGTTTTCTATCAGTTGGCAAGCTGTGCACACAATCCCAATGTAATACAGCATCCTTCTTCACCTTTCCGAAGCTGCCGCTCTCTCCGGCTCCTGGAGCCGAAGAAGCGGCTTCTTCGCGCAAAGACGATTGTACCGGTCACAGTGCTCTCTTAGCGCGGCTTCTGCCGAAAGAAGCCCGGGAGTGGCTCTTAGCTCCGGAGAGCATCGTACCTTCGTCTTTAGCGTCTTTTGTGGTCTACATCTTAGCAAAAAGCTTTTCCACTACGTCTGGCAAGGAGAAAGTGTGCCAGCACAGAAAACAACTCCCATCGTGTTCTACCGTTGCACGGAGGTCTGCCAAGTGCTTGGCATGAAGAAAAGAAAAGTTGTCCAAAACAGCTTCCAATTGAATATTCCTGTGATTGGAAAAGTCAGGAGAGTGGTAAGGTACTTTTTTCTATCAGTTGGCAAGCTGCGCACACAATCCCAGTGTAATACAGCATCCTTCTTCACCTTTCTGAAGCTGCCGCTCTCTCCGGCTCCTGGAGCCGAAGAAGCGGCTTCTTCGCGCAAAGACGATTGTACCGGTCACAGTGCTCTCTTAGCGCGGCTTCTGCCGAAAGAAGCCCGGGAGCGGCTCTTAGCTAAGGAGAGCATCGTACCTTCGTCTTTAGCGTCTTTTGTGGTCTACATCTTAGCAAAAAGCTTTTCCACTACGTCTGGCAAGGAGAAAGTGTGCCAGCACAGAAAACATCTCCCATCGTGTTCTACCGTTGCACGGAGGTCTGCCAAGTGCTTGGCATGAAGAAAAGAAAAGTTGTCCAAAAGAGCTTCCAATCGAATATTCATGTGATTGGAAAAGTCAGGAGAGTGGTAAGGTACTGTTTTCTATCACTTGGCAAGCTGCGCACACAATCCCAGTGTTGTACAGCATCCTTCTTCACCTTTCCGAAGCTGCCGCTCTCTCCGGCTCCTGGAGCCGAAGAAGCGGCTTCTTCGTGCAAAGACGATTGTACCGGTCACAGTGCTCTCTTAGCGCGGCTTCTGCCGAAAGAAGCCCGGGAGCGGCTCTTAGCTCCGGAGAGCATCGTACCTTCGTCTTTAGCGTCTTTTGTGGTCTACATCTTAGCAAAAAGCTTTTCCACTATGTCTGGCAAGGAGGAAGTGTGCCAGCACAGAAAACATCTCCCATCGTGTTCTAACGTTGCACGGAGGTCTGCCAAGTGCTTGGCATGAAGAAAAGAAAAGTTGTCCAAAACAGCTTCCAATCGAATATTCATGTGATTGGAAAAGTCAGGAGAGTGGTAAGGTACTGTTTACTATCAGTTGGCAAGCTGCGCACACAATCCCAATGTAATACAGCATCCTTCTTCACCTTTCCGATGCTGCCGCTCTCTCCGGCTCCTGGAGCCGAAGAAGCGGCTTCTTCGCGCAAAGACGATTGTACCGGTCACAGTGCTCTCTTAGCGCGGCTTCTGCCGAAAGAAGCCCGGGAGCGGCTCCTAGCTCCGGAGAGCATCGTACCTTCGTCTTTAGCGTCTTTTGTGGTCTACATCTTAGCAAAAAGCTTTTCCACTACGTCTGGCAAGGAGAAAGTGTGCCAGCACAGAAAACAACTCCCATCGTGTTCTACCGTTGCACGGAGGTCTGCCAAGTGCTTGGCATGAAGAAAAGAAAAGTTGTCCAAAACAGCTTCCAATTGAATATTCATGTGATTGGAAAAGTCAGGAGAGTGGTAAGGTACTGTTTTCTATCAGTTGGCAAGCTGCGCACACAATCCCAATGTAATACAGCATCCTTCTTCACCTTTCCGAAGCTGCCGCTCTCTCCGGATCCTGGAGCCGAAGAAGCGGCTTCTTCGCGCAAAGACGATTGTACCGCTCACAGTGCTCTCTTAGCGCGGCTTCTGCCGAAAGAAGCCCGGGAGCGGCTCTTAGCTCCGGAGAGCATCGTACCTTCGTCTTTAGCGTCTTTTGTGGTCTACATCTTAGCAAAAAGCTTTTCCACTACGTCTGGCAAGGAGAAAGTGTGCCAGCACAGAAAACAACTCCCATCGTGTTCTACCGTTGCACGGAGGTCTGCCAAGTGCTTGGCATGAAGAAAAGAAAAGTTGTCCAAAACAGCTTCCAATTGAATATTCATGTGATTGGAAAAGTCAGGAGAGTGGTAAGGTACTGTTTTCTATCAGTTGGCAAGCTGCGCACACAATCCCAATGTAATACAGCATCCTTCTTCACATTTCCGAAGCTGCCGCTCTCTCCGGATCCTGGAGCCGAAGAAGCGGCTTCTTCGCGCAAAGACGATTGTACCGGTCACAGTGCTCTCTTAGCGCGGCTTCTGCCGAAAGAAGCCCGGGAGCGGCTCTTAGCTCCGGAGAGCATCGTACCTTCGTCTTTAGCGTCTTTTGTGGTCTACATCTTAGCAAAAAGCTTTTCCACTACGTCTGGCAAGGAAAACCTGCGCCAACACAGAAAACATCTCCCATCGTGTTCTGGACGTTGCACGGAGGTCTGCAAGTGTTTGGCATGAAGAAAAGAAAAGTTGTCCAAAACAGCTTCCAATCAAATATTCATGTGATTGGAAAAGTCAGGAGAGTGGTAAGGTACTGTTTTCTATCAGTTGGCAAGCTGCGCACACAATCCCAGTGTTGTACAGCATCCTTCTTCACCTTTCCGATGCTGCCGCTCTCTCCGGCTCCTGGAGCCGAAGAAGCGGCTTCTTCGCGCAAAGACGATTGTACCGGTCACAGTGCTCTCTTAGCGCGGCTTCTGCCGAAAGAAGCCCGGGAGCGGCTCTTAGCTCCGGAGAGCATCGTACCTTCGTCTTTAGCGTCTTTTGTGGTCTACATCTTAGCAGAAAGCTTTTCCACTATGTCGGCAAGGAAAACCTGCGCCAGCACAGAAAACATGTCCCATCGTGTTCTGGACGTTGCACGGAGGTCTGCCAAGTGTTTGACAAGAAGAGAAGAAAAGTTGTCCAAAACAGCTTCCAATCGAATATTCATGTGATTGGAAAAGTCAGGAGAGTGGTAAGGTACTGTTTTCTATCAGTTGGCAAGCTGCGCACACAATCCCAATGTATTACAGCATCCTTCTTCACCTTTCCGATGCTGCCGCTCTCTCCGGCTCCTGGAGCCGAAGAAGCGGCTTCTTCGCGCAAAGACGATTGTACCGGTCACAGTGCTCTCTTAGCGCGGCCTCTGCCGAAAGAAGCCCGGGAGCGGCTCTTAGCTCCGGAGAGCATCGTACCTTCGTCTTTAGCGTCTTTTGTGGTCTACATCTTAGCAGAAAGCTTTTCCACTATGTCTGGCAAGGAAAACCTGCGCAAGAAAAGAAAACATCTCCCATCGTGTTCTAACGTTGCACGGATGTCTGCCAAGTGCTTGGCATGAAGAGAAGAAAAGTTGTCCAAAACAGCTTCCAATCGAATATTCATGTGATTGGAAAAGTCAGGAGAGTGGTAAGGTACTGTTTTCTATCAGTTGGCAAGCTGCGCACACAATCCCAATGTAATACAGCATCCTTCTTCACATTTCCGAAGCTGCCGCTCTCTCCGGCTCCTGGAGCCGAAGAAGCGGCTTCTTCGCGCAAAGACGATTGTACCGGTCACAGTGCTCTCTTAGCGCGGCTTCTGCCGAAAGAAGCCCGGGAGCGGCTCTTAGCTCCGGAGAGCATCGTACCTTCGTCTTTAGGGTCTTTTGTGGTCTACATCTTAGCAAAAAGCTTTTCCACTATGTCTGGCAAGGAGAAAGTGTGCCAGCACAGAAAACATCTCCCATCGTGTTCTGGACGTTGCACGGAGGTCTGCAAGTGTTGGGCATGAAGAAAAGAAAAGCTGTCCAAAAGGGCTTCCAATCGAATATTCATGTGATTGGAAAAGTCAGGAGAGTGGTAAGGTACTGTTTTCTATCAGTTGGCAAGCTGCGCACACAATCCCAGTGTAATACAGCATCCTTCTTCACCTTTCTGAAGCTGCCGCTCTCTCCGGCTCCTGGAGCCGAAGAAGCGGCTTCTTCGCGCAAAGACGATTGTACCGGTCACAGTGCTCTCTTAGCGCGGCTTCTGCCGAAAGAAGCCCGGGAGCGGCTCTTAACTCCGGAGAGCATCGTACCTTCGTCTTTAGCGTCTTTTGTGGTCTACATCTTAGCAAAAAGCTTTTCCACTACGTCTGGCAAGGAGAAAGTGTGCCAGCACAGAAAACAACTCCCATCGTGTTCTACCGTTGCACGGAGGTCTGCCAAGTGCTTGGCATGAAGAAAAGAAAAGTTGTCCAAAACAGCTTCCAATTGAATATTCATGTGATTGGAAAAGTCAGGAGAGTGGTAAGGTACTGTTTTCTATCAGTTGGCAAGCTGCGCACACAATCCCAATGTAATACAGCATCCTTCTTCACCTTTCTGAAGCTGCCGCTCTCTCCGGCTCCTGGAGCCGAAGAAGCGGCTTCTTCGCGCAAAGACGATTGTACCGGTCACAGTGCTCTCTTAGCGCGGCTTCTGCCGAAAGAAGCCCGGGAGCGGCTCTTAGCTCCGGAGAGCATCGTACCTTCGTCTTTAGCGTCTTTTGTGGTCTACATCTTAGCAGAAAGCTTTTCCACTACGTCTGGCAAGGAGAAAGTGTGCCAGCACAGAAAACAACTCCCATCGTGTTCTACCGTTGCACGGAGGTCTGCCAAGTGTTTGGCATGAAGAAAAGAAAAGTTGTCCAAAACAGCTTCCAATTGAATATTCATGTGATTGGAAAAGTCAGGAGAGTGGTAAGGTACTGTTTTCTATCAGTTGGCAAGCTGCGCACACAATCCCAATGTAATACAGCATCCTTCTTCACATTTCCGAAGCTGCCGCTCTCTCCGGATCCTGGAGCCGAAGAAGCGGCTTCTTCGCGCAAAGACGATTGTACCGCTCACAGTGCTCTCTTAGCGCGGCTTCTGCCGAAAGAAGCCCGGGAGCGGCTCTTAGCTCCGGAGAGCATCGTACCTTCGTCTTTAGCGTCTTTTGTGGTCTACATCTTAGCAAAAAGCTTTTCCACTACGTCTGGCAAGGAAAACCTGCGCCAGCACAGAAAACATCTCCCATCGTGTTCTGGACGTTGCACGGAGGTCTGCCAAGTGTTTGACAAGAAGAGAAGAAAAGTTGTCCAAAACAGCTTCCAATCGAATATTCATGTGATTGGAAAAGTCAGGAGAGTGGTAAGGTACTGTTTTCTATCAGTTGGCAAGCTGCGCACACAATCCCAGTGTTGTACAGCATCCTTCTTCACCTTTCCGATGCTGCCGCTCTCTCGGGCTCCTGGAGCCGAAGAAGCGGCTTCTTCGCGCAAAGACGATTGTACCGGTCACAGTGCTCTCTTAGCGCGGCTTCTGCCGAAAGAAGCCCGGGAGCGGCTCTTAGCTCCGGAGAGCATCGTACCTTCGTCTTTAGCGTCTTTTGTGGTCTACATCTTAGCAGAAAGCTTTTCCACTATGTCGGCAAGGAAAACCTGCGCCACCACAGAAAACATCTCCCATCGTGTTCTGGACGTTGCACGGATGTCTGCCAAGTGTTTGACAAGAAGAGAAGAAAAGTTGTCCAAAACAGCTTCCAATCGAATATTCATGTGATTGGAAAAGTCAGGAGAGTGGTAAGGTACTGTTTTCTATCAGTTGGCAAGCTGCGCACACAATCCCAATGTAATACAGCATCCTTCTTCACCTTTCCGATGCTGCCGCTCTCTCCGGCTCCTGGAGCCGAAGAAGCGGCTTCTTCGCGCAAAGACGATTGTACCGGTCACAGTGCTCTCTTAGCGTGGCCTCTGCCGAAAGAAGCCTGGGAGCGGCTCTTAGCTCCGGAGAGCATCGTACCTTCGTCTTTAGCGTCTTTTGTGGTCTACATCTTAGCAGAAAGCTTTTCCACTATGTCTGGCAAGGAAAACCTGCGCAAGCAAAGAAAACATCTCCCATCGTGTTCTAACGTTGCACGGAGGTCTGCCAAGTGCTTGGCATGAAGAGAAGAAAAGTTGTCCAAAACAGCTTCCAATCGAATATTCATGTGATTGGAAAAGTCAGGAGAGTGGTAAGGTACTGTTTTCTATCAGTTGGCAAGCTGCGCACACAATCCCAATGTAATACAGCATCCTTCTTCACATTTCCGAAGCTGCCGCTCTCTCCGGCTCCTGGAGCCGAAGAAGCGGCTTCTTCGCGCAAAGACGATTGTACCGGTCACAGTGCTCTCTTAGCGCGGCTTCTGCCGAAAGAAGCCCGGGAGCGGCTCTTAGCTCCGGAGAGCATCGTACCTTCGTCTTTAGGGTCTTTTGTGGTCTACATCTTAGCAAAAAGCTTTTCCACTATGTCTGGCAAGGAGAAAGTGTGCCAGCACAGAAAACATCTCCCATCGTGTTCTGGACGTTGCACGGAGGTCTGCAAGTGTTGGGCATGAAGAAAAGAAAAGCTGTCCAAAAGAGCTTCCAATCGAATATTCATGTGATTGGAAAAGTCAGGAGAGTGGTAAGGTACTGTTTTCTATCAGTTGGCAAGCTGCTCACACAATCCCAGTGTAATACAGCATCCTTCTTCACCTTTCTGAAGCTGCCGCTCTCTCCGGCTCCTGGAGCCGAAGAAGCGGCTTCTTCGCGCAAAGACGATTGTACCGGTCACAGTGCTCTCTTAGCGCGGCTTCTGCCGAAAGAAGCCCGGGAGCGGCTCTTAGCTCCGGAGAGCATCGTACCTTCGTATTTAGCGTCTTTTGTGGTCTACATCTTAGCAAAAAGCTTTTCCACTACGTCTGGCAAGGAGAAAGTGTGACAGCACAGAAAACAACTCCCATCGTGTTCTAACGTTGCACGGAGGTCTGCCAAGTGCTTGGCATGAAGAAAAGAAAAGTTGTCCAAAACAGCTTCCAATCGAATATTCATGTGATTGGAAAAGTCAGGAGAGTGGTAAGGTACTGTTTTCTATCAGTTGGCAAGCTGCGCACACAATCCCAATGTAATACAGCATCCTTCTTCACATTTCCGAAGCTGCCGCTCCCTCCGGATCCTGGAGCCGAGGAAGCGGCTTCTTCGCGCAAAGACGATTGTACCGCTAACAGTGCTCTCTTAGCGCGGCTTCTGCCGAAAGAAGCCCGGGAGCGGCTCTTAGCTCCGGAGAGCATCGTACCTTCGTCTTTAGCGTCTTTTGTGGTCTACATCTTAGCAAAAAGCTTTTCCACTACGTCTGGCAAGGAAAACCTGCGCCAGCACAGAAAACATCTCCCATCGTGTTCTAACGTTGCACGGAGGTCTGCAAGTGTTTGGCATGAAGAAAAGAAAAGTTGTCCAAAACAGCTTCCAATCGAATATTCATGTGATTGGAAAAGTCAGGAGAGTGGTAAGGTACTGTTTTCTATCAGTTGGCAAGCTGCGCACACAATCCCAGTGTTGTACAGAATCCTTCTTCACCTTTCCGATGCTGCCGCTCTCTCCGGCTCCTGGAGCCGAAGAAGCGGCTTCTTCGCGCAAAGACGATTGTACCGGTCACAGTGCTCTCTTAGCGCGGCTTCTGCCGAAAGAAGCCCGGGAGCGGCTCTTAGCTCCGGAGAGCATCGTACCTTCGTCTTTAGCGTCTTTTGTGGTCTACATCTTAGCAGAAAGCTTTTCCACTATGTCTGGCAAGGAAAACCTGCGCCAGCACAGAAAACATCTCCCATCGTGTTCTGGACGTTGCACGGAGGTCTGCCAAGTGTTTGACAAGAAGAGAAGAAAAGTTGTCCAAAACAGCTTCCAATCGAATATTCATGTGATTGGAAAAGTCAGGAGAGTGGTAAGGTACTGTTTTCTATCAGTTGGCAAGCTGCGCACACAATCCCAATGGAATACAGCATCCTTCTTCACCTTACCAATGCTGCCGCTCTCTCCGGATCCTGGAGCCGAAGAAGCGGCTTCTTCGCGCAAAGACGATTGTACCGGTCACAGTGCTCTCTTAGCGCGGCTTCTGCCGAAAGAAGCCCGGGAGCGGCTCTTAGCTCCGGAGAGCATCGTACCTTCGTCTTTAGCGTCTTTTGTGGTCTACATCTTAGCAAAAAGCTTTTCCACTACGTCTGGCAAGGAGAAAGTGTGCCAACACAGAAAACATCTCCCATCGTGTTCTAACGTTGCACGGAGGTCTGCCAAGTGTTTGACAAGAAGAGAAGAAAAGTTGTCCAAAACAGCTTCCAATCGAATATTCATGTGATTGGAAAAGTCAGGAGAGTGGTAAGGTACTGTTTTCTATCAGTTGGCAAGCTGCGCACACAATCCCAATGTAATACAGCATCCTTCTTCACATTTCCGAAGCTGCCGCTCTCTCCGGCTCCTGGAGCCGAAGAAGCGGCTTCTTCGCGCAAAGACGATTGTACCGGTCACAGTGCTCTCTTAGCGCGGCTTCTGCCGAAAGAAGCCCGGGAGCGGCTCTTAGCTCCGGAGAGCATCGTACCTTCGTCTTTAGCGTCTTTTGTGGTCTACATCTTAGCAAAAGGCTTTTCCACTACGTCTGGCAAGGAAAACCTGCGCCAGCACAGAAAACATCTCCCATCGTGTTCTAACGTTGCACGGAGGTCTGCCAAGTGTTTGACAAGAAGAGAAGAAAAGTTGTCCAAAACAGCTTCCAATCGAATATTCATGTGATTGGAAAAGTCAGGAGAGTGGTAAGGTACTGTTTTCTATCAGTTGGCAAGCTGCGCACACAATCCCAATGTAATACAGCATCCTTCTTCACATTTCCGAAGCTGCCGCTCTCTCCGGCTCCTGGAGCCGAAGAAGCGGCTTCTTCGCGCAAAGACGATTGTACCGGTCACAGTGCTCTCTTAGCGCGGCTTCTGCCGAAAGAAGCCCGGGAGCGGCTCTTAGCTCCCGAGAGCATCGTACCTTCGTCTTTAGCGTCTTTTGTGGTCTACATCTTAGCAAAAGGCTTTTCCACTACGTCTGGCAAGGAAAACCTGCGCCAGCACAGAAAACATCTCCCATCGTGTTCTAACGTTGCACGGAGGTCTGCCAAAAGCTTGGCATGAAGAAAAGAAAAGTTGTCCAAAAGAGCTTCCAATCGAATATTCATGTGATTGGAAAAGTCAGGAGAGTGGTAAGGTACTGTTTTCTATCAGTTGGCAAGCTGCGCACACAATCCCAGTGTTGTACAGCATCCTTCTTCACCTTTCCGATGCTGCCGCTCTCTCCGGCTCCTGGAGCCGAAGAAGCGGCTTCTTCGCGCAAAGACGATTGTACCGCTAACAGTGCTCTCTTAGCGCGGCTTCTGCCGAAAGAAGCCCGGGAGCGGCTCTTAGCTCCGGAGAGCATCGTACCTTCGTCTTTAGCGTCTTTTGTGGTCTACATCTTAGCAAAAAGCTTTTCCACTACGTCTGGCAAGGAAAACCTGCGCCAACACAGAAAACATCTCCCATCCTGTTCTGGACGTTGCACGGAGGTCTGCAAGTGTTTGGCATGAAGAAAAGAAAAGTTGTCCAAAACAGCTTCCAATGGAATATTCATGTGATTGGAAAAGTCAGGAGAGTTGTAAGGTACTGTTTTCTATCAGTTGGCAAGCTGCGCACACAATCCCAGTGTTGTACAGCATCCTTCTTCACCTTTCCGATGCTGCCGCTCTCTCCGGCTCCTGGAGCCGAAGAAGCGGCTTCTTCGCGCAAAGACGATTGTACCGGTCACAGTGCTCTCTTAGCGCGGCTTCTGCCGAAAGAAGCCCGGGAGCGGCTCTTAGCTCCGGAGAGCATCGTCCCTTCGTCTTTAGCGTCTTTTGTGGTCTACATCTTAGCAGAAAGCTTTTCCACTATGTCTGGCAAGGAAAACCTGCGCCAGCACAGAAAACATCTCCCATCGTGTTCTGGACGTTGCACGGAGGTCTGCCAAGTGTTTGACAAGAAGAGAAGAAAAGTTGTCCAAAACAGCTTCCAATCGAATATTCATGTGATTGGAAAAGTCAGGAGAGTGGTAAGGTACTGTTTTCTATCAGTTGGCAAGCTGCGCACACAATCCCAATGTAATACAGCATCCTTCTTCACATTTCCGAAGCTGCCGCTCTCTCCGGATCCTGGAGCCGAAGAAGCGGCTTCTTCGCGCAAAGACGATTGTACCGGTCACAGTGCTCTCTTAGCGCGGCTTCTGCCGAAAGAAGCCCGGGAGCGGCTCTTAGTTCCGGAGAGCATCGTACCTTCGTCTTTAGCGTCTTTTGTGGTCTACATCTTAGCAAAAAGCTTTTCCACTACGTCTGGCAAGGAAAACCTGCGCCAGAACAGAAAACATCTCCCATCGTGTTCTGGACGTTGCACGGAGGTCTGCAAGTGTTTGGCATGAAGAAAAGAAAAGTTGTCCAAAACAGCTTCCAATCGAATATTCATGTGATTGGAAAAGTCAGGAGAGTGGTAAGGTACTGTTTTCTATCAGTTGGCAAGCTGCGCACACAATCCCAATGTAATACAGCATCCTTCTTCACCTTACCAATGCTGCCGCTCTCTCCGGCTCCTGGAGCCGAAGAAGCGGCTTCTTCGCGCAAAGACGATTGTACCGCTAACAGTGCTCTCTTAGCGCGGCTTCTGCCGAAAGAAGCCCGGGAGCGGCTCTTAGCTCCGGAGAGCATCGTACCTTCGTCTTTAGCGTCTTTTGTGGTCTACATCTTAGCAAAAAGCTTTTCCACTACGTCTGGCAAGGAAAACCTGCGCCAGCACAGAAAACATCTCCCATCGTGTTCTACCGTTGCACGGAGGTCTGCAAGTGTTTGGCATGAAGAAAAGAAAAGTTGTCCAAAACAGCTTCCAATCGAATATTCATGTGATTGGAAAAGTCAGGAGAGTGGTAAGGTACTGTTTTCTATCAGTTGGCAAGCTGCTCACACAATCCCAGTGTAATACAGCATCCTTCTTCACCTTTCTGAAGCTGCCGCTCTCTCCGGCTCCTGGAGCCGAAGAAGCGGCTTCTTCGCGCAAAGACGATTGTACCGGTCACAGTGCTCTCTTAGCGCGGCTTCTGCCGAAAGAAGCCCGGGAGCGGCTCTTAGCTCCGGAGAGCATCGTACCTTCGTCTTTAGCGTCTTTTGTGGTCTACATCTTAGCAAAAAGCTTTTCCACTACGTCTGGCAAGGAGAAAGTGTGCCAGCACAGAAAACATCTCCCATCGTGTTCTAACGTTGCACGGAGGTCTGCCAAGTGCTTGGCATGAAGAAAAGAAAAGTTGTCCAAAACAGCTTCCAATCGAATATTCATGTGATTGGAAAAGTCAGGAGAGTGGTAAGGTACTGTTTTCTATCAGTTGGCAAGCTGCGCACACAATCCCAATGTAATACAGCATCCTTCTTCACATTTCCGAAGCTGCCGCTCCCTCCGGATCCTGGAGCCGAGGAAGCGGCTTCTTCGCGCAAAGACGATTGTACCGCTAACAGTGCTCTCTTAGCGCGGCTTCTGCCGAAAGAAGCCCGGGAGCGGCTCTTAGCTCCGGAGAGCATCGTACCTTCGTCTTTAGCGTCTTTTGTGGTCTACATCTTAGCAAAAAGCTTTTCCACTACGTCTGGCAAGGAAAACCTGCGCCAGCACAGAAAACATCTCCCATCGTGTTCTAACGTTGCACGGAGGTCTGCAAGTGTTTGGCATGAAGAAAAGAAAAGTTGTCCAAAACAGCTTCCAATCGAATATTCATGTGATTGGAAAAGTCAGGAGAGTGGTAAGGTACTGTTTTCTATCAGTTGGCAAGCTGCGCACACAATCCCAGTGTTGTACAGAATCCTTCTTCACCTTTCCGATGCTGCCGCTCTCTCCGGCTCCTGGAGCCGAAGAAGCGGCTTCTTCGCGCAAAGACGATTGTACCGGTCACAGTGCTCTCTTAGCGCGGCTTCTGCCGAAAGAAGCCCGGGAGCGGCTCTTAGCTCCGGAGAGCATCGTACCTTCGTCTTTAGCGTCTTTTGTGGTCTACATCTTAGCAGAAAGCTTTTCCACTATGTCTGGCAAGGAAAACCTGCGCCAGCACAGAAAACATCTCCCATCGTGTTCTGGACGTTGCACGGAGGTCTGCCAAGTGTTTGACAAGAAGAGAAGAAAAGTTGTCCAAAACAGCTTCCAATCGAATATTCATGTGATTGGAAAAGTCAGGAGAGTGGTAAGGTACTGTTTTCTATCAGTTGGCAAGCTGCGCACACAATCCCAATGGAATACAGCATCCTTCTTCACCTTACCAATGCTGCCGCTCTCTCCGGATCCTGGAGCCGAAGAAGCGGCTTCTTCGCGCAAAGACGATTGTACCGGTCACAGTGCTCTCTTAGCGCGGCTTCTGCCGAAAGAAGCCCGGGAGCGGCTCTTAGCTCCGGAGAGCATCGTACCTTCGTCTTTAGCGTCTTTTGTGGTCTACATCTTAGCAAAAAGCTTTTCCACTACGTCTGGCAAGGAGAAAGTGTGCCAACACAGAAAACATCTCCCATCGTGTTCTAACGTTGCACGGAGGTCTGCCAAGTGTTTGACAAGAAGAGAAGAAAAGTTGTCCAAAACAGCTTCCAATCGAATATTCATGTGATTGGAAAAGTCAGGAGAGTGGTAAGGTACTGTTTTCTATCAGTTGGCAAGCTGCGCACACAATCCCAATGTAATACAGCATCCTTCTTCACATTTCCGAAGCTGCCGCTCTCTCCGGCTCCTGGAGCCGAAGAAGCGGCTTCTTCGCGCAAAGACGATTGTACCGGTCACAGTGCTCTCTTAGCGCGGCTTCTGCCGAAAGAAGCCCGGGAGCGGCTCTTAGCTCCGGAGAGCATCGTACCTTCGTCTTTAGCGTCTTTTGTGGTCTACATCTTAGCAAAAGGCTTTTCCACTACGTCTGGCAAGGAAAACCTGCGCCAGCACAGAAAACATCTCCCATCGTGTTCTAACGTTGCACGGAGGTCTGCCAAGTGTTTGACAAGAAGAGAAGAAAAGTTGTCCAAAACAGCTTCCAATCGAATATTCATGTGATTGGAAAAGTCAGGAGAGTGGTAAGGTACTGTTTTCTATCAGTTGGCAAGCTGCGCACACAATCCCAATGTAATACAGCATCCTTCTTCACATTTCCGAAGCTGCCGCTCTCTCCGGCTCCTGGAGCCGAAGAAGCGGCTTCTTCGCGCAAAGACGATTGTACCGGTCACAGTGCTCTCTTAGCGCGGCTTCTGCCGAAAGAAGCCCGGGAGCGGCTCTTAGCTCCGGAGAGCATCGTACCTTCGTCTTTAGCGTCTTTTGTGGTCTACATCTTAGCAAAAGGCTTTTCCACTACGTCTGGCAAGGAAAACCTGCGCCAGCACAGAAAACATCTCCCATCGTGTTCTAACGTTGCACGGAGGTCTGCCAAAAGCTTGGCATGAAGAAAAGAAAAGTTGTCCAAAAGAGCTTCCAATCGAATATTCATGTGATTGGAAAAGTCAGGAGAGTGGTAAGGTACTGTTTTCTATCAGTTGGCAAGCTGCGCACACAATCCCAGTGTTGTACAGCATCCTTCTTCACCTTTCCGAAGCTGCCGCTCTCTCCGGCTCCTGGAGCCGAAGAAGCGGCTTCTTCGCGCAAAGACGATTGTACCGGTCACAGTGCTCTCTTAGCGCGGCTTCTGCCGAAAGAAGCCCGGGAGCGGCTCTTAGCTCCGGAGAGCATCGTACCTTCGTCTTTAGCGTCTTTTGTGGTCTACATCTTAGCAAAAAGCTTTTCCACTACGTCTGGCAAGGAAAACCTGCGCCAGCACAGAAAACATCTCCCATCGTGTTCTAACGTTGCACGGAGGTCTGCCAAGTGTTTGACAAGAAGAGAAGAAAAGTTGTCCAAAACAGCTTCCAATCGAATATTCATGTGATTGGAAAAGTCAGGAGAGTGGTAAGGTACTGTTTTCTATCAGTTGGCAAGCTGCGCACACAATCCCAATGTAATACAGCATCCTTCTTCACCTTACCAATGCTGCCGCTCTCTCCGGCTCCTGGAGCCGAAGAAGCGGCTTCTTCGCGCAAAGACGATTGTACCGGTCACAGTGCTCTCTTAGCGCGGCTTCTGCCGAAAGAAGCCCGGGAGCGGCTCTTAGCTCCGGAGAGCATCGTACCTTCGTCTTTAGCGTCTTTTGTGGTCTACATCTTAGCAAAAAGCTTTTCCACTACGTCTGGCAAGGAGAAAGTGTGCCAGCACAGAAAACATCTCCCATCGTGTTCTAACGTTGCACGGAGGTCTGCAAGTGTTTGACAAGAAGAGAAGAAAAGTTGTCCAAAACAGCTTCCAATCGAATATTCATGTGATTGGAAAAGTCAGGAGAGTGGTAAGGTACTGTTTTCTATCAGTTGGCAAGCTGCGCACACAATCCCAGTGTTGTACAGCATCCTTCTTCACCTTTCCGAAGCTGCCGCTCTCTCCGGCTCCTGGAGCCGAAGAAGCGGCTTCTTCGTGCAAAGACGATTGTACCGGTCACAGTGCTCTCTTAGCGCGGCTTCTGCCGAAAGAAGCCCGGGAGCGGCTCTTAGCTCCGGAGAGCATCGTACCTTCGTCTTTAGCGTCTTTTGTGGTCTACATCTTAGCAAAAAGCTTTTCCACTACGTCTGGCAAGGAGGAAGTGTGCCAGCACAGAAAACATCTCCCATCGTGTTCTAACGTTGCACGGAGGTCTGCCAAGTGCTTGGCATGAAGAAAAGAAAAGTTGTCCAAAACAGCTTCCAATCGAATATTCATGTGATTGGAAAAGTCAGGAGAGTGGTAAGGTACTGTTTACTATCAGTTGGCAAGCTGCGCACACAATCCCAATGTAATACAGCATCCTTCTTCACCTTTCCGATGCTGCCGCTCTCTCCGGCTCCTGGAGCCGAAGAAGCGGCTTCTTCGCGCAAAGACGATTGTACCGGTCACAGTGCTCTCTTAGCGCGGCTTCTGCCGAAAGAAGCCCGGGAGCGGCTCTTAGCTCCGGAGAGCATCGTACCTTCGTCTTTAGCGTCTTTTATGGTCTACATCTTAGCAAAAAGCTTTTCCACTACGTCTGGCAAGGAGAAAGTGTGCCAGCACAGAAAACAACTCCCATCGTGTTCTACCGTTGCACGGAGGTCTGCCAAGTGCTTGGCATGAAGAAAAGAAAAGTTGTCCAAAACAGCTTCCAATTGAATATTCATGTGATTGGAAAAGTCAGGAGAGTGGTAAGGTACTGTTTTCTATCAGTTGGCAAGCGGCGCACACAATCCCAATGTAATACAGCATCCTTCTTCACCTTTCTGAAGCTGCCGCTCTCTCCGGATCCTGGAGCCGAAGAAGCGGCTTCTTCGCGCAAAGACGATTGTACCGCTCACAGTGCTCTCTTAGCGCGGCTTCTGCCGAAAGAAGCCCGGGAGCGGCTCTTAGCTCCGGAGAGCATCGTACCTTCGTCTTTAGCGTCTTTTGTGGTCTACATCTTAGCAAAAAGCTTTTCCACTACGTCTGGCAAGGAAAACCTGCGCCAGCACAGAAAACATCTCCCATCGTGTTCTGGACGTTGCACGGAGGTCTGCAAGTGTTTGTCATGAAGAAAAGAAAAGTTGTCCAAAACAGCTTCCAATCGAATATTCATGTGATTGGAAAAGTCAGGAGAGTGGTAAGGTACTGTTTTCTATCACTTGGCAAGCTGCGCACACAATCCCAGTGTTGTACAGCATCCTTCTTCACCTTTCCGATGCTGCCGCTCTCTCGGGCTCCTGGAGCCGAAGAAGCGGCTTCTTCGCGCAAAGACGATTGTACCGGTCACAGTGCTCTCTTAGCGCGGCTTCTGCCGAAAGAAGCCCGGGAGCGGCTCTTAGCTCCGGAGAGCATCGTACCTTCGTCTTTAGCGTCTTTTGTGGTCTACATCTTAGCAGAAAGCTTTTCCACTATGTCGGCAAGGAAAACCTGCGCCAGCACAGAAAACATCTCCCATCGTGTTCTGGACGTTGCACGGATGTCTGCCAAGTGTTTGACAAGAAGAGAAGAAAAGTTGTCCAAAACAGCTTCCAATCGAATATTCATGTGATTGGAAAAGTCAGGAGAGTGGTAAGGTACTGTTTTCTATCAGTTGGCAAGCTGCGCACACAATCCCAATGGAATACAGCATCCTTCTTCACCTTTCCGATGCTGCCGCTCTCTCCGGCTCCTGGAGCCGAAGAAGCGGCTTCTTCGCGCAAAGACGATTGTACCGGTCACAGTGCTCTCTTAGCGCGGCTTCTGCCGAAAGAAGCCCGGGAGCGGCTCTTAGCTCCGGAGAGCATCGTACCTTCGTCTTTAGCGTCTTTTGTGGTCTACATCTTAGCAAAAAGCTTTTCCACTACGTCTGGCAAGGAGAAAGTGTGCCAGCACAGAAAACAACTCCCATCGTGTTCTACCGTTGCACGGAGGTCTGCCAAGTGCTTGGCATGAAGAAAAGAAAAGTTGTCCAAAACAGCTTCCAATTGAATATTCATGTGATTGGAAAAGTCAGGAGAGTGGTAAGGTACTGTTTTCTATCAGTTGGCAAGCTGCGCACACAATCCCAATGTAATACAGCATCCTTCTTCACATTTCCGAAGCTGCCGCTCCCTCCGGATCCTGGAGCCGAGGAAGCGGCTTCTTCGCGCAAAGACGATTGTACCGCTAACAGTGCTCTCTTAGCGCGGCTTCTGCCGAAAGAAGCCCGGGAGCGGCTCTTAGCTCCGGAGAGCATCGTACCTTCGTCTTTAGCGTCTTTTGTGGTCTACATCTTAGCAAAAAGCTTTTCCACTACGTCTGGCAAGGAAAACCTGCGCCAGCACAGAAAACATCTCCCATCGTGTTCTGGACGTTGCAC